>NW_006159488.1:363224-449443 GCF_000334495.1 Tupaia belangeri chinensis
GGGAAAAGAGGGTGGGGGGTGAAAGTAAGGAAAAATTTTTTTTTTTTTTTTTTTTTTAGATATTTTCACTGTAGGGCGCGTGCGCTCGCCAGACAGACAGAGAGAGACATAGAGACAGAAAGCGAGAAATCACCCCCCAGGGGGGATGGTCATGCCGCAATCCCTTCTCCTCCATTCTCCTCTCGGGATCTTGGGCACGCACGCACACGCGCCCCGTGTGAGTTTTTTAAGCCACCGGGTCTGGACACGAACCGCGGTCGACTACGTGGGAGTCCAGCGACATAGCCATTACGCTAACTGCTGGTTCCCGGCAAGGAATAATTCTTGATGGGCCTATTGTGTCGTATGTGTAAAGAAGTAGGACGGAACCAACAAAAGACTGTATGTAGGGGAGAGACATTATATTTGCATTTTGGACATTAGATTGGTACAAGCATGAGTATGAACTGGAAATGGTAATAAATCATACCAGTTTAGGAAATATAGCACTGTTAACTGTCAAAAGATCAAGTTGAGGCTGAGTCAATGGAGGTAGAGAAGGGATTTCTCAAGGGATACTGAGGAAGTAGACATGGTAAATACAGTCTTGGACTAAATATGCAAGGTGACAAGGATGATACTCAGAGTTGGCTAATGGGGGGCCACTGGTAAGACAGGCAATATCAAATGGGAGATGGCAAGGTACAGGTGTGAGAAAATCAGGACAGAGGAGCCTTACACTCTGGTTTTACATTCTACTAAGGAGTCTTGAGTCACTAAAATATTAGAATTTGTGTTCCGTATAAGAAACAACCATTTAAATTTCTCTCACCTGTAGTAAAGAATTTGTGATCATGCTGAAGCAGACTGGCTAGGCAGTTAGGTAAAATAAGTAACATAAGGAGAGCTGTGATGGGACACTGAAGGAAGAAAGGGACTATAAGGCCAGTCAACCCACTTTAACTTAATGGAGGTCACATTCTTCCCTGCCCACTGTCCCTCTGGCCAAAGCTAGCCATTAGGTGAAACAATTAAAGTCAGGGACTAAGGGCCAGACAGCTCCTAAATTTGAAATCAAAAGTACCTGGGTCCAATAAAAACTGCGATAAGCAGACAGGCCCAAAATACATGGAAAACGCTATAAAAAGGTTAGATGTGGCAAAGGGCCACATTTAAGGCCAAAAAGGCACTCACACCATGAACCTAAACAATATGAGGATGCTTGTGACCATTATCCACTATTTCTTTGTAAAAATCTTATAAAAACCCTTATGAGGTAGAACTGCTGCTCTCAGAAACAGCTTATAACAGTGCCTGGATGATAACCCTAAGTAGTAAGAACTAAAGCAAAAATAAGACTGTCCTGGTCCTACCACATTCCAGGAAGAAGGTAATGGTCTTTTATGGCCCAAAGCTTTTAGGCAGAGTCTCCTGGCCTTCATACCCTCTCCAAAACTGGGAGATAAATAACTCTTCCTATCCAACATGTGACTCCCACCACTAGAGAAACACATATGTAAGTCCCACCTGAGAACAAGCACAAATAAGGCTTCTTTGACCTCGATGAAAACCCCTCTGCTCAGTTCCTTTTTGGCAACCTACTTGGGACCTGCTCTCCACTTGAGAGCTCCGTTCTTCCTTTCCTCTCTTAATAAACTCTGCTGGCTCTCCCCTCTCCCTGTCTGTGTCTCTAATTCTTTGTGAGCTGTGAGAAAGAACCTTTGTTCTGCTGTGGGTGCTGGGCCTAATCATCCCTGCACACCCACATTTCCTGCATCAATGTTACTTTATCCTTAAAAAAAAGTCAATATTAAGGCTCAGGAATTAGTTCACTCTGTAAAATTACTTTATCTGTTTGTTGCTTGTTTTTAAGGAGATGGCAATACTTAACATGCTGAAAATTTAGAAAATACTACTATATTTTATTATTTACAAGGCATCTTTCTTTCTCAAACAATCATATATAGATATTTCTCTGCAACTGGAGCTTTATGTTGTCTAAATCCTCAAGATTCTATCATATGGCTGATATCTTCTCATTCTTCAAGTTTCAGCTGAAGTAAAAATGGTAAGAAATGCCTTCCCTGAACACCTTCTCTAAACAGGTCCCATTATTACTATCATGGTACTATTTACTGTTTATTTATACAACTTTATCAGCCTAAAATTCTGTTTTTGTTTATTTATCATTGTCTTTCTCTCTCACTATAGTAGAAGGTTCTCGAGGGTACAGAGGATGCCTTTTTCTTTTACCTAGTGTAACCTAGGCAGCATTAAGCCTGGCATATAGACATCATTCCATAAGTACTGATTATGTTTGAGAAGTAAAGATTCCAATTCTCAAGGCTCTTTCAACCAGTATCACTTTTACAGCCATGCTGGTTGTTAAAAATTTGATCTTTTTTTATACTCATTCATCAATAGCTGCTGCTCAGAGCCATGGAAGTACCCTGGCTATTACACATCCTTCAGTGTATCCTTTTCTGGAAGTCCTCAGAATTCTACACAACTCACAACTTCAGACTTAACACCTGGTGTAGCAATGCCTAGCTCTAGTGCTAAGGCTGTGTTGGTGTTTGTGCTATACATGCTGGTAAATATTTTGACTGTCATTCTTGGCTAGATTTCTAATTCAACAGCAAAATTGATTTTCTATTGCTATATAATATAGAGAAGCCTTCATAATAATTAAATAGATCAGTGTAATTCCTACCATTAATCAGGAACAAGCTAGGTTCATACAAAGCAAAACCACCCTTAGCTATGTTAAGTGTATGGGTAGGTCTGTGTATATGGGTTCATGCTAGGGTCAGGAGATAGAGAAATCTGTGACAAAGGCAGGATTGCAGAACAATACCTTTATTTTCTTTTGAATGAAAGATACATTTTTATTGCTTCCAAAGAGAGATAAGAGTTTTATTAAAAGAAGTGGAACTTCAACAGTGTTGATTTTGCCAATACCAGTACTCTTAAGTGCAAAGATCTGGAATGAACTTTCCTTTAGAAGCTGGCTTAATTGGACTCCAACTGGGCAGGATGAATTCTTAATCAGAACATATTTTATTTGCTTAAAATGAGTATTGCAGTTACCCCCTATTTATCAAGAAAGTGGTCATTAATAGCCATCAGTGGCTGACCTTGACAGATTCCATTACTGAAATAATGAAGGCTGATAGATTACTATTATTAACATTGTTAATGGTTTTACATTGCAGACCACAGCCTGGAGTGAAAAAATGCTTACTCAGGCAGGTTGACCACAGAGAGAAGATAAAGAAGGAAGTAATAAAAAAAGCCCAGGAAGCTTGATAAAAAACGAATGGCTTCCAGGCAGAATTTCTACAAATGAAATGCAAATTCAGATATATATACCTTTTAGTCACCATACTGAAAAGGTCGATTACATATAATTAGACTCACCAGATGCTTTTGTTGTAGGCAGGAATGGGAAACTAAGTGGGAAAATATGAATTTATCCTTTTAAAAGGCCCTGGTTAATAGCTGGTAGGAAACTGAACTGAAATGACACAATGAAAGAAACCAGATTCAGGGGAGAGTACTGGAGAAGAGCTCAGAAGCAACAAAAAGAGAAGTAAGACAAAATCCTGCTTTGTGTTAGCATCTCCAAAATTTAGAAGCTTGGGCGGATATACAAGGAAATGTATTTTATTTACCTTTTTCTCTTAAGGATTTATTGATCGATAACTTCCTTCTCACTGACAAACTTTTAGATTGTTAAAAATTTCCTATCCCTTCTCTTTGTTTATAGGTTTTTGTCTTAGGGCACGTGCACTTGCCAGAGAGAGCGTGAGAGAGAGAGAGACATTGAGAGAGCAAAAGAGAAATCATTCCCCAGGGAGGATGACCGTGTATCTCTTCCCAAGATCTTGGGGGTGCACGCACACATGCCCAGCACAATTTTCAAGCCATCAAGGTCAGGGACTCAAACTGTGGTTGGCCATGTAGTAATCCAGTAATGTAACCGTTTAACCATCTGCTGGCCCCCAAATTTCCTTCTCTCATCTTCAAAACCACTACCAAATTTTATCACCTGCAGACATGAGTCACCAATAAGAAATGGCAACCCAGTTCGTTTTAAAACTTTTTTCCTGGGCAGAACCAGCTCCGTGGCAACTTATTTCTGTGATTCAGTTTGGAAGACACTGGAAAGGACTGTTATAAGATTATTGCTCCCATGATCCTAAAATTTTCCCAAACAAATTCATTTCTTAGAATCTATCAGGCATTTGATTTTTCTGGCTTCTCTGTTTAAAATGCAAACATTTCTGGAAGAAGTAATAACTTAGAATCCATTAACTCTTAACTAATTTTTAGCCCAAATAGAAGACCTATGAGGGCTTGAGGCATGTGGAGTAGATTATTTTGGAGAAATTAACCATTTGGAAGAGGAAAAATAGCACTCACAAGAGTTGGAAGACTTCATTTTTTTTAAAGAGATTTTTGCTATAGGGTGCGTGTGCTCGCCAGACAAACAGAGACAGAGACAGAAAGTGAGAAATCACCCCCCAGAGGGATGGCCACGCTGCAATCTCTTCTCCTCCATTCTCCTCTCGGGATCTTGGGCACGCATGCACACGCGCCCTGTGTGAGTTTTAAGCCACCGGGTCTGGGACGTGAACTGCGGTTGACTACGTGGGAGTCCAGCGACATAGCCATTATGCTAACTGCTGGTCCCAAGACCTCATTTTTTAAAAAATGTTTTACAATTCTTTGCCTTAATTAATTGGCCTTGCCAAAAGTTTGTAAATCACTAACTTCCCAACCGAGGCTAGTTTTAATATAGGCTGTATATATTGCAAAAGAACTGAAGATAATGAGGAATACTGAATGTACATGGGAACAACCTCCCTGTTTATAAGACAGAAATATATTCTGTCTTGCTGTTGTCTGTCTTTTAGCTCCTGAGTCAATGGTCCAGGAAGAAATTAGCTATGGACCTTAAAATAACCTCTGTACAAGCATGCAAAATAGAGAAATGGATATGAATAAGTTCCTTACCAGACCTGATCTATTATAATGAAACAAATTAATGTACCATCTGCAAGTGTTCTTAAACCCAATATAAGTGTGTGGAACACAGAATACACACATGCAGGTT
The DNA here is from genome assembly GCF_000334495.1 of Tupaia belangeri chinensis. Taxonomy (NCBI): domain Eukaryota; kingdom Metazoa; phylum Chordata; class Mammalia; order Scandentia; family Tupaiidae; genus Tupaia; species Tupaia belangeri. The sequence goes on from NW_006159488.1 coordinate 368,323, forward strand.
TGAACCAACCAATTTAAGTGATCACAGACTAGAGGAGAAAGACTCAAGACAAGTAGCTCCTTTAAAAAGGGTTTTCTATGTATCTCTTCAATCACCAAGTGTCTACTCTGTAGTAGTTATCAGAAGCCAAGAGTACAAAGATAAGCACTGTATAAAAATATGAGCCTGGCTTATGCAAGTGAACGCATTATTATTAGGAAAACTATGCTATATTATTAAGTTGAATAGAACAGAAACAGAAAAATAAAATTAGCTGAGGGGAAGATGTATTGTGTTCTTCATTTGTGGGTTAGATAAAAGGTGGCTTTGGGAACAGAGTTCCCCTAAAGAGAAACCTCAGAAAGAGGAAAGAGAAACTGGAAAATAAAAATTGGCTAGTGGCTCTTACTTGTGAGGTAACAATTGTTAGTAGCTTCTATTAAATTATTTCTGAGACAATTTATAACTTATGATGGTCAGTTAACTCTGCAGTTAATTGTTAATAGCCTCAGTGATAAAATATATCACCTTACATTATTTAGAGCCCAGACCTAAAGAAGAGTAGGAAATAAAGCCAAGAATGGATGAGAGCAGGAAATGCTATTTCAACCCTGAAGCAAGAGAGAGGTTAGTAATGGATGAAAGTCTTAGCTGATATTAAAGGAGGAAAAGGAGAAAGGGGGATACAGTGAAGGAAGGGAAATAGGTTGATGCCCAAGGGCAAAGGGCCTCACTTAGTGCATAAGCCAGGTTAAAACTTTTCAAAGTCACCCAAAGTCAATGGGAAGCCTTGAATAGATTATTAAGAGATCTCTCCTTACAGAGCTCACTCCTCTAAAATGTGCTAAATTCCTGGAATAATTAATCAAGCACTGTGTTCAAACATTTAATTATCCAATTATAAATTAACTGTGTTAATGGGCCAGCAGGTGGCATGGTGGTTGAGACTCCAACATATTGGACTCCCCTATGTTGGACAGACATTTGAGTCCTGGTCCTGTCTCTCTCTCTCGCTCTCTCTCTCTCTCTCTCACTCTCTGTTTCTTTGGTGAGCACACACACCCTGTAGCAAAAATTAAAATAATGATAATGATAAATAAAATTAAATAAATAATTCTAAAAATTTCTAAAAAACATTAAATAGGTTAATAATTATTTATTTAAAATAAATATTAAAGATCCTGTAACTGTCCTGACCACTTGAGTAACCCTTTTAAGGTATTTTATAGGAAAATGAAATGTACATAAGGTATGTGGGCCACAGCTCACTGGTCCTTGAAGTGAAAGATATTGTGATTCTGGGGAGCAGGAGATAGTGTAATGGTTACATTGCTGGACTACCATGTAGTTGACTGTGGTTCGAGTCCCAGACCTGGTGGCTTAAAACTCACTCCATGCACACAGGAGAGGAGCATGGAGAAGTGATTGTGGCATGGCCATACTCCCTGGGGGGTGATTTCTGGCTCTCTATCTCTCTGTGTCTCCAGTGAGTGCATCCACCTTGTACCAAAAATCTCTTTCTAAAAAAAAAAAAAAAGATAAAAAGATAGTATGATTCTTAATTTTCTTGAATGAGGATTTTATCAAGTATTGGAATCAACTTTTGAAATCAAGTAATGTAATGGAATTTAGGTCTTCTGAATTATGATAGTCAGTGAAAGAATATCATCACAGGCAACATTTCAATAACAATAAATTGAGGACAGAAGTCTGATTGCTTTTTGCTATTTTCCAAAACCCTTTCCAGAGGGCCCAGAGGGAGTCACACCCATAAACATTAACAGATCATTTTGACCCAGAGGATAAGGGGATTCTTTCTACTTCCTATCCCTGGCATAGTATCTTTGTGATGTATATTAGGCCTCCTTATCTCTGTTAAAATATATTCTAATCTGATCTCAACAACCAACCTTTTCTAATCACCAAACTAAAAACTGTAAAACCCATCTATAACCTACAAACCCCCTCTTCCATATGTCCCATCTTTTGGGGCCAGACCAATGGAAAAACTCTTCACTAAATTCCAAAATGTCTCTCACTCTCAAAATCAAAGGAACCCCTGTACCTGATCACCCAGAGAAAGGAATGTTTTGCCTCCATTCTGTGCTTAGGTCATTCATATTCTGCTTAGAAATAAACCACATTAATTATTATTTTTGCAGAGTTGGTTATTTCTATTGACATAATATATAATGCGAAAATTATAGTAAGGAAATAAGTTCTAGCAAAAGAGGTCTTTCTTTAGTTCATACAATAAAACCTTATTGAATCGTCACTATTTTCATAACATATATAAAATACTAAAGTTTCGCTACCTCTGAAATGGCATTTATTATACAAGTAGTATAATCAATTATTCAGGGAACTATTACAATTAGACTCTTTTTAGACACTTGCCTGTTATTTCTGTGTAAATTGACTTACATCACTAATTATAAAATGTTTCTATTTAATCTTCAAAGAAGATAATCCAAGGACCTCCAGTCACTGACATTTTCTTTGCTATATAATCCTAACTACTATCTGCATTTGAGAATAAATTTTTTCTTAAATAATCTGTGATTAATAGTCTTTAATTAAAACTTACTTTCTTAACAATTCATCAAATAAAGCAACTTTATAAATGACTATTTGAAAATTTAAATTGACATATATATCATGAAGACTTTAAGGCAAATACAAGTGAAAATTAAGAGGCTTAATTCTCCCTTTTAGAAGGAAGGGAAGTGGTATCCTCTCTCAGAACATTTTCTTTTCTAAACTTTTCATTTTTGCTTCTTTGAAATGTAAATCTTTTATAACACCCCTTGCAGATTTTACAACCCAGGAGTCTTTTACTAGGGCCAAGGAACCAGGAACCATCTCTTTGAAATGTAATCATCGAAAGAGATATCACTCGGGTCTCCTAGTTATAGGGGAAAGGAAGGAGATTAACTTTCCAGGGGTGCCTCCCTCCAAGTGTCTTTAAAATGTGAGAAGTTTTCTTTTTTCCTTTTCAAGTTTTTCAAGATGTGATTCTTTTTTTTTTTTTTTTAAATCGCCAAAGGGTGCATGCATTTGCCAGAGAAAGAGAGAAAACACCTCCCAGTAGGACATGGTCATACTACAATCCTTTATTCCTCCATCCCATCAGGATGTGGGGATCATATATATGCACACTTGCCATGTTTTTCAAACCCCTGGGGCAGGATTTGAACTGTTGTCAGCTATGGTGAGATCCAGTTCTCAGTGCTCAGCACTTAACCACTGTGCTACAGGGCTGGCTGTTCTTCCTTTATAAGAAGCCAGTTAACTAATATAGACAGTCACCTCAATTACCAGGAAATTAGGATAAACTGTATGTAACAAAAGATGCTGTCAAGTTCTCTCAGTTGAGGACTAGGTGGTTATTGTTTACCTTACATCTATAGATGTAATAGATTGTATCTGACTGGCTAGATAAAAGGGTGAGATTTCTTTCTGACTTTGTAAACTCTTAGTAGATTGCATACAGTCTAGTTTAATGCTTATTCAATAAGGTGGTTTTCTTTTCTTTTTTTTCTTTTTTTGAGAGGTTTTTGCTATAGGGCGCATGCACTCGCCAGACAGACAGAGAGAGACAGAGAGACAGAAAGTGAGAAATCACCCCCCAGGGGGGATGGCCATGCCACAATCCCTTCTCCTCCATTCTCCTCTCGGGATCTTGGGCACGCACGCACACGCGCCCGGCGTGAGTTTTAAGCCACCAGGTCCAGGACGCGAACTGCGGTCGACTACATGGGAGTCCAGCGACATAGCCATTATGCTAACTGCTGGTCCCAAGGTGGTTTACTTTCGCTCCTATTGTAGAGAGGTTTTTTTTTTTTCTTGGCTTGGAAGATGATACTGTTTTTGTATTTCCCCATTGATATATTGATTATATATCAATGTATTTCACATGCTTTTGAAATATTCCTCTAATCCCCCCGCAGTTATTTATACAGATGTTTTTCAATTTACAATGAGATTAAATTCCCATAAACCCATCATAAAGTCAAAGAATTGTTAAATCAAACTATCAATATCAGTAAGTCGTCGGCTGTATTTAGTTTTACTGTTTATGGGTTAACCAGCATGATCAAACCTAATTCTTCTGCCTCCAAATCTTGCCAAAGTATACTAGAGCATGTTCTGGCTTCTTCCTCCTTTTCCTGGCATTAACTCTAATACTCTAACTTTAATTTGGATATAGAGGATTTATTTTATGATGTCTCAAAGTGAGATAGCACCAGGGTGGATTGTCCGAAGCTCAATATGACTGGGAACTATCAGCTAGCTGAGAAAGAGAAGACTGCAAGTGCCTGACAGGTCAGAGGCTCAGTTGTTGGGGATTTAAGGTTAACCAGTGACTGTATAAGAGGAAGAAAAATTATTTCATGACCTCACAAAGTAGGAAAGATGAAGCAATGGCAAGAGAAAAGATGTATAAAGAAGATATCAGGCTTAGGTTTTAATGACAGTTTGTGATACAAAAAACAATTCTACCTTTACCAGGTTGAGCTTCAAAGAAAGCCAGTCCTTCACATGAATGGCACCAGAGTGTCTCATGGAACTTATGCAGTGATGGAATTGTTCCATAACTCCATAGTCCATTGCCTTAGCTATCAGTGGTGTGTATACACACACACACACACACACACACACACACACCACTGAAAATGTGGGCAGTTACTCGAGAATTAAAAGTTTAATTTTGTCTTCAAAAATTTATTTAGAGGGATCAACAGTTAGTATAATGGTTATGTGGCTGGACTCCCATGTAGTTGACCACGGTTCGAGTCCCAGACCCAGTGGCTTAAACTCAGGGTGGGCACATGTGCATGCGTGCCCAAGATCCCAAGAGGAAAATGGAGGAGAAGGGATTTTGGCATGGCCATCCCCCCGGGGGGTGAATTCTTGCTTTCTGTCTCTCTGTCTCTATGGTGAGTGCATGCGCTCTATAGCAAAAACCTCTCAAAAAAAAAAAAATTTTAGAAAGAGAAGCACCTTCAACAGGGACTCACACCATGAGCCCCATCCCTACCACTCTTGACCGCATTGCAGCCAGCCAGGATCATGAGGATGTGTGCATGTGCACACCAGGTGAGTATAGGCTGATTTGGAAATTGAACTCCAATTTTCCATGGCTTCCAACATTGTAGCGTGTTGTGTTATCACTGTGCTACCATGACAGGGCTGAATCTTATTTGTTTTTAATTCAGTTAAATTTAAACAACAATATATGTGGGTAAAGAGTCCAGAACTATATGATTCAAGGAAAAAATATTTTGGGATCATTTATTTGGAAAAGATAGCTAATGCCTGATATTGAGGGGAGAGGAGGATAAATCATATGGGAGAGATGCTGGCCAGTATTTAGCACTGACTGGTGGGGCAGCGGTGAAGACTGAAGTCGAAGTGCTCCTGAACGTTTTTGGCAGTGATGAGAATATTTAAATACTCAGGATGAGGTAAGCTCTGCTGGGCTCCTTCCAGTCATCTCATGAGACCTTTATGCTGTCTTTCACATATTTCATTATTTTCAAGTTCTGCTATCGTTATCTTCTCCACATCCTGGGACTCCTAAGAGGATTCATTTGTGAGAGCTTTATAAATTGCTTTGTAGATTAAAATTCTATATAAAGTGTCTTTTACTACCTGCAGTCCTGACTTAGAGAGATTAGACTTCTGACAGTTCCCATTTATAGAGTTTGGAGCAATGTACCCATGCTATTAACCCAGGAGAAAGACTCTCACAAATACAGGTAGATCATGCGATCTCCTTCCCGATATGCTTACCTGAAAACTGACCTTGCTCTAACTTCAGCCTGGCCTCACAGTTCCTTCCTTCTTTGCCTGTATCTTCACCATGGGGTTCTCAGCTCCTGGGAAGAACTAGCCTGCAGCTGCCTGGGGGCTGTCCCATTACCTCAAGCCTTAGGGTGGTGGGAGGCAGAGGAAAGTATGAATTATTCAGGGAAAACAGTTATGGACCTGAAGTCAGAAGACCTGCCTTTGAGTCCCAGCCTTGCCTTGCTATTATGAAACCCTGACTAGATACATAGTCTCCTTAAGCCTTAGTTCTCTTATTTGTTTAAGCATTTACTGAACATCAGTTATGGGTTAGGTGTTGTGTAAGGAGCTGGAGATTCACCAGTGAACTAGACTTGCAAACCTCTATGCTCGTGGACTCACATTTCCACTGGGGAAAACTGAAAATAAAACATAATAAATGTATTACATAACATATTAGATGTTAATAAGCTAGGGAGAAAAATAAAGCTTGGTAAAATTGATGAAGACTAGGTGATACAGCCTATGATATAATTACTATAGGATATCAGGATAACCCGCACTGAGATGTAGACATTTGAGCAAAGGCCTGAAAGAAATGAGGCATAGGTCTGTCACGGGGGAGCTTTCCAAGTAGTGTCTTGAGTCTAGAAATAGGACAGAGAAGCTCAAAACTAAAACCTGATTGGTAGCTCTCACCTGGTGATAATAATTACACCTCTAATTCCTACTACATACCAGACGCCAATGTTTTACACCTAAAAGCTGAGGTGCTTCATCCTGCAAATTGAAGGCTAACCCCCATACCTTGACAAATTATCAGTGTCTTGGGAAAGGGACCATTCTGAACTTAAATATCTACCTTTTGCATTGTGAATTTATATTAATATTATGAAACAACCTGGTATATATAATGGAGTACAAAACTATTAAGGGCTGGCAGGTGGTGTGATGGTTAAGGGTGCTGGACTCCCACATGGCCAACTGCAGTTGGAGTTCTGGACTTGGCAGCTTGCTTTCTCACTTTCCCCCCATCTCTCTCTCTCTCTCATTCTGTCCCTCTCTGGTTGAATCAAAATAAATAAACATAGTTAAATGAAATAATTCTTTTTTAAAAAAAACTATTAGGAGCCTATTCTTCGAGGAAGTCTGAGCTGATATTCCTCTAGAATATTTTTTCAAGGATGTTGTAATAGTGAATAATTTTGGAAGATAGAGATAGTATATTTATCTGAAGTAAAGGCTAGGTTTGGTTTTTGCTCATTTTTAAAGATTTGGGTTCATGGAGCTCAAGTTTCTTTCTCATAATGTAATCTACTGCATGTGTAGTTGTCACCTGGCACTCTTTTTTTTTTTTTTCTTTTAAAGAAGTTTTTACCGTAGGGTATGTGTGTTCACCAGAGAGAGAGAGGCAGAGACAGTGAGAAGGAAAGTGAGAAATCAGCCCTCTGGTCATGCTGCAATCCCTTCTCCTCTCTTCTCCTGGGAACTTGGGCATGCACGCACATGTGCCTGGCATGAGTTTCAAGCCATTGGCCCAGGACTCAAACCACAGTTGACCATGTGGAAGTCCAACAACTTAACCACTACACTATCTGCCAGTCCCATCACCTGGCACTTTTTGCATGACTATATAGGAATCATCTTTTAGGCAACCAGTACAGGAAAGTGATGGTGCTCTGACTTTTGTTATTATGGTGAATCTCTGGTGCAAGTGTCTTGGGTCAACTTTCAACATTTATGAAGCTACATCAGGCTACCTTGCCAAGAAAACAAAGTCTATGACCTGCTGTTTAGTCTTGACATGAACTATTTGACTGAGAGTTTTCTTTGCTTTTGGCCCCACCCCCGGAGAATATTTGTAGAAAATTAAGAATTAAGACCTCACCAGCACCTTCCCCAGAGCCAGTAGTTCTCAGAGCACTCAGTATCCAGTGAGACGTGCCGCACACTGACAGAGTGGGCATGGGTAGAGTGATGGTGGCCAGGCTTGGGCTGCGATTGCTGCTGCTGGCACTGCTCCTACCCATGCAGATTTAGTCAAATCAAATGACTGTTGTAATGCTTCCAAGTAACTCTTCTCAGAATACTTCAGCTGCCCCCAATTCAGCTAATGTCACCACCAAGGCCATTGGTACTGCCCTATAGTCAACAGTCAGTCTCCTTGTGATCTTGCTTTTTCTTCCACATCTCTGCTGTTAAGAGAGTTAGGCCAAGAAATATCTACACTTCCCTGTCTTCTAAACTCAATCCCAATGGCATCTAGAAGTCCAATGTGGCAAGGAAATGTCGAGTCATCAAATCTGCTAATTCCACACCTTATTTTATCAGCACAGAAAATGTTGTGAATCCCAAATTGGATTGGGTGAATGTGAAGAACTTGACCAGATGATGAATGTCAATATTAAACCTGCTGGAGTTTCATGTATAAGATGAAGAGACAACACTCGAAATTAGTTAAGTCACAATTTCCTTGAATGTGGCTTAAGAAATATGGAAATGTAAAACTCTACCTTGAAAATAAGAATAGATTTTATCTTGTCTAGAAAAAAAGAATGGGATGTATAATGGGGCTTCAGTTTCCATTTGGTTCATTAAATCTGTAAGACCATAAAATAGGTAATATAAAAAGTTTCCATGATTCTATTTATATGTACAGTAGAAGGAACTTCCAGCAGTACTAATTTAATGCTGATATATTGTAGATAGAGTTTTTCATTGTAAAGCTAACACTATTTTCTGGGGAACTCAGTTCTTTCTCTGAGGCTTTGGGTTTGACATTGCATTCGATCTTTTATGTAGTAATTGAGATGTGCCAGGGCAATGGTGGATTAAAATCTACACCCGAATCCAAGCATATTGGGTGAATATTGCTTAACCTTATAAAATCAATGATAGGCATTTTACATTAGCTGTTTTTGCTGGACAAGAGCATCAGATTCATTTAGTTAAACTACTTTTGTTTTTTTCTTTAGTTAAACTACTTTTAAAGAGTAGCATTGACCTCAACTAATTTAAAAATTATTTTTATTTCTGCATATGTTGAATACTTTTTACATTAAAAAATGATCTGTTTTGAAGTTAGAATTATAAATCTTGAAGTTAAAAAGGCAAAACTATAAATCAAGTATTTGGGAAGTGAAGCTAACTTGCATAAAATTCACAGAAACTTTTATACTCTGTCTATAAATACTTTTTTTTTTTTCCATCTACAGATGAGAATCACCACATTTGGAACTCTTTCTGTTATTAATCAATAGTTTTAGATAGTTAGAGGCTCAAGAGGTTGATTCTGGGAAATAAGTCTTTTACAACAGCCTCAAAAGAGAAACCTTTTTAAAAATACACTCCCTAAAGTATTTTGTTCGAATGATCACGCTGACACTTATATTCTATTCCAGTATCTAATATGGCCACAGTAGTCTTGTTAACCAAAATCATTTTCCCCAATCTTTAGAAACTTACATAAAAACAACCAGATTGAACAGATCCAAAGCTACTGTGTGTGTGAGTGAACACTCCCCTTTGCTTCATACCTGAATGCTGTACAGCTATTTTGGACTGTAAATTATGTTTGTGTATTTATGCTTTGATTCTTAATAACTTCTAATGTTATGGAATTGACTTGCATAACTGAACACAAACTATAAATAAAGAGAAATGAATGACTAAAAGAGCAATACACTAGGGAAAAAAAAGAAAAAGAAAATTAAGAATTAATAATAAACCTTATACATTTAAGTTACTGAGGAATTTCCTGAACTCTAAGTTAATGTTTTGCCTGATCGAAGTACAAAGTATCCAGATTATAAAGCAGAAAATTAAAAGGATGGTTTATCAATTGCTTCCACACTGCTGTAAAGAGACAGATGATTTTGTATAGAATTATTCATTTAATTTAATTTATTATTATTTAATTTGACCAGAAAGAGAAAGAAAGAAAGAGAGGGAGAAAGCAAGCTGCCAGGTCTGGTACTGAAACCATGGTTGGCCATGTGGGAATCCAGAGCCCTAACCACCATGCCACTAGGAAAGATGGCCCTAGGAAAAATGACTCTTAAGTATTTGGTTTTTCTAGGCAATTGGAAACCTAGATAATAATTCTGTGAATTTAACAAACCATTAATGGAAGCTTTGCTTTTCTTTTTAAACATTTTTTCTTGCCATCTTTCTAAAGCTATGGAGATGTATTTTCCCTAGAAAGGTCAGACTTTGGGAAACACATAACATTTGAATAATCTGAAAACTCAGCATTCTTGGATATGCAAAACTGCCAAAGCAGAGTCAGAGAGTCAGGATAAATAGAATTACTGCATTCCGAGACTGAAAAGGAAAGCAAAGCTCTGACAGTTTGGAACTGAGATTTAACATTTGTACCAGGTCCTTGAGGATAAAAGCATTGCCAAGAACAAATAAGACTATTCAGAAGATCATGGATTTGGAGGAGTCATCCATATGACCAAGAGCAAACACAGGCTCAAGGAATTACATATTACCCACAACATTTCCCCAAAATATCATTGCTGATTGTTTTTTCTCCAAAAATTAGGAAATTATCATTCTCAAACATGTGTAATTATTATACTATGTCTTTAACAGAACCCTACTTACAGGGAATAGATTCGAAATTCTCTGTTTCATTGAGTTCCTATTTCATCCTCTATGCAGTATTTTTATTTATTTTTGGACACTTCCCTGAGAAAGTGGGCAGCTATTCATCCTTGAAGCATGCAAATGTACTTTATAAGCTATATCTTCTTCACTAGCTACTGAAATATTGCCATTTTAAAGTTTTTACTTCTTTAGAGAGAGAGAGAGATAAGAACCCTAAACATAGTCTCATGCTATGACCCACCCTAGCCTTCCCAGCCATACAAGATTATGGGCGCATGTGCCTGGTGCATATGGTTGACCTGGCAATCAAACCTGTGATCTTCCAGATGGGTCTGGCATTGCTCGAGCAGTATGTTACCACTGCACCACCAAGACAAATATTGCCATTTTAAGTATGGAACAAGAGAATTACTTAGTGTTGCTATTGCCAAGCAGAAAAGATTCAATACTTAGTAAGATATTTTTATTAAGAAATTCTAGAAAAATAAAACTTTTTACCAGTCTTTACTATATTTATGTGTGTGTGTTCATGTTTTTTAAAAATTTTCTATATGGTGTGTGTACTTGCCAGAGAGAAACACAGGGAGAAAGACATAGAGAGAGAGAGAAGGTAAGTGACACATCACTCGCAGGAGGGGATGGCCGCATTGCAGTCCCTTCTCCTCCATTTTCCTCTTGAGAGTTTGGGCACATACATGCATCAGTGTGTTTTTCAAGTCTAGGACTCAAACTGCTCAGGAGGCCATGTGGGGTCCAGCCATCTTAACCACCATGTCTGACTGGCTCAACTTTTTACATATCTAGATATATATTTTTGGTAAATAATACATAATCAACAATGACTAAATTCATGATAATAAAATAGTTTTAAAGAACCCAGAGAGAGTAAAAAGGGAAATTAGATTAATGGGATACAAAGTGATTAAGGGAGATATGACACCAGAAGCACAAGCAAAAGAGGAAAAATTAGTTAGACAGAAGTTCAACATAATTAAAAAGTTTTATGCATCAAATAATATAACCAGAAAGTGAAAAAAAATCTACAGAATGAGAAAAATTTTGGAAATCATATCCGAGTATTTAATACCTAGAATATATAAAGAACTTCTAAAACTAAACAACAAAATTTTAAAATAATCCAGTTAAAAATTCAATGAAGGTCTTGAGTAGTCATTCCTTCCGAGAAGATGTATAAATGACTAGTAAGCATATAAAGTGATGCTCAACACTATCAGTCAGAAGGAAAATGCAAATCAAAACCAATAATGGGGCATCACTTTATATATATACTACTATGGCTATAATAAAAATGGAAAATTGCAAATGTTGCTGAGGATTTGGAGAAATTAGAACCCTCATACATTGTTGGTAGAAATGAGAAATAGTACAGCCGCTGTGGAAAATGGTTTGGCAGTTCCTCAAAAAGCTAAACATGGAATTGCCGTATGACTCAGAAATTGCACTCATAGGTATATACCCGAGAGGATTGAAAAGAAGGACTCAATTTCCTGTATGCCAGTGTTCACTGCAACATTATTCACAAAGCTCAAAAGTAAAAACCACCCAAATCAAGTGTCCGTCAATGATAAATCAATAAACAAAATGTAACATTTACATACAATGGAATATTATTCTTCTATAAAAAGGAATGAAATTCTGATATATACAGCAATGTAGATGAACTCTGAAGACAGTATCTAAGCGAAAAAAGCCAGGATAAAAAGGACAAATATTATAGAATTCTACTTACATGAAGTGTGTAGAATGGATAAATTTATAGAGACATAAAGTAAATTAGAGGTTACAAGGGAGCTGGGGTAGAAGGGAATAAATTATTGTTTAATGTTTACACATTTCTTGGGGATGTAAAAAATTTTGGACATAATGGTGATAGCACAAAATTAATGCCAGTGAATTGAATACTTAAAAATTATTAAAATGGCAAATTCTGTTAAATATTTTACCACAATAAAAAAAAAGTGTATGCCTTTGTGATTTTTAAAAATCCAAATTTTAAATTGGTCAAATAAAAGTTTTGTTCATTTTAAACTGGAAAAAAGTGAAGATATTATTGAAACCTAAGTAAATATACCTGAGATGATTACAAGCAATCATTATAACTAACAGGACAGACATAGATTACTAAAGGGGTAGAATAAAATAAGTCATTGAATGCCAAATTACTGTTCTGAATATGCTAAATTAGTTTATATTCAACTGTCAAAATTGGAAATAGAATTGGAAGATTAGTTAATAGACTATGGTATACCAACAAGAGGAACTAACTAATAGATACTGAAATCATTATGAAGCGCTAATAAAAAATGAAATATGTTAACAATGCAATGTTATATGAAATGATCAGAATACAGAACAGCATACACATTACTGGTATTATTGTGACTTTGATAAGAGACATTGTATGTAAGAGATAAAATATAAAAGTGGAAAGAGTTGTGGTAGGATTAAAACTTTCTGCTAATGTCGTTTTACTGCTAATTCAGTATTTTTTAAAAAGTAAAAATAGGGTCCGCCAGATGGTGTAATGGTTACTTCTCCTGACTTCCACGGAGTCCACCGCGGTTGGAGTCTGGGACCCTGAGACTTAAAAACTCACACCAGGGGATCAGCAATTAACGTAATGGCTATGTCGCTGAACTCCCACGTAGTCGACCGTGGTTTGTGTCCCGGACCCAGTGGCTTAAAACTCAAATGCCGGGCGCGTGTGTGTGCGTGCCCAAGATCCCAAGAGGAGAATGGAGGAGAAGGGATTGCGGAGTGGTCGTCCCCCCTGGGGGGTGATTTCTTGCTTTCTGTCTCTCTGTCTCTCTCTGTCTGTCTGGCTAGCACACGCGCCCTAAAGCAAAAGCCTCTCCACAAACAAAAACAAAAACAAAAACAAACAAACAAAAACTCACACCAGTGTATGTGCATGCATGTCCAAGATTCTGTGAAGAGAATGGAAAAGAGCTTGTGGTATGGCCATCCCCCGGGGGTAATTTCTCACTTCCTGTCTCTCTGTTTTTCTCTCTCCCTCTCTCTCCGGTGAATGCATGCACCCTATAGAAAAAAAATCTCTTAAAAATAAAAGTAAAAATAGGGACCAGCAGTTGGCGTAATGACTTATGTCACTGGACTCCCATGTAGTCGACCGTGGTTGGAGTCCCAGACCCCAGAGCTTAAACTCATGCCGGGCGCATGTGTGTGTGCGTGCTCAAGATCCCGAGAGGAGAATGGAGAAGGGATTGCAGTGTTTCCATCCTCCCTGGGGGTGATTTCTCGCTTTCTCTCTCTCTGTATCTCTCTGTCTTTCTGGCGAGTGCACATGCCCTATAGCAAAAATCTCTCAAAAAAACCCAAAAAAGTAAAAATAATAATAAAAAAATTGGTTGACCTAATAGCTTGCATTTCCATTAGTACCTATTATACAAAATAAATAATTTTGGAGTTTTAGAATAAATTCCCTTTCTCCTAGAGTTGTATCAACTGTATGCAATTTTAATCTGCATATTTGTTATGTCTAAACTGGGCTAAAATTAGTGACATTAGAGCTAAATAAGTGGTTTGAAAAAAAGAAATTGTTATAAGTAAAACAAATTCCCTATTGAGTCATTCTTGAGATCTCACTAAATATTTTCATTTAATGCAAATAATTTAATGTTCAAATTATATAACTAAGACTATAGAATTTAAGATTATCTCAGTAATTTGGTAGTCCAAGTCCTTTTTTTTTTTTTAGTGAAGAAATTGAGGTATATAGCAGCTATCATCAAACTCTCTATATTTCCATGTATTATAGACATGTATCTAGATGAACTTGGTATTAGGAGACAACTTAAAAATGTTGCTAGATTGTTGGTTTTAATTTTTACTAAATTAACCTAATTTACCAAGCTCCTTATCCATTCTTACATTGTCAAAGTTACTTCGATTAATCAGTCACTGGATTTTGATACATGCTGCAAGGTTAATGTGAAACTATATACACAATCTAATTCAGCTTTATTATTACATCTTCATAAAAATCTCTGTTTAAAACCCATAAATTAAGTGGGCCAGTCTGACCTAAAAATGGTAAATCAATCATAAAATCTATTCAATTCTACTTGAAGTGAAGACTGGATTAAAAAAAGAAAAACTTAGGATCTATTGGTCCTCTTGGTCTAATTCTGTTGCTGTTCTAAATTATTTTGGGCTGCTAAGTCACTGACTGGGCTGCTAAACAATCAATGGTCTGTTCTGCATTCAATTATTGTAGAAAACAAGACAAAACAAGCAAATCATCTTCAGAATATATTCTTTAGCAAGATTCTTTCAGTAGAGTCTGTAATCTAGTTTATTCAACCGAGAACTAATTCTATTTCAAAATAACTATGAAGTGTTAGTAAACTCTGTAGACATGAGAGTTGCAGATACCACAGGTATTGGTCAGGCCAGTAGGAGATTGCAGTGTCCTTCTCTGCATCTGATACTCAGCTGGCTCTGAACATGTCTCCAAAGGTCATGTAGTGACTTAGAAGTAGAATCCTTTGCTAAAAGAACAAATGCATCTTTGTTCAGAGGACTGCTGACAATTTTAGGTGATAAAAACCTAACAGTAGAAAATGGAGTTATAGAGCTGGAAAGGATTATCAAAATGTAATTTAATTCTAGACAAATCCCACATAAGACATATGATTTTCTAAAAAGCACCAGGGAAATTACTTCAGTTGTATCATTTACTTTTCCTGTTAAACTCTGATAATTTGTTATTAGTAGACAGTAATATATTTTGAATATCATGGTACTCTCTGAGATATGAGAAGATACCTTTTCTCTCTGATCATTATGGAATAAAAATTACTCCTAAATGTAGACTTTAAATATAAAATTATGTGAAAGGAAATTATAAAGAATCAAGGCCAATATACTTGCTTGAGGAAGTCAGGATTGGCTTATTAATGGCCAAAGTTAGTATTTATTAAATGCCTGTTTTGCTAATGGTGAGAAATTCAAAGACAAATAAGACATAGCCCTTGTCCTTGACAAGTTAAAAATAGTATGCTCTATTGCATGGTTTATTTGACTGCTTTGTACACTACTAATGAAAGTGCATGCCTAAACAAGTTTCCATTTTTTTCGTAGATGCAATGTACAGAAACCTAAAATGTTAAAAACAAGTGTACATTGGGAACAGCAGATGGCGTAATGGTTATGTTGCTGGACTCCCATGAAGTTGACCATAGTTTGAGTCCTGGACCTGGAAGCTTCAAACTCACACCAGGTGAGTGTGCATGTTTGTCCAAAATCCCAAGAAGAGAATAGAGGAGAAGGGATTGCAGCATGGCCACCACCCCAGGAGGAAGGGGTGATTTCTTGCTTTCTGTCTCTCTGTCTTTCTTTATCTCTCCTGTGAGTGCATGCTCCCTGTAGAAAAAAAAAATCTCTTTTTAAGATATTAAAAAAACAAGTGTATATGCTGGGCCATTTATGAGTAGATGTTAAAAGTCTGCCCAAATCCTAAACTGATCATTGAGGTAGTGCTTCTCAGGGCATGCCAATTCCTGAGCCTCCCCTGCCCTTCCTACTGAATCAGATTATCTGGCCATGAACTCCCAAAATAAAATACCTCAACATAAGCAGATGAGCAAGTGATGGCTAAGACAGTTTATTAAGGAAAGAGTTAGGTGAAGAGAGTCTTGAATACCATAACCAGAATCTAAAAATTCTCTATTCGCCTGAGGAACATCCCCTGTTAACACTGACCCCCTAATTGTTTTCATTTTATGAAAAATATAACACAGTCAGAAATGAAACTTCATTAACATAATGAAAATATTTCTTGCTTGAATTAATAAGACTCTCTTCTGTTGAGTTACTGAAAAGACAAAAGTGTGACTTTCAGCTTTTCCCTGAAAGTTGGGATGTAAAATCATCATGGTCTATGTCTCTCATTCTTAGTTTCTGTCTCCAATCAACCTTGTCAAAACTATTTCCATGGAAACACACTGGATCTGTGAAAACACTGGAAAAACTAAAACTATAAAGATGTTCATCAAAACTCTCACGGGCTACATTTTGCCACGTAAGGCTCCACACATCTAAAGGCAGGCCCAGGTGGACATTCCACTTTTAAAAATGACTTATCATCAGGCAAAATTGCAAGGAGCTCTTTGCAAAGCATGCTTCTTCTCTGTCTCTTTCCTTTACTTTCCCCTCCCTTCTTTTTTAAATTTAGTCTTCATTCTGCCAACATAATTGAGTTCCTATTTATGGTTAAGTATGTATACATATATTTACATTTTCCTCTTTATGGACCACTTTGATATATAGCTTTAAGGGGGAAACTAGGATTAGGGCTGGTCTAGAGCACAGCAGTTAAATGCTGTGCATGGAGAGCCAGATTCCACATGGCTGACGGTGGTGGTAGCTTGAAAAACACACTGGAACATGTGCAGCTGTGCCCCAAATCCTGGTGAGATGGAGAAATAGAGGGAAGGGGATAGAGGCTTGACTACATTCCATTGTAGGGTCCTTTTTCTCTCTCTATCCCTTGCTCTCTGTCTCTCTGGTGAACACACATATTCTCTGGCAATTAAATGTATAAAAGAGAGAAACCAATCAACAAAGACACTGTCTTTATACCTATGGAACACAACTGTTAAAACAAATATAATAATGGAAGAACAGGGTTAGTGTTTTTGTATCATTAATATTCAACACATAATAATTCAATGTATATTTAAGGATTATGATGCTGGAATGGAGTGGTAGGAACCACAATAGAAGTCTGGACAACTGGTATAGAAATGTACAGGTGAATTAGAGTAGCCAAGAAACATACAAGAAACCTCTTTTGGGACCAGCAGTTAGCATAATGGCTATGTCGCTGAACTCCCCGGTAGCAGACGGCAGTTCGAGTGCCAGACCCAGTGGCTTAAAGTCACGCCAAGCGCATGTGCATGCGTGCCCAAGATCTGAGAGGAGAATGGAGGAGAAGGGATTGCAGTGTGGCCCTCCCCCTGGGGAGTGATTTCTCACCTTCTCTCTCTCTGTATCTGTCTGTCTTTCTGGCAAGCGCACGTGCCTTACCAAAAACCTCTCAAAAAAAAAAAAAAAAAAAAAAAAAAAAAGAAACCTCTTTTCCCTTCAAATGAAGAAGCTACAGGTGCATAGTGTCTGGCACATAATGATAATTTACCAGGGATACAGAAGCCTGTTCTTAAGGTGGAAATAGCAGACATAAAACCACACACAAAGCTTCAAGCACATCCAATAAATGAAGATCAACATTCTTAATCCCAGACAGGCTTGGATATCTTTCATCAGATAAAACAAAATTTTAATAAGTAACTTCCTTACCAAAGTCACATGGATTAATTACTCTATTAGAGAAAGAATGCTCCTGAGTTAGATAGACCTTTGATTAACTGGGATGTCTCCAAAGGTTCTGTATCAAATGTATAAGTGAATATTTCCTTTCAATAAAATACACAGTGGGGGCAAGAGGGCAAGATGGTGGCACAGCAGTAAAACTCTGTGCTCTGCAGATCAATCTCATAGAAAAAGGTTCCTGTTTGGGTGCAGATACCTCCTTAAGTACACTGGGCATGCACTTGCTCACGATCAGAGGCTGGCTGAAGGCTGGGGGTAGATTATGGGGTCAGGATCCTATTGGGGTGCCATTTCTCTCTCTTTTTTGTTTATGTAATGCATAAACTTCAAAAAATACACAGTAGGAATTAATCTGGTGATGTATTTTATTTTATTTTTTTAAGAGAGATTTTTGTTCTAGGGGACGTGTGCTTGCTGGAAAGACAGAGACAGAAACAGAAAGTGAGATATCACTCCCCCCTCCAGGGGGATAGCCATGCTGTAATCCCTTCTCCTCCATTCTCCTTTCCAGATTTTGGGCATGCATGTACGTGCACCTGGCATGAGTTTAAGACACCAGGTCTGGGACTCGAACTGCAGTTGACTATGTGGGAGCCCAGCGACGTACCCATTATGCCATCTGCTGGTCCCTAGACTGGCAATGTATTCATCATGGGGACAAAACCTGTAAACATGTTCACTCACATAAACCTTTGTAGTGGTTTCTTTGGGATTTGAGAAAGAGTAGGAATATTAAAAGAAATAATGAGGAATCCAACCCTACGGAAAATAGAGAAATGTATGAGACAAATTAATTCACATTTTAAGATACTTTAAAAAAATTAAGAAAGAGAATGAAACACATCCTCTTAGTATTGTTATCCTACAGGTTCTTAAGAGCATGTTCTAACACACATTGGAAAACAAATTCTTTTCATCTCCACATTTACCACAACCATCAGTCCTAACTCCTGAAAAAAGGTATTAGTAATTTCAAAATGAGAACAGATTGAATAATTAATTGACTTTGGAAACATAACTTTTTTAAGTGCCAGTGTAGTTCCTATGGCTTAACTCTTCATGGTTAAAACAGAAGTCTTTACAGTCCTGTGATCAGGGACCTACAATGCAGGGGAAGATCAGAATAATACCACCTTTCAAAATGAAAACCAAGAAGGATCATAAGTAAATTGGATGAGATTGTTCACCTGCAGATATCTTACTAGAAGTGCCTCTCCAGAAAAAAGGTTTTGAAAATGTTTCTAATAAAAATATATCTCCCTGTTCATCCAAGATCTCAAGGTGCTGCTCCAAAAGTCATAAAAAAAACAAAACCAGAAAAAACTAACCTATGGCATAACTAGTCTAAGCAAGTATAAACCCATAATATTAATGTTATGTCCTAACAGACTATTCTGATGACTGGAAAATACTGAAAAATGTGAGTCATCAGTTAAGAGAGCTTCAGCATTTTTTCAATACCATCCAAGGGAAAGATGTTCTGATTCTAGACAACTGATCTTTCTAATCTAACTGCAAATGTCCCTAGCATGGAAAATGACAATTTGTCAGTGTTAGAACTATTAGACTTTTCTTTAAAGAAAACCCATGTAAGTTCTTACATCTCAGTGTTATGTTAGCAAACTGTCATAATGTCTCTCTCCTACATTTTCTCTTTTCTTGGAAAGTTCTCTCCCATTCTCTACTTCCACTCTTGAAATCCTGTCCATCCTTCGAGGTTCAAACAAAAATCTTCACACATTTTCTGATCACTAACACTGCCAGAGTTTTCTGCATTTTTATTATAATGGCAAATTCTACTTCCTGTTATAGCTAGCTATGTCTCCATTTGCTGGATATTTGTCTTTTGACTCATATTTAAATAAAAAAAAGTTCATGAGAACATATGTGTCAAATCCTCTGCTGGATGCTTTCACATTCATTTTGTCCTCACCATGTTCCCCATGTGCTCTATAGCCCTTGATCCACCGTGGACCCCACTGACATTGTGTTTCTGTTTGATATGGACTTTTTTTTTTTCCTTTTATCTTTTTTTTTTTTTTTTTGGAGGTTTTCAGTATAGGGGACTTGTGCTTGCCAGAAAGACAGAGAGAAGACAGAGAAACAGGAAGAGAGAAATCAGCCCCCAGGGGGGATGTCCACGCTACATTCCTTTCTCCTTCATTTTCCTCTCAGGATTTTGGGCACGAACGCACACGCGCCCGGTGTGAGTTTAAGCAATCGGTGCCAGGGTTTGAACTGTGGTTTATTACATGGGAGTATAGCAACATAACCATTATGCCGACTTCTGGTCCCAATATGGACTTTTAAAAAACATTTATTTAATTTAATTTATTATTATCTGTTTTTATAAATGCTATCAAATAAAATTTCATTTATTTATTTATTTATTTTTATCTTATTTTATTTCAAGTTCTTACATACATTCAATCATGTCATTTAGTTTGCAAAGTGAATATTCCAACATGTTTACATTCTCCCCAGTCCAGTAGATAATAGTATAAAGTTATCTTCAACAGATAATACTGCATTTCTCTGTCCCATTAATGCTTTGCCTCTCCATTTTTCTCATTAATGTCCTTCCTCAAACTCTATTCCTTCACCCACATTCTTCCCACACTATATAACCATTTACTGTATTTCTATATCCTTTAGTCATTCAATTTCAGTCATAGAGTGTGTGAACTCAGTATACATTAAGTGGGGACATACAATGTATCTCCTTCATAGCCTGACTTGCTTCACTAAGCAGTAAATCTTCCATTTTTATCCACTTTCTGTCAAAAGCCAGGATCTTGTTTTTTTTTTTTTTTAATGACTGAGTAGTATTCCATAGAGTATATGTGCCATAGTTTTTCAATCCCTTCATCTGTTTGTGGTTATTGTCATTTTTTAATTCTCATTTTTTTAATTTGTCCAGAGACAGACAGAGAGAGAGGGAAAATGAGAAAGTAAGCCACCAGGTATAAGACTAGAACTGTGGTTGGCCATGTTGTAGTCCAGAGCCTTAACCACCATGATATGGCTTTTTGAGAGGCCTACCTTACCAGGAAAGCATGCCCCATGCAGGCAAATGGATCTAGAAAAATGGGTAGCCTACAATTTGAGCCAAATAATTCTGCTTTCCAGAGTGTGACCACCTCTGGATAAGGGAAAAATATAGTATTCTGTACTTGCAAAGTTGATGCTGGACTGTGGGATGAGGAGATTCCACTAACCAGTTGTAATTATGTTGAAATACTGCCTGAGAAACCCAGGAGGCCTCCATCAGATATCATACTCTTTATTATAACTGTTACTATAAACAACAACAACAACAAACAAAACAAAAAACAATTTAAAGGGGAAAAAAGTGTGCCAGGAATGTTATGTTGACTGACATAAGAGAACTGAGCTTCAAAAAGATCCATTCTTACATGCTTTCTAAAAAAACCTTAAAATCTCAAACTGAAGTTCAGCAACTCCCTAAGGAAACAAACAAACAAAGCCTACAGGTTTTTTATAGACCCTACTAATTAGGTATTTATAATAATTACAATATGGTTGGTGTTAAGTATAAGAATAAATTACTTCTATTTTTCTATAAATGTTAGACTTTCATTTAAAGTATGGGGAGAGCAATCTAAAAATAGCTTTTGAAACCAAGGGTACAAAGAACTATAAAGAATTTTTTTTAAAGGTACCTTCAGTATCAGACTCCAGAAATTAATTTTTGTATGCATGCATTCCTAAATAGGAATTTTCTATTACCTAGTTTGAGCTCAAGATAGAGTGCATTTGTGTTGTTTTGCTTTCCATTCTTTGCTCTCTGAAAATTCGTGACCTAGTGGGAGAATAAACAGACGGTTATGATAGAACTGAATATATGAAAAGAAAGATATGTGGGAGGGTTATGAAAGAATCAAAGCAGGGCAAGTACCTAATCCCTGAGGAGAGGGGATATGTGAAGAAGGCTTCCTCGAGGAATGGGTGCCAGACTCAAAGGAACACAGAAGTTAGTCAAGCAAGGGCAGGGCAAGGCATTTCAAGAAGATTCAAAAATGAAGGTATAAGGATGAAATGACAGGAATAATGGGCAATTTATTGTGGCTGGAGGATACTAGGGTGGGGCCAAGTACTATAAGAGATGAAACAGAGAAATAGGCAGAGACCACAGTCATGGAGACTTTGTGTCTTCAGCATTAGGATTTGTACTTTATTGGCAACAGAAAGACAGTCAAGAATTTTTCAATTTTTCAGGAGAGTGATTTAGTGATTTCAATTTGTATTTCATATGGTTGAATTTAGTGGCAACCATATGAACTGTTTGTTACCTAACAGTAACAAAGCATGACAGTAACAAACCTTTGGACAGGGATATCGACAGGGACAGGAGAGAGATGGTGAAGGCTGAATAGAAGAAGACTGATTTAGGAAACAAGTACAAACAAAAGAACCAATCAATTGCTTGGATGTGGAAGTGAAAAAGAGCAGAGAAATCCTGGGCAATCCTGGGCATCTAGTGACTAGATATCAATGCTATATTCACAAATCCTATAGCAGGAGAAGTGAGCAGATGATGAGCACAGCTCTTGATCTGCTAAAACTGGTTCTTGTGGGATTTCTGGCTGGAGGTTGCCTCAGGTGGGTGGTGCAGTTCTGAGCCTTGGGGCTCCCTGAGGCTAGAATATACATCAGTATTCTACTAATAGCTGAATTCATGGAAATGGAAATGATCAAAGCAAGGAGAATAAAAAATGAAAAGGTAGAAAATAGGTACCTGGAATTCTTAAAGGAAGAAAAGAAAAAGGAGTGTATAAAAGCAACAGAGGAAGAAGATCAGGTTGGAGAGAAAGAATTGAAAAAAAGAAGAGACTGAAAAAAAATCAAGCCACAGAATTAAATAACACATAAGAGATGGACAGAAGATAAGAAGTATGAAAATACATATATTTTTATTTTGTTTTTGTGAATCAAGATAGTATCTGAGCACAGGTCTATACTACTTCACTCATAAAATTTCATCTAATGATAAAAAGATAAGAAATAATCAGAATAAATCTGAATAATCTGAAATAAATCAGAATAATCTGAAAAGAAAAATGATGTCATTTCATTGGTATTTCAAAATGATGGAGGAATATCTAGAAGACAAGTAGCAGATGGAATCCAATTTAGAGAGGAATAGAGTTTGAAGAAAGGACCAAAACAAATGTAAGGAAAAAACCTACAGGCAATGCCAACAGAATTATGAGGGAATTGCTTGAAATGCAAACCCAGGGTCCAAGAACCTACAAATGGAAGAGGATAAGAGAGCCTGAAATCTGAAGGGTTTTTGCTTGGCAATACTCTTCTCCTCTCTCCTCCTGCTTATGCTCTGCACTGAAGCTGAAGAGTCACAGCACGGTTCAAGGTTAACACGACTGGGGTTGCTGGTCAGGAGAGGCAAGGAGGGATGAAAGTAACTTCACTTTGTGTTCTCTAGAGCCCTGAGCTGTTTGACCATTTTGCATTGAAAATGTATTCATGTATTGCTTGAGTACATTATTAAAAATAGAAGTGAAATCTTTTGAATACAACTGGAAGTTAAGAAGGCATTGGTGACCCTGACAAGAATGGTAAAAGGGAAGGTCACAGTCACATGGTACTTTGAAGTCTGAATGGAAAGTGGCAAAATGGGAAAAATCAAAGGAAGCTCATATAAGGTGGAGAGATGAATGGAGAGGAGTTAAACATCCTTTTAGGAAGGTTGGGAGTTAGAGGATCTTTCAAAAAACATGGGTACAACTAGAAAGTGGAAGTAGAAAAAGAAAAAATACTGGCCTTGATGGCTTTTCTTAGAGAAGAAGAGGATAAGATCATAGAGTGGCAATCGAAGGCTGAGAAGAGATCCTAAATAGAAAAAAACTCACTTATGACAAAGCAAAAGATTCATGGTGGCAATGAGGGTCTGGCTGAGGTTGGAAACTGCAGATAGGTGTGACATCCTGTTCATGGTGTGGGCTTTTTTCTAGCAGCTCTTGTTTATAAGAGAACAGCCCAAAAGAGGCTGATTGTCTGAGCTACACAGGGTTGGGATTTTATTAGGCCAATAAAGGAGCAGAGACTAGAATGTCGAGGGTGTTGGTGAGGAATGGATCAAATGATCTACCATATCTCCTAGCCTGGTAAAGGTTCTTAGCTTCTATCCTAGAAGGGACTGATAGATTTGGAGAAAGAGGAACCTTAAAAGCCCGCAGGGTTCTGGACACAGCTCAAAGCAGGAGGCGAGCACAAAGAGATGGCATATGGATGCTCTTTTACTGCTTCAAGTGTCCAGAGCAACAAAGGTCCCTGTCTTCCCTTCTCTTTTTTTTTCCTTTTTGAATGATGATCAAAAGGGCAAAGAAATTCATAGTTCATGAGTCAGGCCAAACCAACAGAATGATAAAGGATAAAGCATTTCTTCTGGAGCACGTGATCACTCTTAATGTTTCTCATCATTTTCCAGCAGCTATGGAGCATGTGCGCTACCAAGTGCTATTTTATTGAGCATGCTTTCCCATCGCTGTGGCTAGAGTCCGCCATGCAGAAA
Organism: Tupaia belangeri chinensis; assembly: GCF_000334495.1. NCBI lineage: Eukaryota > Metazoa > Chordata > Mammalia > Scandentia > Tupaiidae > Tupaia > Tupaia belangeri. The sequence continues at coordinate 392,633 of NW_006159488.1, forward strand.
GAACTCAGCTGCTACGCTGGCAGGGTCTGAGCTGCCTGGGCTATTAAATGGCTTTTTACCCATGGGCTAATGTCCTGAAAGGCAACCAAGGACATATCCTCCAAGAGCTGAGGCTTTCTGTGCTGCCTTTTACCATACTGTGTTCATAAAGCATGAGAAGAGCTGACCAGATGGGGAGATGTCCCTAAATTCTCCTACACCACAGGTAGAACAGGGGATAGGTTACTGCAGTCAATGGACAGAGAAGGAGTGGGCCAAGTGGTGTCCATGCAGGTCTTTGTTTCAGGACAGTGACACCATGACTGGTATCTTGGTAGCTCTTGGGTGCTACAATATTCTAGGATCATACAGAACTCTCTCACAACAGGACTGTGAGCATCCCTGATGCTGGATGCTACTCCCTCACTGGCAGGCTGAGGCACTACCCAGAGCTCTCCTTACACCTCTGTGGAGACTAACACAGCATAGCAGGGGCAAAACCAAATAAGGCAAGATGGGGACAGTTTCATTCCTGCCAACCCCACCCAGGAGGGAAGATGAGAACATAGAGAAGCAGAGGGAAAGGAAATAGATGAATTCTTGACAAATTTCCTTTTGTAGCCTGGCTGATGCTTACCTACAAGATGATCTCTTGGGTGGGAGTGAACAGATCATCTAAAGCCCTTTCTTGCTCGAAGAGTATCTGAAATCTGTTAGGCAGCACCCACTATTATAAGGGAATTGGGCAAAAACCTGGAGGGTTTCAGAAGAGAGAAACCCAAGTAGGCTCTTCAGCTGTTTTGTTTCAGGCAGTGGAGTTGGGAACGCACCCCAGCATAAAGGCAGGATGAATGCCCTCCGGTTTTGAACCTGTTTTATTCAGTTGATTTGTTCTTTAGCTTTTTCAAGAATTTTTCTAGAATATATGATAGGATAGGAAAATTACATACAAATATCATTATTCCTCTTGGACCTAAATGTACATGTAATTTTTTCCAACCAAAGTGCCGAGATATTATGTAGTTACATTTTTTTAACATACATTCACTCTAATCCATAGAGAATCTGGAGAGGTTTTTTTGTTTTGTTTTGTTTTGTTTTGTTTTCTTCGCTATAGGGTGCGTAAGCTCGCCAGACAGACAGACAGATAGAGACATAGAGACAGAAAGCGAGAAATCACCCCCCAGGGGGTATGGTCACGCTGCAATCCCTTCTCCTCCATTCTCCTCTCGGGATCTTGGGCACGCACGCACAGGCGCCCCGTGTGAGTTTTAAGTCACCGGGTCCGGGATGCCAACCGCAGTCGACTACGTGGGAGTCCAGCGACATAGCCATTACGCTAACTGCTTTTTCCCTCCATAGAGAATTTGAGGTTTCTCACAAATATGTAATAAAAAAGAAATAGGATCTATAAAAGTGCTAAAGTATGCCAGCCAAAGGTAAGCTGATTCACAAAAGTTATATGTAATTACAAATAAAAATAAGCATGAATTTTTTTTTTCTAGAACTAGATAGAAACTGGTTTTAAAAACTCATACATAAGCAAAAGAAAATGGTAAGCAAAAGACTTAACAAGAACCACAATGAGGGGGGGATTTGATCTAAGTCAATAGAGAACATAATAAGTAGCCTCAACAACCAAAAGTATGTTACAGGTCACTGGAGAGACTGATTGGCAGAAAAGAAGTCTAGGACCAGCTCTGTAGTGCAGTGGTTAGGCACTGTGCAGAGGAAGACAGATCCCACATGGCTAGCCAGAGTCTGAGTCCTGGCTCAGCTGGCCTGAAAAAAAAAAAAAAAAAAATAAGGAGCACACTCATGCTCGCACCCTAACAGACTGGAGAATTAGAAGAAAAAGGACTGTGGCATGAACCGGCCTCCTTTCTCTTTCTTGTCAGTGTCTATACATCCTCTGGAATAAAAATGAAATCCAGAAGTCTGCTTAAATATATATGTGAACTCAGTAGGTGACAATGCTGGTAAATAAAATTAATGAGAAAGTCAATGGTATTGGGACAATAGGTGACCATGTAGAAAACGATAAAATTAGATTGCATAATAAATTCTAAATAGTTCAAAGACTTAAGTGTACAAAACAAAACCATAAAAGTAATGGGAACATATGAGAGAATTTCTTTGTCATTTTATAGTGACAAAATTCAGAAGCAAAATAGAGAAATGAACATTTATAAATGAGATTATGTGAAAATGAAACAAAATATTCCTATGATAAAACAGCAGTGTCAACTGACAAATAACACACTGGGAATACACAGATAAATTGTAATAACAAAGACAAAAGTGAGTCCCCTAATCTACCGATTAGTAAGGAAACCAAAGAACCTAATAGAAAAGAGTCCAAATAATGTTGAAAATTTATGTAACACTTATTATATGTCAAACATTATATTTACCCACTTAATCTTTAAAATAATTCCATAATATAGGTACTGTTATTATCTCCATTTTATCTCCAGGAACCTGAGACACAGGTTAAGTAACTTTCCCAAGGTGACACAAATTTTAAGGGACAGAGTAAGAATTCAGATCCAGGTAGCCTGGCTAAAAACTTTCTTGTAATCACCAAGTTGTACAATAAAAAAGATCATAAGGAAGCAACTATAGAAAACAAAATGTAAATTTGCTCATAAACATGAAAAAGATGCCAAAAATCCCATATAATAAAATAAAGTAAAAGTACAGTGAGATATATATTTTTACTGCATCTCAAAGCTTCTTCGTATATCTGCACTGCCTAGGAAGATAGGTATTTGACCTGCATGAAGGCAAGAGAGTAGGCCCAGTGACCCAGGCTTTCCATTTAGTATTCTATGTATGGTGTCACAGCTTGTGAGGGTAAAGTTCCCTAGTAAATGCAACACAGTTGGCCTTTTCTCCTATTACGAAAGTAGTAATGCAGAAAATATGTAGTCACACTTAGCCTTGAGGGGAAAAAAATCTATTTAGATCCGTGGTATTTCAAAATTACCCCATGAGCTGCAAATACATTTCTGGGATAAAATAATATTGGGTTGCTGGGAAAGTCATGATGCATTGTTTTGCATAGAAAAACAGAAAAATATGTCATGACTTTCCCGACAACCTAATATTTCTGGAAAAGAAATTTAAAGTAGTGTCTTTGCTTTCCTGTCAGAATATGACAACGTGAAAATAAGCATTTTCATTTTCTATCCAATATATGCCTTTGTTAAAGACAGGAAATAAAGTAGCATTTATTTTCTTTTCTGGTATGGCATTAGCAAGGCAATAATCCCGAGGAAAGGGTTTGCTCATTTTAGAGATTGCAGTGAAGTCATGATTACCTCTGATCACAGGAATTAGGTTTATGAAAGGCAGATAAAATCTCTTGAGAATCCCAAGATCATTCTTAATCTAGTCCTTTAATCTTGTGTCATTACTTCTTTACTCAGAGAAGTTCACAAATGGAAAACACAATTGATTTCGTAATTATGTTCCTTTTTCTCAGAATTAGATAGGACCCTTGGCAAGCAGTTTTATAAGCATGCTAGTAGCAGTAAGCAAGGGAAAAAGAAGTAGCAAATCTCAGGAATACCTACTGCAAGAAAATTTGAGTCATCTAGGATGTGGCTGTCAAGATCACAATTTGTTAGACCTCGGCCAACTTTGAAGGCTGGCTACCTACTCTATGAAGTGTTCTCTGACCCATGTTTGATTATGCAAACTACTTTGTTATGCTAATACTGATAATATTAATTGAAAAAACTATGCAGATGTGCATGAGAGATTTTTGCTGTAGGGCAAATGTGCTTTCTGGATACACAGAGAGAGACAGAGAGAGAACATAAAAAAATCACTCCCCAAGGGGGATGGCCATGCCACAGTCCCTTCTCCTCCATTCTCCTTTTGGGATTTTGGGCGTGTACATACATGAGCCCAGTGTGCGTTTCAAACCACCAGGTCCGGGACTTGAACCATGGTCAGGCATGTGAAAGTCCAGTGCTTTAAACACTGTACCATCTGCTGGTGGCAATTTTATCTTCTTTATAAGTGTGAAGTCTTTCAACCATTACTCTGTGCAAATACTTTTATTGCTTTTATGATTATTTTACCAGAATGGGCTCATATCATGCATACTACCCCAGAATTTGCTGTTTACACTTAACATCATGGACATTCTTTTCCTTAAATGCCATATGTTATTCCATTTAACCCCAACTCAATTTTTAAAAAAGTTTCAAATACTGTGGAATTTACATAAAACTAATTTATCTAAACATAGCCAACTTTCTCCTTTTCCTACCATTCCCCAAAGTTGCTGAATTAAATATTTTTACATATATTTTTGTTTTCTATCTAGTAGATTCTCTCAAGTACTATTGATAGGTCAAATTTTAATGACTTTTGTTAAATTGTCCAAAGACAAACAATTCACATTTGTACAAATATCAAATTAGAGAAAGTATGGCACCGTATCCAAAACAGGACCGGATTTTTTTACTCACTGTATTTTGTGAATTGGATGGGTGAAAAGTGGTATTACATTGTTGCTTTAAATTATATTCACATGACTGTTAAAGAGGCTGAACATTTTTTCATGAGCTTTATTGTCCATTTCAATTTCTGTGAATTGTTTTTTTCATTTAGTTTCCTTATTAGATTTTTGTCCTTCTTGTTTTTACCAAAATGTAGGTACTTTGGTTTGTATCTTAAAAATATCAATCCTTGGTCTGTAATTTATAAACACTGCAAATAATTTTTGACATTTCTTAAATTGATTTTAGTTATATCAAACATTTTTTTATATAATTGGTTATATCTCTATTTTTCCTTTTGGCTTATGAATTTTACTTGCTTTAAAAGATCTACCCCACTACTAGATTACTTAAAGGTAAAAACCTGCAAATTGGGGTTGAGGGTAACTGAGGAAGTAATTTAGTGGAATTATTTATTTTAGATACATCAATAGAACTCTCAGTGTAATAATTACTTGGAATGAGACTATACTCATGAGAAGAATAAAAAAGTCCAATAGAAATTCAAATAAACTCAGTGAGGTTAAGGAAATGAGGAAGACATTATACAAGTCAGAGAACATATGGAATTGGGGAAAAAATAAACTAGTATAACAAAAAATATATGATCAGTGAAAAATAAGATGAGAAAAATAAAACTGGTTATATTGTTTACCATAGTAAATGTGGGAAAGCTGAATTTTAGTACCAAATGACAAAGACTATCAAAAAATTCATATATAAATTATTTGTGAAAATATAAGGGAAGCAAAGGTAAAAAATTAAAAATAGATGAGTAAAGATAAACTGGAGAGATCAGAACAAACAAAAAATGATATGGTAATATCACTATCAAGTAAAGTAAAACTCAAGCCTCAAAGCCTACCTCAGGTGGTTAGAGAGATTAAAAAAAAGGTGTTCAGGCTACCAAGGCAGCCAGGATTTGAGGAGGTAAGATTCTGGAGTGAAGGGAAGAGCAATTAAGTAAACTAATATAGTCCGAGATACATTTCCCTTAAAGGCATTTACCCATTTTTTAGAGGGACAGAGTGTGAGGCTGGGAAGATAGAGAAAATTAGTGGTGGTCTTATGGTTTTAAGGAGATAAGAACTGGAGTTTAGACCTCTTCAAAATGAAGAACACGTCAGGCTTTCTTCTGGGATCATGAAGAAATATACCTTCAGTGTAAGGGTAAGCTGGAGGTGGAAAGATGAACCAGAAATACACCAGTTCTTATAATAACCCTGCCTAAAATAAACTCAATTCCAGACTAGATTAAGAGGATCTGTACTTACTCTAGCTGCCTGCAAAAGCAGAATAACTTGTCTCTGGAGAAATATAACATCAAAAGAGGACCTGCAAATTTACTTACACAGTGTTCAGTATTTAATAATAAAAAAAAGAAATCACTAGGCATATCAACTAACAAAATTTAGTGAAAAAAACCACACCCCATAAAATCGAACTCTCCAGGTCATTCAAACATGCATATACCTGTGATTAATACGAGTCAATAGATGAGAGCATGGAGAATTATTTCAGAGAGTGACAATCTATGAAAAAGAATCAAATGAAAAAAATCTAGAACTGAAAACATGACAGAATTTCACAAAGTTTGTGGAAAATAGAGTTAAAGTATGAGTTTAATTTGGTGTAATACTTTTTTGAAATCCATGCATAGTTTTCTCATAATACACACTTTCATGAACTTTTTGAAGACCCAATCATATAGTAACTGAAATTTAACTACATCTGATAAATTTAGGACAGATTAAAAAGAGTTGATGAGAGGATTAATAATCCAGAAGAAGAAAAGTCAGTAAAGCCAAGCAGACTAAACCAAGAAGAGAAAAAAAAAGGTAGAAAATGTAAAATAGTGTTCGAGTCACAAGAAACATAGGTAAATGTGCTACCATACATGAAATTTGAGTCCTATGAATAAGGGGGAGAGAGAATGGAGTAGAAGCAATATTTGACAAGATACTGCACAAAAGTTTTCTCAAAGTGATAAAAGATGGTGAGCCAGAATTTTAACAATCCACATAAACCACTTGCAGGAGAAAAACAAAACTACCTATACCTAGACATGTCATAGTAAAATGACTAAAATTAGAAGGACAAAGAAAAAATTCTAAAGCAGCAGGACCAGCAAATGGCATATGGTTACGTGACTGTGATCCCATGTAATTAACTCTGGTTCAAGTCCCAGCCCCGGCATCTTAACACACACTGGTGCATGTGTGTGCATGCCCAAAATCCCTAGAGGAGAATGGAGGAGAAGGGATTGCAGAGTGACCATGCCCCCAGGAGGTGATTTTTTTGCTTTCTGTCTCTCTGGTGAGCAAAAATCTCTCTCTCAAAAAAAAAAAAAATATACAAAGCAGCAAGAGGTGGTGGTTCTGAAGAAACAATGGTAAGACTGACAGCTGAGTTCTCACAAATGATTCCTCAAAGAAACAATATAAGCCAGAAACTTAGAAATAGCATCTATAAGGGAGTGAACAAAGATGATTGCCATCTAGAATTGTACACTGAGAAAAAACAATTGTAAAATAAAGATGCAAGAATAACAAACTAAGAGAAAACTATATGGTAAAGAAGTAAGGAATATGAACTCAGGAAATATCATAGAAATGAACAAAGCAATAAACAACAATAGGAAGGGCCATTATGTGGAAAACAATGAACAGAACAGCTCTAATGATGTTTTATGCATTTCTTAAAAGATTCACAGAAAACAGTAAAAATAATGCAAAAGACAACAGAGGTATACAGAATTGAAATGTTCTTAACTTTTTGTAATATCTAAGTGTTTAAGGTAATTATTTTAGACTCTGTGAGGTCAAAAAGGAATGTGATCACTAAAAGAATTTAAAAGAATAGATAGCTAACAAGCTTATCAAGGAGGGGTGATGAATTAACAATAATTCTTTATTTTGTTTCAGGTTTTTGCCATAAGGCATTTGTGCTCACCAGAGAGAGAGAGACAGGAACAGAAAGAGGAAAAGTGAGAAATCCGCCCCCAGGGGGGAGTCCACCTTGCAATCACCACTCAACCATTCTTCTCTAGAGGTTCTGGGCATGCATGCACTCACATGTGCTCAGCATAAGTTTCAAGCCACCAGGTCTGGGACTTGAACAGTCTATCATGTGGGAGTCCAGCACCTTAACCAACAAACCACCTGCTGGTCCCTAACAATAATCTTGATTAGTACAAAAGAATGAAAGAATGGAGAGAAACAAATGCAGAACAAATGAGATAATAGAAAGAAATCATAAGAGAACAAATGTAAATCCAGTTATATCTGAGTTATAGCAAATGTAAAAGAACCAAATATTCAATTTAAAAGGCAATGAAACAAAACAAAACAAAACTATATGCTGCTTATTAGGCAATACACATTAAATATAAAATCACCTAAAAGTTGAATGTAATAGGATGGAATAAGATATAGCCAGAAAATAATAATCAAAACAAAATTGGAATAGTTATATGGAAACCAGATGAAGTAGATGTTAAGGCAAGCAACATCACTAGATATAATGTGACACATTTAATGGTGATAAAAGAATCAATACCAAAGATAACATTTAATGCAGAAAATAATTCAAGAAGAGGTAGAAAATAAAAGTGGAATAATAATTACTAAAGAGGTTGGTGATGTAATTTTAAAAAGCACCAGGATGAGAGATTTAGAACTAATCTACATAACCTTTCAAGAACATATAACTCCTGCTTAAATATATAAAAGGCCTTAGGGGGGGAAAAAAAAAAGAAACCTCTCAAAATAATTAATGAAGATAGAAATGGAAAACTGTTCAAAATAATTAACCAACGAAGTTATTTAAATCTAATATTATTTATGAACATATTCCAGGAGCACAAGGGCAATTTAATATTTAGAAATCTAAAAGGAAAAGAAACATGTCAATAATCTGAAGGGGGACAACTAATTATATCAATAGATGCTGAAGAGGTTTTAATCACCGGTTGAATAAAAAATGCTAGATAATAAAAATACTTTAGAATAGACTAAGGATCTGAATTAGAAAAACAAAGAAAAACTAAACCCAGAACAACAAAGAAGTAACAGTAGAAAGAGGAGACCCAGGAGAAAATTCAGGAAAGACTGTTAAGCTCCATGAATCCTTTATTAGAACTGACTTTCTCATTTTCACACGCACCACCTGCCCCGGTCTTGGCCATACTTCTGCTATAGAACCTATGTGACTTCTTTGTTTCTCATATCTTCTGTTATCTACTTTCTCATACCACACTGTGAGAGATCTTTGCTTATCTTAGTAATCTTATTGGATCATCAGAAAGTCATGACACATTTTTGTATAGAAAAATACATCATGCCTTTTCCGATAACCCAGTCGTATAGTCAGTGCCAAGCATGCAGCAGATGTGCAATACATTTTTGTGGCCAAATGGATGAATGATGACCTTTGGCCAGAGCCCCCACAAGCATTTCAACCAATCTTTCCCCTGAAGTGATAGCAGAAAGAGCCAGAGGCTGAGCTACTGAGCAGTAGACCGAACATAGACTTTGGAATCAGATTGACCTGGATTGACTCCTGGTTATGAGCAATGCCTCTCTGTGTAACTCCCTTCTCTGCAGCTGATATTCTATGAGGTTTTTTTTTTTTTTTTTTTTTTTTTTTTGTCTGAAGTTGGCGCTCGGAACTGCTAGCCCTAACTACTAGTGCTATTATGAAGCTCGATTTAGATAGGGGGATTGGTTTGTCTAATGGTAAAAATGGGTGACCTTCCCAGTTTCTAGCTTACCAATCAGACAGTCTATGGGGGGTAAACTAAAGTAAATTTGCCAGTCGTGTTGCTGTTTCATTTTAAGGTTTATTAATTTCTCCAATGAAAGACAGAGATAGATATTGAGAGATACAGACAGACAGAACTCTCTCACCCAACGGGATCTTCATTCCACAATTCACTCCCAGTCTCAGACCCATCCCCTAGTCAGAGACAGCCTGGATCACAGATAGGGGGGTACTTAGGGAGGAAGGAACACAAGTCCGAGGCGTTTCCCATGAGTCCAGTTTCGTTCCCACTGCACCACTACCTGGCACTGTACTTGCATTATTTTTGACCCTCTCTTAGTCATCATGTCTGCCTCTCTGATAATCTGTCTCAGTGTCCTTAACCTGGTTGCTCCTTGTAATCACCTTGCCCTTCTTGCACAAATTAAATTAGAATGATTTCCAGCTGCTGTGCAACTGGGATGAAATGGTCACTGGCCCTTTACTCTCTTGTTCCCAGTAGAATGAGTCCAAGATTACACGGACCCACACATCACAAGCATGTAGTTTGAAGAAAACCTTTTATTTCTTATGAAAAATGATACATTCCACAGAAAGAGCAGGGTCTGGTACCAAGAGTTGAGAAACCTAGCCCTGCTGCTATCTGGAGATAGACCCCCAAAGCCACAAAACCTCTGTACTCCTGTTCCCTCACTTATCAAACAAGCACAATAGGATATTTCCCCCTTCATTCAAGATTTTGGGCATACATGCACATGTTCCTAGTATGTTTCACAAGCCGCTAAGTCCAGGGCTTGAACTACAAGGTGGGACCCAGGTGCTTGAAACTCCAAGTCAAGGAGCCAGCCCCATTTCAATTTTTTTTCTTCTTTTCTTACTTTCTTTTTAGTGTGTTTTTTTTTTTTTTTTTTTTTGTCATAGAGTGCATGTACTCTTTGGAGAGACAGTGAGAGGGATAGTAAGAAATCACCCCCTAAAGGGGTTGGCTGCGCCAAAATCCCTTCTCCATTCTCCTCGTATGATTTTGTGCATGCACACACACAAACCCAGCATGATTCTCAAGCCACTGGGTCCAGGACTTGAACTGTGGTCAGCCATGTGGGATTCCAGAGCCTTAACCACCATCCCATCTGCTGGCCCCAACCTATTTCATTTCTTTCTTTTTTTTTTTTTGAGAGGTTTTTGCTACAAGGCACGCACACTCGCCAGAAAGACAGAGAGAGACAGAAGATAAAAAGCAAGAAATCGCCCCTCAGGGGGGATGACCACTCCGCAATCCCTTCTCCATTCCCTCTCAGGATCCTGGGCATGTACGCACACGTGCCCAGCATGAGTTTAAGCCTCTGGGGCTGGGACTCAAACTGTGGTTGACTACATGGGAGTCCAGTGACATAGCCATTACACCAACTGCTGGTCCCCTTATTTCATTTTTTAAAACCCAATTTTCTCATCTATAAAATGGAGTGATCTACTCTTCTGATTGCATGTTAGTTTCTACCGTCAGTTTCAAAGGAAATGATGGGAATTAAAAAACACAAGTTGTTCTGTTATTGTGTTCACTATTATAATTGGTGTTATTACCATAAAGCTGTGGGAAAACTGATAGGAATTCTCATGTCAACCTGCCATCAAATACTGACACCCGCCTTGTCTTAAGTGGGTGCTGCATTTCTGCCCAAAAACTTTGAGAGTGAGACAAATCTCTGGAAAGCTTCTGGTTACAAACCATTTTTGCTGAGGTGACAGATACAACTGACTTTGCAGACTGGGAGCTGCCCCTTTAGCTTCCACTAGCTGGGCTTTCCTGACTCTTAGTGTGTGACAGAAGATCAATAGTGGTAAGAGGTAAATATGTGTAATAAATCCAACTGGAGCGGGTTGAAATCCTTTGGTATGTGGTGTCATAACAGGAGGAAGGCTACAGAGGCACTGGGGAGGCAGCAACATCTTGTCACTAAGCAAGTTCTGCCACTCTGTTCTGTCCTCACCTTTGTCCTCTGAGTTGCAGTACCTGGCATCTTTAGATCCCTCACATTCTCTAGTATTAGCATCTGCGTCTTTATGCTGACCACAAGGCCAGTGATTATAAAAGCTGAGGTCAGGACCAACAGTTGGTGTAATGGTTATGTCGCTGACTCCCACGTAGTCAACTGTGGTTTGAATCTTGGACCCGGTAGCTTAAACGCATGCTGGGCGCATGTGCATGCATGCCCAAGATCCTGAGAGGAGAATGGAGAAGGGATTGCCACACAGTCATCTCCCCTGGGGGGTGATTTCTTGCTTTCTGTCTCTATGTCATTCTGAAGAGCACACATGCCCTATAGCAAAACAAAAACAAAATAAAAGCTGAGTTCTCTAAGACACCCAAGATTTAGAGTAGTGAACTTGAAAGTGAGAGATGGAGAAAACAGCACAGCTAGTCTTGATGTTGCCTCTAGTAGTGTTTCTGTTCTTGCCTGTACAGAGCAATACAAATTTATGTTGTCAGCTAGTGACATAAACAGGTTTCTCTTTTCTAAAGCAATCTGATAATTACTATTGTAACATAACTTGTAGCACACAAAACAATATAGACTCTAGATGTCAGGTTTCAGTGTGACAAAACAGAGCAAGTCTCCTTGGAAAACATGAACTGTCATTTCCAATGAAATGCTGAAATATGTTCCCGCTTACCTACTGATATAGTCCAAACAGCAATTATTTTCAGAAATGCCTTGGTTCTGGAGTTGAAACGACTGTGGTGGATGGGATTCTGGATGGCGACGTAGCGGTCCAGAGAGATGGCGCAGAGGTGCATGATGGAGGCCGTGGAGAAGAGCACATCCAGATAAATCCAGACTGCACAGAGCTTGCTAGGCAGAGGCCACCGGTACCCTGTGGTGCACAGGTCAGCATTAGTAAGCAGCCCGGGTCTCCTGGGCTTTGTGACAATGTTTTTTATTTCAGAGATGGGCATAGGTGGTGGCAAAGGTGTTTCCAGTATTTAACAAAAGCCTAATAGGGGCCAGTTATGTGCTGTGGAGAGGAATCCCGATTCCCTACAGCCCACCAGGGTACAAGTCCTGGCCTTTTTTGTCGTCATATCAGATGTGCATGTGCTCATGTCCAAGATCGTAATGGGATGGAGAATTAAGGGGAAAGAATTGCACTGTGACCAGATCCCACTGAGGGGATGCTTTCTCTCTCTCATCTGCTCCCTGGCATTAAAAAATAAAAAGACTAATAATAACTGTGTTTAACTACAATACGATTGCACTGGCTGGGCCAGCTGGTGGTATAGTGGTTAAGGTCACTGGATCCATATGGGCTATGGTGTGGTTCAAGTCTCAGAACCAGCTGCTTGAAAAACAAACTGAATGCATGTGTGCCCCAAAACCCCAAGAGGAAAATAGAGAAGAAGGCATTGCAGCCAGCATAGCAATCCTCCTCCCACTCCCCAGGGGTGCTTTCTCACTTTCCCTCTCTCTCTGTCTCACTTCAGTAAACATACATGCCCTCTAGCAAATTAAAAAAAAATAAAAATAAAAATATTATACTGACTGATGAACACAAGGCTTGAAAACTCTTAAGTGTTTGGAATCACATAATTGTGACGTGGTGAACTCAGGTTGTCCTTTTTTTTAAATTTTATGTTTCATTTTATTTTTGTCAGAGGGGACATGCACTCACTAGAGAGAGACAGAGAGAAAGGGAGAAGAGAAAACAACTCCCATGGAAAACAGTCACACTGCAATACTGTCTCCATCTTTATTTCCTTTTGGAATTTTGGGCAGATACACACATGGGCCCAGCATATTTCTCAAGCTACCAGCTCTGAGACTCAAACCGTGGTCGACCGTGTGGGAACCTAGCATCTTAACCATCATGCTACTTGCTGCCCCTCTAGACTTTTTTCTATAGACTCTACAAGAAAAACCTCAGAGTGACAGAGTTCCAATACTCAGTCTGTACTTTCCACAATACCATCATTACAGACTGCCAGCATGATACCTCTTTATTACGTGGTTCTTGAACATAAATGGCAACATTTCCTATCTATTCCCCAACACTGGTTTGTGTGTATATACATGGAGCTGTAAATCTTCTTAAATGACATCTAAATGCTTATAGAACCTTTACAACATTAGCGAGGTTTTCTGACGGATTCTCTGATGTTAAATGGGGTTGTTGTGCTTTTCCATATGACTTACCAACAGTCCCCAGTGCTGGCTGCGCATCACACTCACTTGGAGTCTCTTAGAAATCCCAAAGCCCAGACCGCACGCCAAAAGAATTAAATCACAATCTCTGCAGGTGAGACTCAGGCATCATTATTTGTTGAATCTTTTGGATGATTCCAATACGCAAACAAGTCTGGAAACCACTGAGATTTTCTCACCAGCACTGGCACTGGGACATTGGAAGCTGGGTAACTTATCTAAGAGGAAGGGGTTCCTCCTCTGGTAGATGGCCTCTGAGGCAGTCAGGCTCTATGACTCTAGAACACTAGCATTTTGCAAACCATTCATTCTTAGCACATCCAGATAAATCCAGACTGCACAGAGCTTGCTAGGCAGAGGCCACCGGTACCCTGTGGTGCACAGGTCAGCATTAGTAAGCAGCCCGGGTCTCCTGGGCTTTGTGACAATGTTTTTTATTTCAGAGATGGGCATAGGTGGTGGCAAAGGTGTTTCCAGTATTTAACAAAAGCCTAATAGGGGCCAGTTATGTGCTGTGGAGAGGAATCCCGATTCCCTACAGCCCACCAGGGTACAAGTCCTGGCCTTTTTTGTCGTCATATCAGATGTGCATGTGCTCATGTCCAAGATCGTAATGGGATGGAGAATTAAGGGGAAAGAATTGCACTGTGACCAGATCCCACTGAGGGGATGCTTTCTCTCTCTCATCTGCTCCCTGGCATTAAAAAATAAAAAGACTAATAATAACTGTGTTTAACTACAATACGATTGCACTGGCTGGGCCAGCTGGTGGTATAGTGGTTAAGGTCACTGGATCCATATGGGCTATGGTGTGGTTCAAGTCTCAGAACCAGCTGCTTGAAAAACAAACTGAATGCATGTGTGCCCCAAAACCCCAAGAGGAAAATAGAGAAGAAGGCATTGCAGCCAGCATAGCAATCCTCCTCCCACTCCCCAGGGGTGCTTTCTCACTTTCCCTCTCTCTCTGTCTCACTTCAGTAAACATACATGCCCTCTAGCAAATTAAAAAAAAATAAAAATAAAAATATTATACTGACTGATGAACACAAGGCTTGAAAACTCTTAAGTGTTTGGAATCACATAATTGTGACGTGGTGAACTCAGGTTGTCCTTTTTTTTAAATTTTATGTTTCATTTTATTTTTGTCAGAGGGGACATGCACTCACTAGAGAGAGACAGAGAGAAAGGGAGAAGAGAAAACAACTCCCATGGAAAACAGTCACACTGCAATACTGTCTCCATCTTTATTTCCTTTTGGAATTTTGGGCAGATACACACATGGGCCCAGCATATTTCTCAAGCCACTGTATCTGGGGCTACATGCAGTCTGCCTTGTGGAATCTGGCTGCTTAAACTTCCAGGCCACAAAGGTGTCCCCAAATTGTCCTTCTTTAGAGAGTCTTTCATCCACCCCACCTATAAAATTCTCTTTTTAAAAAAAATGATTTATGTTAAAGGTTGTGATTTTGGATGATTCCTCTGTCATTATTTATTCACAGATTCTCGAAATTGTAGGTCCCTGAGGATAGGCCTGTCTCTTCGTCATTTTTATAACCACCCAGTTTATATAGTGATGGCAACAAATGGTATTGGTGCGAGTGGCTTAATGATTAAAAATCCAGATTGGGGGACCGGCAGGTGGTGTAGTAGTTCAGGGCTCTGGACTCCCATATGGCCCACTGCAGTTTGAGTCCCGGACCTGGCAGCTTGTTTCTCACTTTTCTCTCTTTCTCTCTCTCATTCTGTTTTTTTTCTGATCAAATTAAAATAAATAAATAAAGTTAAATAAGATAATTATTTTTAAAAACTCCAGATTGGTAATATATCTTTATTCTTAAAATAATAAAGTAAGTAAATTCTGTTTTTCATGATAGAGTACATTCATGCATGCACATGTGACAGTGAGTGTGGGAGAAACACCCTCCACAAGGTCTGGTCACCCAGCGATTTCCTTTCTCCTGTCCTCCAGACCAGTGTCCATCTTGGGCACTTGCCTGACTGCCTTCATTGTTTCAGACTGAGCAGGCAGAAGATTCGGCCACATGGGAACTAGAGCCAGGAAGCCAGCACCCCAAGTAATTTTTTTAACCTAGTAATGCTTTGAGTTAAACTCAAATTTGGGGTGTGTGGAAAATGTTGAAGACTATGGTGGAGAAAAGCATTGGTGTCTTCACTCTGAGCTTCATTTCATAGTGGTCATTCTCCAGCTTTACCTAGCGTCAGACTGTTAGCTTCTTTTTTTTTTTTTTTTTTTTTTTGAGAGATTTTTCACTGTAGGGCACGTGCGCTCGCCAGACAGACAGAGAGAGACATAGAGACAGAAAGCGAGAAATCACCCCCTAGGGGGGATGGTCACGCCGCAATCCCTTCTCCTCCATTCTCCTCTAGGGATCTTGGGCACGCACGCACACATGCCCGGCGTGAGTTTTAAGCCACCGGGTCCGGGACACGAACCGCAGTCGACTACGTGGGAGTCCAGCGACATAGCCATTACGCTAACTGCTGGTTCCCAGACTGTTAGCTTCTTAAGCATAGACTGCTGGATTTACCTCCTAGGTTCAGATCCATTTAGCTGGGAGTAGGCAGGATAATCTGCATTTCTAGCAAGTTCTCAGGTGGTGGATCATACTTTGAGAAGAGCTCTTTAGGGCAGTTCTCAACCCCTTCCTCCCATTAGAATCAGCTGGAGACCTTTGGTTCTGATGCCCAGATCAACGTCCACCCAATTAAATCATTATCTCTGGAGGGTGGGTGGGGCTCAGCCCCAAACATCAAAATGTTTGAAAGCTTTCCAGATGACTTCAAAATAAGCACTGCAGGTCACTTGATACATTAAGAAGATAGAAAGTGCCTTATGGACAAAAGCAAAATATCCTGTTTTTGTGTGTTTTGGAAGGGGATCAAATAGTTTTATAAGACTTGATCAGTTTTGGAAATGGTACAATGATATTACTCTGCCTGGACTTAAAAAGGAAAATTAAAGACTATTCTTTCAGGGTATTACAGATCCACAAAGCTGAACAAACCCTCCATATGTAAATGTACTCTACCAAAATGCCACAGGGATATTTAGAAAAGTAAAGGATACAGGATATGAGCCTACTTTAGAGTCTTTCACTCAGAAAATTTGCAAAGAGATTGAGCAAAACCAAGAGCCTCTTCTTTAGCAGCGCCTGAGGGGGAAGCTACGCTCGCCTGTTCCAGACTAGCGCTGGCCTTTGTTAGGGTTCCCTCTGCAACAGAGCGGCGGTGGGTCTTACTCCGCTTCCGGCTGCATGTATTGGGAGGGAGCCTTTTCCTCTTGGGCAGTGGCTAGGAGCCCGGCAGCTGGAGGAGGCCAGAGGACCAGCGCAGGGAGGGGCGGATTCTGGAGGGAGCAGGCTGCGCGTAGAGGGGCTGCCGCTAGGGCGCGCTCGTGCACCCCGAGAGCGTGGTTCCCGCTGGTCTCAGTTTCCTCAACCGGTCGGTGCCTGCCCCCGACCCGCTAGGCAGGGTCACCCCAGTCCTCCTGCTGCGGTTTCAGTTCCCGGAGAGTCTTGCTCAGTCACCCCTTCCACCTCCACTGGAATTTGCCTCCGGGGGAAGTGGAGTTTCAGGGAGCAGGCACCTCTCCCGAATGTCTGGGAAATGACAGGCGACTTTAATGAAATCATTCCGGTGTGACATTTGAACGGTTAAGCGGGGGCTGGACTTGGATTGAGCATTTTCAAGCCTGTGAGAAGTGGCGCCTGCTCTCTTCCTCGCTCACCTCCATCATCCTTCACACTCCTCAGGGACGGGTTGATACTTATTTTGCCTTTAAGACTTGGCCAGAGAATCCTCTCTCAAAGACCGTTCTGAGAACCTGTGTCTAAGCCCTGAGTCGACCGCTGATGTGCTTATGTCAGCAGTCTTAGTTCTCTCTTTCTCTCTCTCTCTTGAAGGAGAAATCAGTCTGTGTTACTCATAATTTGGAAAGAATATCACATTCTGCTTCCCGCTGAAGCAGTCCCAGTGTTTGCTGACTTGCTGAGAGATTTGACTATTTCACACTCTGTTGAGAAGAAAGCAACATTAATCTTCTATTTGTTTTCCACCCTCCTCCAAACCAGACTGGTGGAGTTTCTGCATATGCATTTTTAAAGAGTTGAGGGTAGAATTCAAAGGCACATTTCCAAATTAGCTTCTCAGGGCAGAGAACAATTAAAACGGGAGTAATTCATTTATTCTAATGGAGACTCTGCATATTTTAACATTAAACCCACTGCACTGCTAATGTTCTCCCTGAAAAATGTTCCGAGGTAATTGGGAAGGTTTTACCACTCCATTTGAAGTGTTGAAACTGTGTGGCCAAGATAAAACTGTTCTATCCGGATGGCTGGAATATTTGGTTAAGACTACAAAGGAGTGAAAATCAAGTGGATTCGGAATGATGGGTAAGTTATTGCTTTATGACTGTATTAAGGTATTTAGACTTTCTACATAACATGCATATGTTTTAAAGCACATAACTTAATAATTATAAAATATAAATGTTTTAAAACACAAAATTCTCCAGTGATCACAGAGAGTAGGTGATAATGTGAAACCCTGTTTAAAAAGTAAAATTTAAGTACCTAGCATTAACATGGTGGACACTAGCGTATAGTCAAAGCCTTCTTTTTACAATTGGTCCTGAGCCCCCACCCCATCTGCTAAGGACACGCACATGCTCTTTAATAGCAGTGTGAGGACAGCTGGAAACCAATGCCACTCACCGTACAGGATGGTTAACATGGACACGGGCATGACAAGGAAACCCAGCAGCATATCAGCTATGGCAAGTGACATCAGGAAATAGTTGGTGGCATTCTGCAGCTTTTTCTCTAGGGACACTGCCATGATGACGAGTATGTTTCCGGCAATGGTTAGAATAATCACTACAGCTGTCAATAAAGCAGACCAGTTTTTTTCCTGGAGATGAAGTAGGGAGACACATGGTGGTGAGAGGCACCCTTCACAGGAAAGGTTGGTTCGATTATCAGAGTCCACGGTCCAGTTAAACACATCAGAAGTGTTGGCTTCTCTGGAGTTAAAGTCATTGTTGTAGAGTCTTGTGTCATCACTTAATTGCATTAGGGAGTTCGGAATGGAGCTCAGAGAATTGTTTTCTTCACAGAGAATATCCATTTCTAAACTGGAATTTGTAGCAGATGAAGTATAGAAAGACTAACAATTTATAGCCTCTGCTCACCATCCCTCCTTGGGTGTACATGCTGGGCTCTCTTAGCTGGCTTTTTGTCTCCCATTATTATGATAATAGTTGAAGAACTGTGGTGGCTCTTTATATTTCCTCCCTTTGCCATTTTAGTAGAGTCCACTGTCTGGCTTTCTTTCTTTCTTTTTTCTTTTTTCCACCAGAGCAAGAGCCACAAAGCAGAACGAACTTTTAGTACAGAGGTTGTGGAGTTTTGAGCATTCAGGGAGACAAATGTGATCCTGGCCAAAGAAGAAAAGTTTGTAACTACCAGGAATTCTTGTTTAGATGTATCTCCTTTTGTTGGTTATGCTGATCACACTAGTTTAGCCACATCAATATGAAAATAGCATGCAATCCAAAACAATGGAGATGTAGGTATTAAGAAAGTCAATTAAAAAATACGTCCAGTGTTAATCCCATAGTAATTGGATGTAGTTAGGGTTAGGATTCTCGATGAGTCTGAAGCTGAATTAACAGCTGTCATCAGGAATTTCAGCTCCTATTATGTTGCTTAGTTAATAAAAGGAAAAAAGAAAAGGTCTTAAGTAAAGATTAGCAGACAACTTTCCACACTACAATTCTCATTGAGACGATTATGCTTTGGCCAAGCATGCTTTCAAACCAGAATGAAAATTACACAGCAATAACATATAGCAGCGTGAGAACTTACATTTGTCTTCAGGGTCCACACATGAGACACACTTTGCTATTCTGTGACTCGCTGCATCTCTCATAGTAATTAAGCCGGCACACAGTCTCCTCTCTTTGAGCTTCCACCAGCATAATATAGTAATTTGATTTCTGTTTTGCTGACTTCAAAAACTGCATACAAGAGTCGAGCCCGTTCCAGCTCTGCGAGGTCTGTGTTGGCTTCCTCTGCCACCACTCTGCTTGGGTCCTCCCTCCCTGTGCCGCTGGCTTCAGCGAGACACACATTCAGGAATCATTCACCAGCCCCTCGCAAAGTCACACGAAAGGAGCCGCACTGGAAAGTAGGGAGAGCTGCCTGCACCAAGGGACTCCTAGTTTCCACGGGAATAGAAGAGCTCTCAGGCTGCTGGTTCACTTCAGCAGACCTCCCTCTATCTGTGTGTCATAAACTGCAAGGTAGCAACAGCCAGGGAGGGCGGACCAAACGGCTTTCTTTCTTTTTCCTTTTTTTTTTTCTTTTTGTTACATGTTAACATCGGGAAGTTTTCCTTTGCTTTAAAGAGAGAGAAATGGGAGAAATGGCCTGTTGTACAGATTCATGATAAGGCAGGAAAGCTGCACTGTAATAATTTTTTGAGGCTGACCGGAGAAGAGTGAAAACAGAACAAAAATAAGCCTGGAAAGTGGCTGTGCTGGGAGCGCTGTAATCGTACAACGCGTCCATCCAAAGCTAGCAGTGTTGATGCCCAAAGTGGAATTACTGACATCAGCAACGTGGGCTCAGAGCAGCCAAACCAATCTGTGGTGAGAATGCTGATAAACCATTTGCACTATTTTTATTTGTTATTAACACACCATTCAACTAACTTATTTTAAGCAGGAATATGTCACCCAGCAGTAATCGAAAACCTCACGTGTGGTAGAGAATAAGTTGGTTTTACAGAAATATCGTGAATGACAGCCTGCCTTACTTGTAGAAGAACCCCTTTCCCAGTTAAACTTCTAAAGGAGGTAGATTCATCTTCAATTTACAGATGAGAGAATAGATTTTTTCCTGGATGGTTGGGCTTTTTTAGATTTTTGTCCATTACTTTCTTACCTTCTTATTCTTCACATTCTCTCTAGATAATTTCAACCACCCTTATGCTCTCAACATGTTCTTTGTGGCCAAATATATGTATCTTTGTAGTGGATTATTTTCCTCAGTTTTTGTCCTAAATATCCAGCTGCCTAAATATTCTACAGCCTGGGAAATCTGGACTTCAGCGTGTTCTGTCACTCTCCATCTCCCTGCCCATCTCTCGGCGCTCATCTCCACCCATTCTCTTGGTGGATGGAATCACCATCCTTTCTGACAGTGGCTAGTATCCATTATTCTTTCTTCTTTCTCAGTGCCAAATATTACTTAGTTGTCAGCTCTACCTTTGCGTACATTTTTCTCAACTCCTGCTTCCTCCAGCCCACAGCTAGTGCTTCTTTGGTTGAGGGCAGCACCATCTGCCTCCTGGACTGAGGCATCCTCCTGTCTTGTGTCAGTTGCATATGCTGCAGAGCAGGACTCCATGAGCACAGACTTTGGAGTCGCAGTTCCTTGGTTTGGAGTCCTAGCTTTGTAACACACCACTAGGAGGACCTGGAACCATCGAGGTGTTCCCTTTGAACTTCAGTATTCTGACTCATAAACTGAGATAACAGTATTATCTTTCTTATTAGATTGTAGTGAAATTAAAGTAAGATGATGTGTGTAAATCTTTAGCTGTTGTGTAGCTTATAGGATTCTCTTAGTGCATATGTGCCATTTTTATCTTATTAATATTATTTAATAACAAGACCTCACTCCCCTGCCTATGTTCCTTGTAGGGAACATGATTCCTTTCTAAATTTGCCTGTCCCTTGCTGCCCCTGCTTTTCAGGCCTGGGCTCTTGTGACTCTTGCATGAGCATTGAACAGACTGAACTTGCATGTTTCTGATTTTTTAATTTTTTTAGAATTAGTTATTTAATTTTATTATTATTTTTTAATTTGATCAGAGAGAGAGAGACAGAGAGACAGAGAGAGACAGACACACACACACACACACACACACACACACACACACAGAGAGAGAGAGAGAGAGAGAGAGAGAGAGAGAAAATAAACTGCCAGGTCCAGGACTCAAACTATAGTTAACCATGTGGGAGTCCAGTGCTTTAAGCACCATGCCACCTACTGGCCCTGTTTCTGACCATTTTTATGTATTTGTACCTGCAGTTCCTGTGTCTGGAATGCCCTATTTACTCCTCTTTTTGGGAATGTCTGATAAATTTATACTGTTTTCAAGCCTCAGTTCCAAAGGTAGCTTCTCTGTGAATCCCAGACCTGCCACTTTCCACTTGCATGACCTTGATCAAATTACTTAGTCTCCTTGTGTTTTACTATCCTCATCTGGGAATTAATATTATAATAAATAATAAAAACACCTATTTCTGAGGATTGACTTGAAAAGCAAAGTAAATATACATATATACCAGGCAAATTTAAGAATTCAATAGAGATTTGTTACTATTCTTCTTCTTATTATTAAGATTACTATTACTAAGCTTTCTGTGGCTCTCCTTCCTTACTGAAGGTAAAGCTGATAGCATTTTCTGCCATCTATTGGGTTGTCAGGAAAGTCATGACGTTTTTTTCTGATTTTCAGTGCAAAAGTGCATCATGACTTTTCTGATGACCCTCACATTCAGTGAAGGTCCCATAAAGAGGCCGGTATCTGTTTTGTTCATATTAAGGCATATAGTTGGTGCTTAGATACGTTTGTTGAATGAATAACTGTATGATTTAAAATGATCTGTTCAAATGTCTGTTTTCTCTATTATATGATAAGCTTCTTATGCATCCCACTATTGTAATACAAACATGTGTTTTATGATGGAAGACTCTGAGTAGACACATTTTAATTTAACTGATTGTGAGTGTATATATTAAAATGAGTTGATTGTTAGTATTATATTGAAAAGCAGAATAGAGAGAAACCTAGAACCTGTTATTTTTTTGTTTGTATTCATTTAATTTTATTGAAGAGGACAAAAAGAAACATAATTAAAAACACTCCAGTGTTGGAAAGGTGCTATAAAGCTTTTCTATGTTAAATTTTGTTTTATGGATTTCTGTGTTTTAGTTCTATTTAGAGAAGTATGATTTTCTCAGGCATTATTCCTCATAAAGAATAAGTGGGTTTCTAGTCAGAGCAAAATTGGTTAATGAATTTATCACTATATGCTTTACACAATAAAATAACTTTGTTGGTAAACCTCTAAAATATTTATTTTTTTATTGTAGTTTTGTGAATAATTGTTATGGATAAAGCAATATGGGTGCCACATAAGCCCTTGCCTACTGATTCTTAAATAGAACTTGTCTGTTATTAGCTTCAGAGTTCAATTTGGTAGGGATGATTTATTTAGGCAACACGCCACCTCTGAATTGGTGTAACAGGAATGTTTATGGCTACTGTAGTGGACACTGTAATGTGCTACCTAGCCTCCCTTTCATACCTGAGGCACTCTCAATCTCCCTGTTGGTGGCTGATGGCTCTCAGAGAATTACCTTGAGAAATTGCCGTTAGCCAAAGAGGCCACAAAGAGGTCATACTCCTTCCCTGGGGCAGCCAGCATGTAATGATTAGTTTGTTGTAAGGATATTAAGGACTGGCCCTCTTGTCTCAAGGGTGGACAACTCCGAGGGGGCATTCTTTTTCCAGGGTTCCCCATGGGATATGCTGAGACCCTTGCTGTAACTATTCATAGTTAAATTCCTCCCCCTGCCCTGTGCCTCTTCCCTTGTTCTCCCTACAGGAGTTTATTTGAGGCATTCCCCAGAAAATTGCCTACACACAAGATTCAAAGTTGGCTTTCCAGGGAAACCAATCTATGGCCTATTTTTAAAAATGTGTGTTTTAATGCTGTAATACCACCTTTGGTGCATTGGATGTCTAACAGAGAACAGAAAGACAAGTGTTGTTTGTAATGAGGAACACTTCCTTGACATAAATGTAGAATTTTTCAGCAGACCACTGGATTTTCTATTAATTACTGCCAGAGGAATTTAAGGCCAACAACTCCAGAACTAAATTTATTATTTTGGGAAGAATTCCTCCACCACTTAATTGAATCTTATACAGAGTGCATGCTACAACTAGTTTATTCTAATGACTGTAGTGGTATTTATAGCCCTTCCTTGAATTTTTTCCAGGGGGAAGTTATTGGGTTTCTGTAGTGTCTTAAAGATGTTAATGTATGTGAAGAAAGAAAAGTTCCTTAAGCAGTTAAATCTGCAAGGTACTTCATCCTGTAGCCTCTTCTTAGAAATATGCAGTGTTAGGGACCAGCAGTTGGTGTGATGGCGATGTCGCTGGACTCCCATGTAGCCAACCACGGTTGGAATTCTGGACCCGGTGACTTGAACTCACACCAGGCATGTGTGTTTGTGCCCAAGATCCTGAGAGGAGAATGGAGGAGAAGGGATTGCAGCATGGCCATCCCCGCTAGGGGTGATTTCTCGCTTTCTGTCTCTCTGTCTCTCTCTCTGGCTTTCTGGCGAATGAGCGCACATGCCCTGTAGCAAAAAAACTCTCAAAAAAGAAAAATCTACAAAAACATGCAGTGCTAATTAGTATATTAAAGACTGAGCAATCTTGTAGTAATCTGTTTACATTTTCCACTTCTCTTCCAGAACATTCATCATAGAACACTTTTTAAGTTGAATTATATGTCACATTAAAATATAAGTATTTCAAGTATACAGTTCAATGAGGTGTTTTTTGTTTGTTTGTTTTTTGTTTGTTTGTTTGTTTGTTTTAGAGGTTTTTGCTACAGGGCATGTGTGCTCGCCAGACAGACAGAGCAAGACAGAGAGATAGAAAGCGAGAAATCACCCCCCAGGGAGCATGGCCATGCTGCAATCCCTTCTCCTCCATTCTCCTCTTGGGATCTTGGGCACGCATGCACACGTGCCCAGAGTGAGTTTTAAGCCATTGGGTCTGGGACGCAAACCATGGTTGACTACATGGGAGTCCAGCGATACAGCCATTACACTAAGTGCTGGTCCCAAGTTCAATGAGTTTTGACAAATATATGTATCCATGTAACCATCAAACACATCAAGATAGCTAGCATTTCCATCACTTTTGAAAGTTATCCCATTCCTTATTTTGACCTTTATTTAAGTGGAAACACAGTGGGGGGGATCTTTATAAAGTTCATGGACAATGCATATTATGAATAAATTATGTGTGCATGTGTTGAGACTTAGTTATAATGTAATGGTGTTAATGAAAACAACCTCTTCATGGCATCCCAGTGTGGGACCTTTGTGTGTGACAAGGTCATTAAGATGGGGCCCCTATGATTGAGCTCTAGTGTATTTATAGGAGGGGAAAGGAGAACAGAATAGGCAGAAACTTAGAATTACCTACTCTGCTCAAGATCCTGCCGTCTGCCATGTTGTAATACTCTTGTACCTTCTACATCACCAGAATCATGAGTCAAATAAACCTGTATTCTATTATTTTCACCCAGGTTCAGGTATTTCTGTAAACAATACAATGACTAAGAAAGATTTCAAAGTGTTTTGCACTAAAATAAACTTATACTTTACTTACATTTTACATGCATTTCTTTAAGAGAGATTTTTTTTCTATATAGTGCATGTGTTGGCCAGAGAGACAGAGACAGAAAGCGAGAAATCACTCCCCAAGGAGAGATGGCCACACCACAGTTCCTTCTCCTCCATTCTCCTCTTGGAATTTTGGGCATGCATGCAAATGTGCCTGGTCTGAGTTTCAAGACACTGGGCCTAGGTCTCTAAACATAGTCAACCACGATGGAGTCCAGACTCTTAACCACCTGCTGGGTCTCCCCCCACCTTTTTTTTTTTTTTTTTTTTTTTTTTTTTTTAATTGGCAGAAGTTGTGTGCAGAGAGAGAGGAAGAGAGGAAAATAAACCCAATGTGGCCTGGCCATGCCACAATCCTTCTTCCTTTATTTATTCATCTTGTCAGGATTTGGGGTATGGATATACACACATGTAGTATGTGTTTTAAGCCACTGGGGCTGGGATTTAAATCATGTTTGGCCATATGGGATCTAGTTCCCAATGCACAGGACTTAACCACTATGCTGCATGGTTGGCCCTTTCATGAACTGTTTAAAGTCCCTGAATGTCTGTCTTCTTTTGCTCAACAGTATGTCTGTGAGATTCATCCATGTTGCTGTGAGTAAACTCCCTTTTATGGATTGTAATCTGAGAACTTGTTAAATGACCTGGTCACTTGAGGAATCAATGCTTAATTTGTTTTACTTGCTCAAAGGAATAAACTAGATCATTGTCCAATTTGTACTTTTTAAACTTCTGAACTTTAGAAAATATTAGCAATCCTTTTTTTTGAGAGATTTTTGCTATAGGGCACGTGTGGTCACCAGAAAGACAGAGTGAGGCAGAGAGAAAGAAAGTGAAAAATCACCCCCTGTGGGGATGGTCACACCAAAATCCCTTCTCCTCCATTCTCCTGTTGGTCCTGACATTACCAGTCTTAACTTTCACTCAACTGACTATATCTGATTTTGTTCTGAATTTCCATCTTCAAATTCTTTTATCTTCTTTAAGAATGTTTCCTTGAGATTTCTGTTACTAAATTTTTTACCAATGATCTGATAATGATGGGAAAAATAAACACACTCATGGAGAATTTCCTGAGTGATGTTTTAATGCATTGCTTCCTCTCTTTTTAATTAATTTTTAAGTTTTTTTAAGAGAGTTTTTGCTATTGGGCTGTGTGCTCACTGAGAGACAGAGAGACAGAAAATGAGAAATCATCCCCCAGAGGAGATGGCTACACTGCAATGCCTTTTCCTCCAGTCTCCCCTTGGGATTTTGATCACACACATATATATGCTCAATATAAGCTTTAAGCCACCGGATCTGGGGCTCAAACCATGGTTGACTATGTGGAAGTCCAGTGACGTAACTATTGCACCATCTGTTGGTCCCAGTATTGTTTCCTCTGGATGCTTCAATTTTCAGGTATGGAACAAGCTAGAGAACCTGACCTGAAAAACAGTGTCTTAAATCACCTTCTTTTATGTCATTGGCTCATTGGCTTGTATCAAAAGAAACAACTACATGAAATTAGCTAATGACTGTCATCTATCTTTTAAATTTTCTCATAAGGGTGTTAGTTTAACAATATTAATTAATTTAACAGATAATTATTGAGTGCTACGTCAAGCAGTCTTTTAGGCGCTGAGCATAATAACCATGAAGATAGACAATGCTTTTGCCTTAATTCATTTACTTCATTCATTTCAGAAATATTTGGTGGTACAGGGTTTAGGGAAGAGATATACACTTTGTAGTAAATGGGATTTTGATAGTAAACTATGATACTGGGTGAGAAGATCTGAGAGAGTAAGTAGAGACAGAGAAGAGAAGAGGTTTGAGGACTCAGCCTTGGATTATTCCAAGTAAGGGAATTGTGGTCAAACCAGTAAAATATATTGAGAAGGAACCCCAAGTGAGTAAGGAGGGACATGAAGAGAAAGTTATATTCCAGAAGTTGGGTAAAAGATATGCTGACAAGGAGAGAGAGTGGACATCAGGCTAAATGCTCCTGCCAGACTGAGTATAATGAAGACTAAGATATGACAACCGTATTTGTCAAATTGGTAGTCTTTGGGGGTCTTGATGAGAATTGTTCCAGGGGCGTGGTTGGGATGAATGGCCAGCTGAATGGGTTCAAGAAAAAATTGGAAGAGAGGAAGAACTAAAGATGAGTATTGACAAATACTTCGAAGATTATTGTGAAGCACAGCAGAGAAATGGAGTGGTAGTTGAAGGATAATAAGCAAAGACATTTTTTATTTCAAGATTGGATACATTGTAATATGCGTATATAGATGGTGTAATCCAGTAGAGAGGGAGAAATTGGTGATATAGCAGAAGCAAGAGATAATTGTTTAAATAGTATTCTTGTATAGGTGAAAAGGTATGGATAAAGTACAGAAGTAGAGATGCTTCTCCACTATAACAAGAGAAAACACTATAAGGGACAAATGCAGACAGCTGGTAGATATGGTGCTATCAGATGATCAGGGCCTTTTATAAGATTTGCATTCTAGTTTGCAGACATAGTAAATTGTTATTTTTACATATTATGTAAGTTTTATGAAGGAAGTTAATAGGGCATTATAATAGAATGCTGAGGTTGGGAGACAACTTTTTTTTTTTTGGAGAGATTTTTGCTATAGGGCACGTGTGCTCGTCAGACAGAGAGAGACATAGAGACAGAAAGCGAAAAATCACCCCCACAGGGGGGATGGTCACACCACAATCCCTTCTCCTCCATTATAATAGAACA
This sequence comes from Tupaia belangeri chinensis, assembly GCF_000334495.1. Lineage (NCBI taxonomy): Eukaryota > Metazoa > Chordata > Mammalia > Scandentia > Tupaiidae > Tupaia > Tupaia belangeri. The sequence continues at coordinate 420,348 of NW_006159488.1, forward strand.
CTGAGGTTGGGAGACAACTTCTTTTTTTTTTTTTTTTTTGGAGAGATTTTTGCTATAGGGCACGTGTGCTCGTCAGACAGACAGAGAGAGACATAGAGACAGAAAGCGAAAAATCCCCCCCACAGGGGGGATGGTCACGCCACAATCCCTTCTCCTCCATTCTCCTCTCGGGATCCTGGGCATGCACGCACACGCACCTGGAGTGAGTTTTAAGCCACCAGGTCCGGGACGCGAACTGCGGTCGACCACGTGGGAGTCCAGTGACATAGCCATTACGCTAACTGCTGGTAAGGGGGAGACAACTTCTGATACAGAGATCCTCAGAGAGGATCTCTTGTGGAGGTAGCATCAGAACTAAAGTCAGAAGGATGAAAAAAATCGAAAAGAGAACATGGAATATGGGAAGGCCCTGAAGCTAGACTGGACTTTGGTGATGGTGAAGTTAGCTATGAGGACTAGCTGGGGAGAGGATGGGTGTTGGTGAGGTGGGGAATGACACTGGAGACATTTCAAACATCATATAAGACTTTCTAAATTATGCTCAATGGCCTGGATTTTATTTCAAGTGCAGTAGGAAGCCATTAAGGATTTAGGAAATAAAAAACACCATATTTTCTTTAAATTATAAAAATGTTATTATGACTGCTTTGTGGTAAACAGGTAGAGGGCGATAGGAATAAAAGTAGAGAAATGGATTAATGGATATGAGAGTTGCCCAAGTAAGAGATGGTGGCAGCTTAGACTAGGGTTGTGATAGTGGAGGTAAAGCAAGATAAACCAATGTATTTTAGAACTAGCAACACCAGGATATCAGATTTATTGAGAATGGAAGGCTGGGTCGGTGAAGGACAAGGGGCAGGAACTAAGAATTAAGATTCACTTTATAAGATTTTGGACTAGGTAGCTGGGCAGCCCCACATGAGAGGCCAGAAGGTGGCATGGTGGTTAAGGCATTGGGCTCAAGTCCTGAGCTAGAGGCTTGAAAATCATGTCAGGTGCATGTATGTATGCGTCCAAAATCCTAGGAGGAGAGTGGAGACAGGAATGTGGTGTGGCCATCCTCCCGGGGTGGGGGAGGGGTTGATTTCTCACTGTCTCTCTTCAGTGAGCATGCACCCTATAGCAAAAGCCTTAAAAAGAGACAAACAAACCAAACCAAACCAAACCAAACCAAACTAAACCACATGAATCTCCTTAAGCATAAATTAAGTTCTCTTCAGGGCCACAGTCTTTTTGGAGACTCAGAGGATCGTAGACCTAATTCTCTTTTCTAGTTTCTAGAGGTCAACCACTTTCTTGGCTTGTAGTCCCTTCTTCCAACTCCAAAATCAGCAACTGAAGATTAAGTCTTTCTCACCAACCACTTTCTTGGCTTGTAGCCCCTTATTCCAACTCTAAAATCAGCAACTGAAGATTAAGTCTTTCTCAGGCTGCCTTCTCTCTGGTTTTTCAAGAAAGAGGCTGAGAATTCTAACACTATAGGGGAGTCTACTAAAGGTGAAGGCAAAGTAGAGTCCACTGGATTTGATAACTTTGTTGGTGACCCTAATAAGAGCAGTTTCACTGAAAAAATATACAAGGCAACATGTTGGGGTGATCTGAGAAACTGTGAAGTAGACAGGTATGACTTAGTTCTGTATAATCTGATCCAAGTACTAAGTATCACAGGAAAAAATAAAGCATGGTAAGGGGACAGGGATTGGAGAGTATTAAATTGGATGGTCAAGAAAGGCTTCATGAGAAGGCAGCATTTTACCAGTGGTTTCAAGCAGGAGAGGGAATGAGCCACATGGTATTTGTGGCAAGTGCTCTAGATAAAAGAAACAACAGATTTCTCTCTCTTATCAAAGACCTGTAACAGGGGTTATGATTGTGTATATGAGAATCAGGAAGAATGCCAGTGTGGCTGGAGTGGCAAGTGAGGTAGGGAGTCCATACCGTAGCTTTCTACAGGCCATAGGAAGGACTCACATTTACTCTTAGTGAGATGGGAGGCATCTGCTGACTTCAGAGATGTACCATTCTCTGACATACATTTAAAGAGATTACTCTGGCTATTTTATTGAGAATAGAATGAGATGAGGGGTGGGTAGATGGAGGATGAAACAAGGACATCAGTTTCAGGTGAGAGATGGTAGTGGCTTGGGTTCGGGTAGTGGTGGTGGATTTTTGTGTATATTCTGTGTATATTTTAAAGATGGGACCAAATAAATGTGATGATGGGTAGCGAGAGGAAACAAAGATATCTATGAAGGTTTTAGATCTTAGCAACTAGAAAGATGAAATTGTTTTTAACTGGACTGGAAAAGGCTTCAGGGGAACTGATTGTGGGTGATGATCAGATCAGTTTTGGATGTGTTACATTTGAGATGTTAATAAGACAGTTGAATATGAAGATCTGTAATAGAATAGAATGGAGAGGTACAGAATGCAGATATAAATTTGGAAGCTATCAGTGTATAGATGCTTTTGAAAGCTGTGATATAAATGTGATTTTTTTAAGTATCTGAGTAGAGGGACAAGTAGTCCAAGAACTGAATCTGGAGGCACTTCAACATTTGGATATGAGAGAGAGAGGGAAGAACCACTAAAGGAGATGGTGATAGGGATGATGAGGAAGGAGAAAATGTTGAGAGTATGTTGTTCCAGAAGTCCTAAGATAAGAAAATATTTAAAGGATGAGAGAAACCAAATGAAATATTGTGAAGCTCTTAAGAAGCCTATATTTAAAGAGCATTTCATCATGTAGGAATTTGCATACAAGTTAATGTTAAGCAAGAACTATAGGATAAAATGTCTATAGGATAGGACCAGCAGATGGCATAGTGGTTACTTTGCTCTACTCCCACATGGCCCACCATCGTTTGAGTCCAGACCTGGAGGCTCAAAACTCATGCCAAGCATATGTACATGCATGCCCAGAGTACCGAGAAGAGAAGAGAATTGAGGAGAAGGGATTGCAGCATGGCCATTCCCCAGGGGGGTGATTTCTTGTTTTCTGTCTCTCTGTCTCTCCGGTGAGCACATGCACCCTATAGCAAAATTCTCTCTCTAAAAAAAAAAATAAATAAATAAATAATAAAAAATCTCTATAGGCTATAATCTCAATTTAAAAAAAGTCTACATGTTTACACTGGAAGGAAATATATTAAGGCATTAACAGTGATTTCCTCTGGGTCAAGGAGTTGTAATTTTAAGTTTTTATACTTATTTTGGATTTTGCAAATTTTCTGAAGCATGTTATGTTTATAAACATTAGATAATTATCATTTAAAAAACTTTAAAATAAGTACAGGTGAATTACAGGAAGAGGGCCAGAGATGATCTGATAGTCTAATTGGGACTAGGATTTAATGGCTTCAAGGTGAGGTTTTTTTTTTTTTTTTTTTTTTTTTTTTTAGGGAGGGTTTTTTGGGAGAGGGGGGCTTTTAGAGAGAGATTTTTGCTATAGGGAGCGAGTGCTGGCCAGAGAGTCAGAAAGACAGAAAGTGAGAAGTTACCCCCACCCAGGGGGGATGACCACTCTGTACTCCTTTCTCCTACATTCTCTTCTCAGGATTTGGGGCATGCACACACACATACCTGTTTTGAGTTTTAAACAGCTGGGTCCAGGACTCGAACCACGGTCGACTACACGGGAGTCGAGCAACATAACCATAATGTAACCATCTGCTGGCCCCCAAGGTGAGATTTTTAAACAACTGGTCCTACTTTGGTTTAGCAGTTGCATTAGTCAGGATTGTTATTGGTAAATGACAGAAATCCAAGTGTAAAAGCCTCAAAGGAGATTCTCATGTAATTGACAAGTTCAGGGCAGGGACTAATTTTAGGCATGACTAGATTTAGGGTGTGAAAGGATCTTATTAGTGCTATATTTCTGTTTCTGACATCTGCTTCCCTCTCATTGACTCATGTCTACTGGATGAATGGCTTCCTTCAGACACCAGAAAAGATGGCTGTTGGAAGTTCTGATTTCACACAATTGTAGCTTGTAAAACAGGATTTAACTTTGTGATAAATTAATGTGACTTACAGGAAGACCCTAAGTGGACCTATGTGGGCCACATTCTCATCTCTGTACCCGTCATGGTGGCTATGGAGATGGAGTACTTGAACTGGCTATCTAAGGCACCTATCTGCCTGTCTCTGAGGGGAGGGATCAGAGCAGCACAGTTGAGCAACTTCATTGGGACTGTATGGAATGGACTCTTTACCACATAAAACATTCCTCCTAGGCTTGTAAAATGATGCTCCACTCTTAGTGGAAGATACTACTCAGCTCATCTTTGCTTTTTATTTTGTGTTTTTATTCAGCCAGATTGGCTCTAATGCCTGAGTCATACTTAGGTGCTTCAGGAGGTATCACATGGAAAGGCCATTTGAAACATTCTTACTCGAGGTAAATAGCACTCTAGTCAGTGACCTAAAAGCATAAATGTGTTTCCTGAAATATCTAATTTACTACTGGGCATGACCTAGGTTTGGGAGAAATGAATATATTATCACTTAGATTCCCATTGTAGAGCAAGATAATAACCTTAGGAGAATGGCACAGAACTATTTGAAGCAAAATATATTTTGTTAGTTCCAAAGAATTACCCTCACGCAGTATTGCAGATGCCTGTTGATTGAGTTATAAAGGAGAATATTTGGGCCAGGATCTGAAAGTTTTGTTCTGGCATCAACTGTTAGGTCTCTGGGGTATGTGCTAGAGGGATATTTGAGGCAGATTTCTTCCTTTTCTCTCTCTTTCTCTTTCTCTCATTTGCCACAATGTGAGTAGGACCACTAGTCAGAGAGAGAGAGAGTGAGAGAACAAGAGCAAAAAGCACTCCCTCATACCCCATGTGCAATGGTTATATCACACTCCTTTCTCCTCCATCTTTTCCTGATTTCAGGATTTGGGGCATGTACACACATGTTCCTGGCATGTTTTCCAAGCTGCTGAGTCCAGGACTCAAACTGCACAGTCACCTGTGTCAGATCTGTCAGCCTTAAGCACCATACCACTGGGCTGGTCTACAAATTTATTTATTCCTTTCTAGGGCATGTAGTGGACAGACCAGACCATTTAGGTTGTGAGGATCCCATTTGTAATGTCAGAACCAAGTCTAACAACTGGATGGACCTCTCCTCTGAGCCTCACTTTGGTTAACCCCAATGCAGTGGTATAGTAGAGGAAGGAGAGACTGATAGTTGCATGCCTCACAAGAGAGAGGCACCCTTTGAACTAATTTTATCAAGTCAGTGATTTAAAAAGAGCAGAATATGGGAGGAAAGAAATGTACTCCTAAATAATGAGATCTTACTACCCAGAGGATAGGTTTTTACAGCTTCTTTGCTCCTTTCAGTGAAGGTTGTATCTTTTACCAATATGGCCTAATTATGTCCTCGATCCTAACCCATGTTGGAACTCTCCCCGCTTTGTTGTGAGTGGCCCTGTGACAGAAAGGAAGTCTTGAATTTTGACAGGATAAAATGGGTAGACTATCCTCTTGGTTCTTCTCTGTTCTAACAGGTATGATAACCATAGGCCAGTCTATATGAATCTGTATTGTTGCCTTCCTGTAGAGTACACCAGTATATCAGAAAAGTCAAATGGTCACCTCTAAGAGGCCACTTTTGAAATCCAAATTATTGTTCCTCCTGTCCACTTGATATTGATGATTCAGACATTTAAGCCCCTCAGGGCCTTTTATAAATATTTCCGATGGGGTACCAGAAACCATTGGGACGGATAGAATGTTACTTCAATTTAGTTTTTCCTTAGGCCACACTGTACACTAAGATAAAATTATTCATCCTGTTCTATTTTCCATCTCAAATTATTTTCAACTATGTTGTCCAGAATAAGGTTGAACATTGTGTTTCAATATGCCTGTTAAGATATGCTCACAATTTTGGAGCAAAACAGATGCTAACATATTTTATTTGAAAAAATAAATCACTTGTGCTCCTATCTGCACTTGAAACTAGAAGTCCAATATCTCTGTTTCTAAACCCATTTCTACTCCCACACCCCCTCAAACTGATCGATCCTGTTTCAAATTTGATTTGGTGAGAGAAATGATCAGTCTACTGCTGCCATTTGGCTGGCACTCTGTCTCTCTTGAAGACTTTTCTGACCTTACCAAGAAAAGTTTATCTCCTGTCATGGGAGTGCCATTCTCCTTGGTGTTCTGCAGCAATTAGGTGACCAGTATAATTCTTCCTTCACACAGACATGGAGACCATTGCTCCTCAAGTCCAAGATTATGGCCAGGTGACTTGGTTCTGGACCTATTTATGACAGAACCAAAAGCACTTAGGAGACTGAATTCTTAGAATGAGAAATTGAAGACTGGACACTTACACTTGAGGAATTTTTTAAAAGAGACATTCATAGAACATGAGTTGACTTTTTTTTTTTTTTTGAAGAGGTTTTTGGTATAGGGCGTGTGCGCTCGCCAGACAGATAGAGAGAGACAGAGAGACAGAAAGCAAGAAATCACCCCCCGGGGGGATGGCCACGCCGCAGTCCCTTCTCCTCCGTTCTCCTCTCGGGATCTTGGGCACTCATGCACACGCGCCCGGCGTGAGTTTTAAGCCACTGGGTCCGGGACGCAAACCGCGGTTGACTAGGTGGGAGTCTAGCGACACAGCCATTATGCTAACTGCTGGTCCCAATGCACAGACTTTGATATCCTTTCATGTCCTTTCCAATCCTGAGATAGTTTGATTCTGTGAATGAAAACACACACACACACACACACACACACACACACACACACAAACTTGATATCTTAAATTTGATCTTTTAATTATTAAAAAATGCATGTTACAAAAAAGTCAAACCACATGGAAGGATCTCTTCTATCATACTCTCCATGTTTTATATCTTTTCTTTGCTTATCAAAGTGTTCACAAATGTGTGTTTGCATATATGTAAAATGTATCTATGGAATATATATAGATTAAAACATATAGACTGTAAATAGAATGCCATAATTCATTTTAGTGGCCTTTTTTTTTAAAAGTTTTTGCTATGAGGTGCATGTGCTTACCAGAGAGAGACAAAGAAGAGAAGTGAGATATCACTTCAAGAGGGAATGGCCAGCTGCAATCCCATCTCCTCCATTCTCCTGTTGGGATTTGGGTCATGTATTCACACATGCCTGGCATGTTTTTCAAGTTGCCAGGTCTGGGATTGGGACTGCGAAGTCAGCTATGTGGGATTCAGCATCTTAACCACCATACCATCTACTGATTACGGTGGCCTCTTTTTAGATGAATAGGTTAAATACAGTACTAGCGTCACAAGTGCTGACTTTCAAAAATATCACCAAATATCTATCCGAAGTAATATGCTAATTTATATCCCCACCAACAACTTACTAGTATTTCCTCACACCTGATGCATAATTCTTTAAACTGGTGACTCCTTATACCTTTCATCTTAGGAACCACCAGGGGCTACTCTATTACAACTCGTATTATATTGTAAAACAAATCAAATTCTTATTTTTTTTCTAATGAATACCTTTATGAGAAATTTCATTTATATATAAACTTTCAAGGCCTAAAAATATAGCAATATTTTGGAAGCCATAATCATTGCAATTCTTAAAAACCCTGATTTCTATGTGTAGTATCTTCACCTCATAATATAAGAGTCCCTGCTTTTACTGTTTCTATTTGTGTTCATTTTAACTATGTTTTAGTAACTTGTTCATGGATAATTTCTCTACAAAGATCAAGTGCTTTTCTCTACATCATTTGCCGTAAAGAAAAGTCAAGGCTGTAATGTGTTTGGGGAAAATATTTCATCTACTAATGCACTATGAAAATTTAACATGCAGGGCTTGTACAGAGCTCTGGCTGTCATTTACAGCTCTTTGCAGCTCCTGTGACTTTTAAGTATGTGTACCTTAACTACTTGGTTTGTCAGCTTTAAATATCTATGAGGGAAAAGAAAATCACTACAATCACACTACTTCTTAACTTCTTTGCTACTTGTCCTTCCAATTTTGTTAGTTCTATTTCTAAGCACTTGCAAGGTTGTTGATGTTAAATTCTGTTTTGTGATCGCAATCCCTCTATCTGTTCTAGGCTCCATCCTGTAGCTCATTGGGGTGAACGCTCATTACCCTCTATTTGCCAGAGTGGTCTGGTTGCTGAAAACTCTTGGTTGATTAAAGATTGTTCTCCAGTGGTTTCTTCAAAAATGAACCATGAAGTTCAAAAGTATTTCTCTATTGTTTTTACATGTGAACAACATCTGATAAGTTTGAAATTCTGTGTCACATTATCTTTGCTGGAGGACTTTGTATTTTCTTAACACTTTTCTGGGGTTGAATGTGGCTATAGATTAGTGTGAGTTCAGGGATATTTTCCTCCTTCTCTGGTGTCTTAAACTATTTGTCTTGATGCTCAAAGGATTATTTTTTGGTTCAAGCTTTTGATATCTAATAAGTTTACCAGGATATATATTATCAGTGGTAGTTCTGTGTTGGGTTTACTGGAACATTACATGCCCTTTCACCTGTAAATTTCCTAGAATGTCTCTAAAGTTTTCTCAAGCTATATTTTAAGATATTTTCTTTTCGTTCTTTTAATTACCTTCCTTCATTCACTTTCACTTTTCTCAGCCCAGTCCTCCTTATCTGTTAATGCGTTTAGTAGTGTCTATTGTTTCTGCTGCTTCCGATGTGGACTACATTTTTATGACTACTTTTTTTTTTTTCATGAGCCAGCTCCTTGTTACACATATCCTTCTGATGTCCCTGCTAATCTTACTTCAGATTACTTGAGATTTAGAACTGCTGCTTCAAGCTATTGTTTATATAGGAGATTGTTTTATGAAAACCTTTACATTCATGTCATATGTTTGGAAAAATTTTAATCTCCATGGAATTTTTTGGATAGAGGAAATAATCTCAACCAGCCCCCCCCCCCTTTTTTTGTTCTTTTTTAGTCTTTCTTTTTCCTTAAAAATATTTTCCGTATGTCTATAGGGCCAGAGTCTGGTTTTGTTTAGTGGATTTGTGCCCAATTTGGTCAAATTGCTGATCATACTCAGTTTTGTGTGTATGTGTGTGTGTATGTTTGTTGTGTGGGTGAGAGAGAGAGAATTTAATCTTTACGTCTCTCCAGTCAGCAGGGATTGATACTACAGGGCAATAGTCAATGAAAATATTCTACCATAGCCACCCTGCCCCATTTGTTGACAGACTGCTTCCTGATTTTTCATTCAGCCTTGCTTTTACTGTGTCAAATAAGATTAGAGAAGCTCTAGCCATCGGTGTGCACACTCCATTCTGTTTATTACAAAATAGGGATTGTTGATTTTCCCTCTCACAGTTTACCACTCTTGAAAAAATGGACCCTGCCAGCTTTGTCTGATATTTGTAGCCATAGGCATCCTCTTTGGGTATCTTCCTACACCACTCTTTGACCTTCCCTAAATTTGGAAACCCTTGATCATATATCTTGATTCGCAGCTATAGAACCCTACTGGTTTTGTTGAAGATGGAGCCTGCATTATTTCTATACTTTACAAGTTTTTTATGAGTCATGGAAAGCAGAAAGGAGCAAAATTATCTTGCCTGAATGTATTGGATTAGATGTCTCTTCGTTCCATTGGGATGTATCATGTTTGAGTCAGTCACAGAGACTGGGCTTTTTTTTTTTTTCCCCCCTCCCTAAGAGTTCTATTTTGTGTCAAGGCTTTATCTTTCAGTCATTATAAGGTTTTTAAATTAAATTTTCTTAGCTACAAAAACAGGTGAAATGAGTTTAAACATCAAGAATGGAGGTCTTGGGACCAGCAGTTAGCGTAATGGCTACGTCACTGGACTCCCATATAGTTGACCATGGTTTGCTTCCTGGACCTGGTGGCTTAAAACTCACGCCAGGCACATGTGCGTGCGTGCCCAAGATCCTGAGAGGAGAATGGAGGAGAAGGGATTGTGGCGTGGCCACAATCACCCTCTGGGGGTGATTTCTCGCTTTTTGTCTCTCTGTCTCTCTCTGTCTGGTGAGCGCACGCGCCCTATAGCAAAAACTTCTCCAAAAAATAAAAAAAGAATGAAGGTCTTCTGTTTTTTTCTGTATACTGAGACTTGAAGAAACTAGTAAATTATGAGCTATGAATGCCCACACTTTTTATGTGGTGTTGAGGACTAATATCTTTTCCGGTTGAATATAGTAAAATTATTGTTTGCTATATTCTCAACAGGAAGGTGGATTTAGTGATATTCACTACAGCATTGGTCAGAAAGCTATGGCCCTCAGGCTAAATGCTATTCACTGCTTGCTTTTAAAATAAAGTTTTAGTAGAACACATCCATACTCATTTAAGTATATATTGTGTATGTTTTCTTTCATGATGCCATGGGAGAGTTCTCAGAAAAAAATTACTGACCCCTGCTTTAGGAGAACTAATTCTCTATTTCTATTTTTTCCCATTACAGTCACTGTAAGAATAACTTGGAAATTCCATCGTCCAGTTTTGTTTTCTTATTAGATGGCATATAAACAGACCTTTTTTCATGATTTCTTATCCACAGACCTGACCCCATTTTTAAAGTGATCAATTCACTTTTTGAAAGATGCCAGGAAATTACATTTTTAAAGATTTAAAGGAAAAGAGCAAAGTTATGATTTTTACTATTGTCATCCTTTTTGATAGTTAGGAGACTGTTGTGTAATATATTGATTTTTCACAGACTTGTAACTGCCCCCAAATTTTGTTAGTATCTATTTTGGGGGTGATCATGATCCATGACTTTCAGTCATTTGCAACTGATCCTACTGGCCAGGAGCCATAATGGAAGATTGTGGAATATAGAACAACTTTATTCATCCAACCACTGCTTTCTCTTTCATTCTGCTTTTTTTGCTTCCATTTCTAGGCATATTTTTCCTTTACGGTAATAAAACATTACATTGATTACATCCTGACTGTCTATGCTATTCTAAAAACAAAATAAAGCCCTTGAAAGTGACACCATTCTACCATTCTTACCTGGCAAATCAGTACCAGAAGTAATAGGCAGGGCACTAAAAGCATGCAATAAAGTTGATCACTGCATTTGATTTTGTGGACTGCTAACATTTGTTATATTTCTGATAAATCCTTGGTCTTTTGATTCAAACACAATAGATGATTGTAGATAAAGTGTCCTCCAATTTTCTCTTCTTTGTGTGTACAATACTGATTAATTTTTAGTTTTGATCATTTCCCTTAGTTTCAACCTTTGCTCCTCTCAATCTTCTCTGAATCTCATCTGCTCTGGAGCTCAGACAAGAACTGGGGGGTGAGAGCAGAGGCTTCACAGATAGCAGAGAGTCAGTGCACTATGACTAATAATATTCCGGCTCCTCTTGCAGCATTTGATAATTAGCTGCCTTTTACAAGGAAACACGCTTGTACTGTGTGATTCAGTTGGAAATTCTTTAAAACCTAGATATAGTTAAATGCTTTTTTTTTTTTTTCCTATTGCATTTGAATTTGGCTGCTGGAGCCTGATCAGCTTTTCTTGCTTCAATAACACTTATTTCGTGACACCCCACTGAGTCAGGATCACAGCTTCAGGTTGTTGAAAACAGTGTGTCACAGCCGGTGTTTTTTCAGATATCACATTATACACCCCATGGATGTGGTTGCTGGAGAGGATGTCAGTTTGTTTGATAGTTCGGTCATCATCTACCATTTGCTTTTCCACCCCAGGAAAGCATGCAAAATGGGACTTACCTAAAAATCTCGAGATTATCTAATTCTGAACTGGTGTAAACGTTCTATTTTAGTATGTTTGTCTTCATTGATAGTGAGTTATACTAACTGGTTTTATCTCTTGCAACATTTAAGAATATAGCATTTGGTTTTGTATGAAACACATTCATATCTTGCTGTAGAATGAAGAAAGGAAAGGAGATGAATGAATGTTTTTTGAACCATGTGCCAACTATGATGCATTACATATATATGTTACACAATTCTGGTAACATTTCTGTAAGAGAAGTGACATAGATTCCATGACACAGATGTCTCTCCTCAGAGAAGGCAAGAGACAGGCCTGAGTTTAACTCATGGGCCAGTGCTAGGTGTCATGACCTCAGTGCCTGTGTCTTTACTCTTTCCTTCTCTATTATATTTACCTTTTCTTTCATTACATATTTTAAATTTTATCGTATCTTGGTTTTAAATTTCTAAACTGCCTACTCAATCCTATCTGTTTTATTATGAACATTGTAGATATATTTAACCTTTTAATGATATTCCTATATATTACAGAAAAATGCTGTGAGTGTAAGTGTACAGCTCAATTAATTTTCCTAAATTGAATATCTCTGTATTAACAAACTGATAAAGAAATGGAAAAATACCAGCATCTAACAAACTCTCTTTATTCTCCTTTTCAGTCACTTTTCTCCCAGTTCCAAGGGCAACCATTATCTTACTTCTAACAGCAAAAATGACTTTTGATAGTTTTTTAATTTCATGTTAGTGGAATCATATAGTATGCATTCTTTTGTGTCTGGCTATTTTTGCTCAATGTTTTGTTTGTGAGATTCATTCTTGTTGCTGCATGAAGTTTTACAGATTGCTTTTTAGCATTCTACTGTGTGAATATGCCTCAACTTATTCATCGGTTCTACTATCTCTAGGCTTTTGGGCAGTTTTTCGTCTCAGGCTATTATGAATAGTGCTGCTATCAAGTAAGTACACATCTTTTCAGCAAACATAAGGGTCCTTTTATCTTGGGTATATATGTAGGAGATGAATTGGTGAGCTATTTTTATAAAAGAATAATTTAAGTAGGGATTTTCAGTCATTGGGTCACTCAACAAATATCACTGGAGATTTTTCAAAATATGTATACACCTGAATTTTTTTTGAGAGTTTTTTTTTTTTTTTCCTTGTTACAGAGTGTATGTGCTCACAGGAGAGACAGAAAGCAAGAAATCACCCCCCAGGGGGGGATGGCCATGCTGCAATCCCTTCTCCTCCGTTCTCCTCTTAGAATTTTGGGCACACACACACACACACACACACACACACACACACCTGGAGTGTTTCAAGGTAACGAGTCAGGGACTCGAACTGTGGTCCGCCATGTGGGAGTCAAGTCCAGTGATGTAATCATTACCATGTGCTGGTTGCACGTATGACTGAATTCTACCTTAGAGAGTTTGACTCATGTCATTCATCTGGAGAGGGACTTTATTTTCTTTATTAAAATCGAAACAAAACTTCATATAGATTCATTTGTGCAGCAGAAGTTGAGGATCACCAGTTTTTAAAAATGGCAGAATAGTGTTAAGTATTTGATATAACTCTCTTTTACATTTTGTATGAGAGTATGTGTGTGTGTATGTGTGTGTGTATATATATATATATATATATGTATATATTATATATATATATGTATATAATTTAATAAAACCTTATAAATGATAAAACATTATTTCTACATTTTGTGTAAGAGCATGAGCATACATATTTTTATATATAATTGAATAATCCTTTATAAATGTTAAAAACATTATTTTTACTTTTAAGAAAAAATATTTTATTTAACTTTATTTATTTTAATTTGACCAGAGAGGGACAGAGTGAGAAGGAAAGTGAAAAAGCAGGCTGCCAGGTCCAGGACTCAAACCATGGCCAGTCCTGTGGGAGTCCAGCTTCCCTAACTACCTCATCACCTGCTGGCCCCTATTTATACTTATTTTAGCTAATTTGTTTTTGTTTTTCATTTTTAAAAAGAAGAATAAAATGTTTAGACTCAATTCAATTCTATCTAGTGTTTACTTAGTGCTTGCTGTGTGATCAGCCCTCAAGGGATTCTACGTTTTCATACAGCAGATGTTTTATCAGACCACGGAATTCAATTGTTTTTATTATGAAAGTAATCTATTTTCTTTGTGAGAAAAATCAAGCAGTAGAGAAATATTTAAAATGAAAATGGAAGTTCTGCTAGTTTACTTGACCATCACCTCTTCGACCTACTTCCCAAAGACAACTACTGTCCCTTCTTCATTGCCTAGGCAAGGTGTCTGACTTGTGTAGCAATATGATTACTCTAATTTGTGATTGGCTAGTCAAATTGTTCTGAGGCTCAGTTTTCTTTTTCATAAAATGGGGTGGTAAATCTTCTCAGATTATGGTTATGATTAAATGTGACAGAATCTGGAAAATACCAAATACACAGTACCTGGCATTTGACAGACTCTCAATAAATGGAACAATTAGGATTATAATTATGATAGGAGCTAACAGTGTACCTCCAGAACAAAAACCCTTTAATGAGGTAAGAAGAAAGGTACATTGTAAACCTCCAGGCAGCATTGCTCACCTTATTAGAATGTCTGTTCCATTTTATTCCTATTTCCACAAAAGCAGAAACAAGTTGGAAGCTTGTCCCATTCATAGAAACTGTCAGAAATAATGTTTTTATAATTTGCTGAGTTACAAATATGCCAAGCTGCCTGAAGGTAAATTTTCTGGGTCTGGGCATCTCTTGCTATCAGTGATATGACTAAGTTACCTCCTTGTATTCATTCTTAGCCTGTGTGGCGTAATGCATTTTTATTTATATGCCCCTTTTCAAAAGCACTTTTTAGTGTCATGGTATAAAAAAGGTCTCTCATTTCTAAAATGTTGTGTTGCTTTTTGATTTGATTCTTTCATTTTCCATAGAATTTATTCCTGACACTTTCTCAAAGGACCCAGCTTTCCTTTAGTTGTCACACAAGATATGAGAGAGTTATTTGAGTCATCTTGTTCAACTTCATGACAATGTGATTTGGTTTACACATAAAACCCGTAATGCAACTTCATTAGTTTTACTTTAAATAGAAAAATTTCTGCTGATTTCCTTTACATGTTCCCACACTTGCATATTTGCAATCATGATATATGCACTTTATAGGCCCATTATAGATAGTTCTGGTTACCTTACAGACTGTGAAAGTCTGTGGCTATGTTTATCCATAGCAGCGTGAGCAGTAGTGTGAGAACCATAACTGTGTTGAATAGAATCAGTTGATGAATAGGTGGGTAAATACTTCTTATCATGTATAATACATATGTCGTGAAACTTTTGTGGCTAACTTTGTAAATTTGAATTTTATGAGATGGAAACATAATTACTATTTTAAACAAATAAATGCTTTCAAGAGAATTGTTTGTATTTTTATTTATTTTTTAGAGGTCTTTGCTATAGGGTGCGTGCACTCGCCAGAAAGACAGAGAGAGACAGAGAGACAGAAAGCAAGAAATCACCTCCCAGGGGGGATGGTCATGCCACAATCCCTTTTCCTCCATTCTCCTCTTGGGATCTTGGGCATGCACACACACGCGCCCAGCGTGAGTTTAAGCCACAAGGTCTGGGATTTGAACTGCAGTTGACCACGTGGGAGTCCAGTGACATGACCATTATACCAACTACTGGTCCCAAGATGATTATTTTTAAATTGAATTATTTCTCTGCTTTGTAAGAAGGGATCAATATTACCTTTTGCACATAATTGTGTACCTCATTAAGAGCATAAGCAGAAGGAAGAGTAGGGCCCGAGGAAGGGCATTTAGAAGGAAAATAAGGAGGCAAAGCATTAATGGGACAAAGAAATGTAGTATTATCTGTTGAAGATATTTTATAGTTTAATCAACTGAACTAGGGAGAAATGTTCACATATTGAAATATTCACTTTGTAAGCTAAGAAAGGTAATTGAATGCATAAAAAATGAAATAAAAAAGAAAAAAGAAAAAAATAGTAATGTTTTATCTAAAGTAAAAAAATTCTATTTCACACACAAAAAAAGAGCATAAGCAGAAGAATTTTGTTTCACCCATTGTCCACATCACCCAATAATATAAACTTATTGCCACTAATGCTATAGCTTAAATGTAGATATCCTGTACCAGTCAGGTTGATCTTAAATGTTTTCCTTCAGAATATGAATTAATTTAAGGAAAGTGAAGGAGGTTTTAAACAGTCTGGTTCAACTTCTGAAAAAATAATTGAGAAGATTTTTCTTACTGAAAATGGGACGTCTCAAGCCAAAATTTAAATATTTAATTTAATCAATCTGAACATGTACATTGCTAACAGTTATAATCAATACTAGATATTATTTATTTATATAAATATATATATAGAGAAAGAGAAAGCACCCCAATGGGATGTGGTCACAATGCAATTATTTTTCGTTCATTTCCTCATCCCATCAGGATCCTGGACATGCAACATGCACATGCACCTGGAAGTGTTTTTTAAGCTGCTGGGCCAGACTTGAACTGCAGTTATCTCATAGGATCTAGTTCCCTTAAGTACTGGCTATGTGGGGCTGGCATATATATATATATATATATATATATTCAGGTTTCAGCACCTTGAAACTGGTACACACACACACACACACACACACTCCGGTTTCAAGCTGTTGGGACAGGAACTTGAACTGTGGTTGACCACATGGAAGTCCAGCACCTTATATAGCACCTTATATATACCCCAGGGATACATACACACACACACACACACACACACACACATGCCTCCAGCATGATTTTATTTTTTTTGGAAGGCTTCCCTCAGTGGGGAATGGTCCTACCACAATCCCTTTTCTTCCATATCTCCCTTCTTTCAGGATTTTGGTCATGCACACATACATGCCTGTCGTGTTTCTCAAGCCACTGGGTCTGGGACTTGGACTGTGCAGTCAAACAGGTGGGCTTTAGCCATTTTAACCATTTTAACCACCATGCCACCAGCTGGTCCAGATCCCTATAGAGTTTTAGGACATGTTTTTGGTTATATATTTGAGCAGTTTTAGATTCACAGCAAACTTGAGAGTAAGGTGCATGATTTTTCATACATGATTTCTCTTATATCCTCTGTCCTGCACACACACAGCTTCCTCTTTTATCAACATCCCCCACTAGGGTGGTACCTTGTTACGCTCTATGCATCTACCTTGAACATCATAATCATTCAAAGTTCAGAGTTTACATTTGATTTCACTCTTGGTATTAATACATTTTATGGATTTGGACAAATGTATAACAACATATATCCATAATTATAGCATTATGTAGAGTATTTTCGCTGTCCTAAAAATCCTTTGTGTTCTGCCTTCTCATCCCTGTCTTTCCATTACCCCTGACAACCACTGATCTTCTTACTGTCTCTGCAGTTTTCCCTTTTCCAGAATGTCACATAGTTGGAATCATGGAATATATAGTCTTTTAAAATTGGCTTCTTTCTTTTAGTATTATGCATTTAATCTGTGTTTATGGGTTGATTGTTCATTTCTTTCTTTTTATTTTTTAAGAGATTTTTGCTATAGGGCACATGTGCTTGCTTGAGAGACAGAAAGTGAGAAATCACCCCACAGAGAGGATGGCCACATCATAATTCCTTCTCTTTCATTCACCTCCTGAAATTTTGGGCATGCATGCACACATGCCCTGTGTGAGTTTCAAGCTACTGAGACAGGAACTCGAACTGTGGTTGACCACATGGAAGTCCAGCAGCTTAACCCCCACACCACGTGCTGGCCCTGATTGTTCATTTCTTTTTATTGTTGACTAATGTATGGATGTATTATATTTTATCCATTCACCTAACGAAGGGCATCGGGATTGCTTCCAAACTTCAGCAATTATGAATTAAGTTACTATAAATGTCAGTGTATGGATTTTTGTACAGACATACATTTTTACCTCTATTGGACAAATATCAAAGAGCAAGTTTATTGGATCATATGGTAAGAGTGTGTTTAATTTTTTATTATATTCCATTTGGTTGTGAGTGTTTAGGTAATGTGAATATTGTCATCTTATATAGATAGGAATTGTTTGTCAGCAAGGAATAAAACTCATCTGAACTAATTTAAGCTCAAAGGAAAGTCAGGTGGAAGGATACAGGCCCTTCCAGATCTCAGGGGCAGGAAGTGTCACTATACTTTCTAATGGAGTAGAATCAAGATCTCATCTGTCAGGAGGCCTCAGTGCTATTCTCTGTTTAGTTGGGTTCTTTTCCTTTTTCCTTGATTGTTGCTTTTTTTGTTGTCTTTTTTTTTTTTTTTTTTTTTTTTTTTTTTTTTTTTTTTTTTTTTTTTTTTTTTTTTTTATCAGAGAGCTTGTGTACTCACCAGAGACAGAGAGAGAGAAATCATCCCTAATGGGAGGGCAATGCCTTCTCCTCCATTTTCCATCCTGTTGGGATTTTGGACATGAATACACACACATTTGGCATGTTTTTCTAGTTGCTGGGGCTGGGATTCAAACTAGTTGGCCAGGTGGGATCTGGCTCACTTAACCATTATACCACATGGCCAGTCTGTGGTTGCTTATTCCTAATGTCACTTACAACATCTGCTTCTTCCTCCAGTTACTTACTGCTAAAGATTATTTTCTGCTTTACCTGGTCCAACATCACCTCCCCAGCCTTTACACCACTTCCTAGTTCAAGCTTTTCCAAACAGACTTGCTGGGTTTTTTTGTTTTGTTATGCTTTAATTTGTAAACTTTTGATTCTGAAGTAATAATAGGTATAAACGCAATAGCAAGAAATAATGTATAAAATTTTATTTACCCTTTACCCAATTTCTCTTAAAGATATCATCTTGCAAAATTATGATACCATATCGTAATCAGGATATTGATCCTAATATCAGCAAGATAAGAATCCCTTGTGTTACCCTTTTATGGCCACATACTCTTTCCTGTCTCTACCCCTTCCTTAACTCCTGGCAACCATTAATCTGTTCTCTTTCATAGTAACTTTGTCATTTAAAGAATAGTATACAAATGGAATCATACAAAATATAGCTATCTGGAATTTTCTCATAGTGTAATTCTCTGTGGATGTATTCAGAGTCTGTGTGTATTAATAGTTGTTCCTTTTTATTGCTGAGTAGTATTCTGTGGTATGGCTATACCACATAATTGTTTAATCATTTAACTGTTGAAAGACATCCAAATTGTTTGCTTCTTTTTTCTTTTTTGTTATTACAGGTAAAACTACTTTAAATACTCATGTGCAATACTTTTTATGAATATTAGTTTTAATTTCTCTGGGATAAATGTCCAGTAACACAATTGCTGGGTTGGGTTGTAGGCTGGTTGCATGTTTAGATGTTTAGTTTTTTTTTTTTTTTTTTTTTTTTTAGATACTGTCAAACTATCATGTAGTAACTATACCATCTTATATTCACACTAACAATGTGTAAGATATAGTTTTTTCACATCTTTGTCAGCATTTGATTGCCGTTGTTAGTCATAATATTAGCCATTCTGAAAGATATAAAAATCATTGTGCTTTTAATTTATCTTTTCCTAATGCTTAATAATATTGAGGATATTTTCATGTGCTTGTTTACCATCTATATATACTCTTCAGTGGAATATCTGCTCATATCTTTTGCAAACTTTTATTTTTATTTATTTATTTATTTGAGGTTTTGGACATAGGGTGCACATGCTCACCAGAGAGAGACGGTAGAGGGAAAATGAGAAATCATCCCACAGGGGTGATGGCCATACCACAGTCCCTTCTCCTCCATTCTTCTCCTGGGATTTTGAGCACTCATACATAGGTACCAAGCATGACCCTCAAGTCACCAGGTCCAGGACTTGTACTGTAGTCAACCATGTGGGAGCCCAGTGCCTTAAGCACTATGCCGCCTGCTTCCCTCTTTTCAATTTTAAATTGGTCTGTTTGGTTTTTGTTTTTATTTACTGTTGAGTGTTGAGGATTCTTTATGTATTTTAGATGCTGGTTCCTCATTGAATATGTGGCTTGCAAATATTTCTTCCACTCTGTAGCTTGTCTTTTCATCCTATTTATAGAATCTTTTACAGAGCAAAAGTTTTCAATAAATCTGATATAAAGTTGTTCTTTCATGGATTATGATTTTGGTGTCAAGTTTAGAAACCCTTTGTTTCTCTATAGATCCCAAGAATTTTCTCATATTTTTAAAAAGGATTCCCACATTGATTGTAATCCACTTTGAGTAGCATTTGTGTTGTGGGACTTGGGTAGTAGTTTTTATTTTTATTTATATATTTATTAATTTTTGTCTATAGATCTCACTGTCCACCAGAACTCCTTGCTCACCATGTCATCAGGATAGAGGTAAGGTACTTTATTCTTGCCAGGTGAGGCTTGTAGACATCCAGGTTCTCCATGTGAAGTCCAGTGGCACTGGTTTTTTTTTTTTATCACTTAGTGAGGGTGAATGTCCCAGATAACTAATCAGATCTCTTTGGCACCACATTAGTAAAAACTCTGAGTACTCAGTTCAGCTTGGGAAGGGTGGCAGTCCAAGATCTTCACTCAGCCTTCAGTGAATAGGACACAGGTATATATGGCGTTTGAGTCTAGTAGAGAAGTGATTATCTACAAGTCTTCTGTCTTCCTAGGTTGCTCATTTCCTGATATTTTGACTAGAGAGTTTTGTTGGGACTTCTCTGTTTCTGTTGGTGATTCTAGGTTTCTACCTTTTGAAGCATACAGTCTATGTTATTTGAGGACAAAAGAAAACCAAAGGAAGTTATCATTGTGGTGTTTACTGGGTCTCAAGGATCAGTTGGCTTGCTGCCTTCTTTCAACCTTTTTTAGTCATCTTATGTTATATATACGTGTGTGTGTGTGTGTGTGTGTGTGTGTGTATATAATGTAATATTTAGTTATATTTAGTGGAAGGAATAGGATAAATTACATCTATATTTTTGCAAGTGGGAGTTCCCCCCCCCCTAAGGACGGGGGGCCCCCCCCCCCCCTAGAGTTTTTGAAGACTATCTCAGAATTGTGGGCAGAGACTGCTGGAATAATGCATTTAGTAGTCAGTCCAATTCTGTTCTATTTGTTTACAGCGATGGCAGCGGCACCTGGGTTGTTACCAACTTAGCTGGGATAGTGGAAGCAGAGTGTTTGAAAAGGGATTCAAATGAGCTGATATTCTGGGAGATGATTACTGTATAGATTCTTAAAGTTTTTAAGAACTATTACCTTATCCTTTGGTTATCTTTCATTTGTGAGAAGACATGCCAATTATTTAGTTTAGCAGTACCCAGGCAGTTTGAAAAGTGTGAAAAATGAACAGATCAAATATGAACAGAATTGAGAAAATAAAATGACTATTTCTCTTAGAAATTTATGAGGCAAATTTTAAATTATAAATAATAAATAGTAATAACTTTTAATAATAAATGAGAAAGAAATACAGCATAACAGATTTACAAAGATAACTGGAAGTTATCAAATTCTATATGCATTGCTTACACATATTAGTTCTAAGACGCAATCTGTTAATCATTGCCTACTCAGTTGTGAGATGTTCATTACATATTCCTGACAAATTCTGACTGTCATTTTCCTGTCAGGAGTTTGACATTCTCTACAGTGTTTGCTGTGCCTTTTAACAGTATTTAAAAATCAGTTAGATTCCTGCAAACCTAATTAGGTTAGAGATGTTCTGTCTCTAATAAAAACTCTCTAATTGAACAGAGGGATGTTTTCTGTAACTTCTTTCTGGTACCTGTTATCTTGACAGTTCCATTTTTTTTTTTCCAGTTTCTTTAAACAGTTTCTGGCATTTTCCTCATTCATTAACTATTTAATAAGGACCTATCACCTTTCAGGCATTGCTTTAGATGCTAGGAAAACAGATACGAATAAACTGGAATTGTTTCTCCCTTATAGAGCTTCCACTCTATCTGGGAAGCCAGATTGTAAACAAATATACAAAACAATAAATACTAGTTGCCAGGTGTTGGTGGGTGAGTGTTAAAAGGAACAATGGTGCAATTTAAGAGGATAGTAAGAACTACTTCAATGTATGTATGTATGTATGTATGTATGTATGCCAGAAGGCATCTGTGCTCTCTAGAGACCCAGAGACAGAGAGAGAGAGAGAGAGGGGGGGGGAGAGAGAGAGGGAGAGCGAGGGAGAGAAAGGAAGAGAAAGCACTCTCCCAACAGGGTATACTATAATAGTTTTTCCTACATTTTTCCATCCCATCAAGTTGTTTGAGCACACATATATATGGTGTGTTTCTGAAGTTAGCCACATGAGATCCAGCTTCCTATACATGAGGTTTAACCATTGCCTATATATGAATATCAAGGAGGATCTGATGAAACTTTCTAAGCCAGAGAGAAGCAAATGTAAAAACTCTTGATATGTGATTGACATAGGATATTTAAGGAACAACACAAAGTCTGGGTAAAATGAACAAGTGAGGGTAAGGGTTATAGTATGAGACTGGAGAAATAGGCAACCACCAGCTTATGAAGGATTGTGTGGATAATGATAAAATACGTGGTACTTTAAAAGAGAAGTGTACTTTGACCACTGGTTAGAACTTTGGCTGTAGGAAACAAGAGTAGCGGGAAGAATTCTGGTTGGAAGTTGATGCAATAATCTAGTCTTGGACTAGCTGGTATTGTTGAAAGTGGTAAAGGAATATATTAGGAGGCTAGACGCCAATAGGACTTGCTGATGGCTTGAATAGGGTATGTAAAAATCAAGGAAAAGTGTTGATTGTTGAATAGAATTTCCATTTTTTCCTGAAATGGGAGTGGATACTTTATGAAAGGGCAACCCTGAAGTTATTAGCCTGAGCAATTAGGATGCAGTTTTATTTGGTGACATGTAAAACATCTATAGAAATGTACTTTTAGTGAAGGGCAATAATGAAATTCTATATGAACATTTTAAGTTTGAGATACGTTTCAGACATTTAAATTATGATATTAAATAAACTGTTAGACATACAAATTGGGGAATGAGAGATGAAATTAGGAGTGGAATATAAAATGTAAGCATTTTCAGTAAGTAGATGGTTGTTGAAGGCAGTGTATTGGCAGAAGTTGCCAAAGGAATGAGTAGAAATAAAGAGAAGATGACCGAGCACTAAACTCTGTGCTGTTCTGAAGTATAGAGTCAGTAAGAAGAAGGAGACTAGTTAGAAAAGGAAACCAGAGAGGTAAGACCACCAGGGTAGGGAGAAATCCAAGAAAGCAAAGTATTGTGAAATCCATGAGAAGAAAGTCACCCAAGATGACTGAATGTGTCAAGTCTTACTCAGCAACAAACAAGGCAAAAGTTGAGAATTGACCATAAAAAATGACAGAATAGATCTTTTTATTATTTTGGTGATAGAGAGGTTTCAGAGAAGTGGGGGCTGGAAGTCTGATTGGGATAGATTAAGAACATAATGCAAGGTATAAAAAGAAGAGAAAAGAGATAATGAATACAGATAGTTCTCTCTTTTTTTGAGAGGTTTTTGCTATAGGGCACATGCGCTCGCCAGACAGTCAGAGAGAGAGAGAGATAGAGAGACAGAAAGTGAGAAATCATCCCCCGGGGGGGATGGCCACACAGCAATCCCTTCTCCTCCATTCTCCTCTCGGGATTTTGGGCACGCACGCACACGCACCCAGTGTGAGTTTTAAGCCACTGGGTCCTGGACTCAAACTGCGGTTGACTACATGGGAGTCCAGTGACAGCCATTACGTTAACTGCTGGTCCCTTTAATACAGATAGTCCTTGAGTTGTGTTATAAAGAGGAGAGGGAACTCATGGTAGCTGTAGAGGAATGCGAGATTGAGCAGGGCCTAGTTCTGATGGAAAATGTGGCAGTGTGTTTGTATGCAGATAGGAAGGATTCCTCAGCAAGGGAAATGGAAGAGCTGAGATAGAAGAGTTAGCTAGCTGCCCTGGATGTGAAATGGAATGAGATGGGTATGAAAATGGACAGAATAGAAGAAAATAAAATATAATGAAACAAAATCAGATTAGGACAAAATAGACAAGAATAAAATATTTGTATTTTACTTATTTTTTAAACCATATCTTTCAACAAATTTTTCTGTTTAACCGCATACAGGACTGGCCATGTGAGATGGACATGTGTTGTGTTTGTCTGCTCAATACTTCTCTTTCATCAGGGAAACTGCTCTATCTTTAAAAATTTTTTTTATAAAGAATTATCTTGTTTAACATTTTTATTACTATTATTATTATTATTATGGAGAGGTTTTTTAAAAATTTTTATTATTATTATTATTTTTTGCTATAGGGCACATGCACTCGCCAGATAGAGAGATAGAAAGTGAGAAATCACCCCCCAGGGGGGATGGCCATGCTGCAATCCCTTCTCCTCCATTCTCCTCTCAGGATCTTGGGTACACCCGCACACGCGCCTGGCATGAGTTTAAGCCACCTGGTCCAGGACTTGAACCACTGTCGGCAACATGGGAGTTCAGCGACATAGCCATTACGCTAACTGCTGGTCACTATTATTATTTTAATTTGACAAGAGAGATGCAGAAGGAACAAGGGAAAATGAGAAAGCAAGCCTCCAGGTCTCGGACTTAAACCATAGTCGGCCATGTGGGAGTCCAGCACCCCTGACCACCACACCACCTGATGGCCCTGGAATTGCTCTATATTGAGTTCAGGAGTCATGGTGGACTTGCTTTTTCTGCCTTTCCCCAGTTGTACACAGACCTCAGCCAGGTTGACTATCTTCTTCACCAATATACTTGGTCTAGGTGTGCACATAGGGTATAAAATTGAAAGTGAGATTTTTAAATATTGATGATAAGAGACAGAATGACTCTTTTGCTTACAGAGAATAACTTGTGAGTTTCAGGTAAGAATGAAGCAAATGCACAAAGAGAGGCATTGAAAAGCAGAACTCATTGGTGGAGAAATGGAGAGTAAGAACAATATCAAGTTTTTAGATATATCTATGCTTGAAGTATATTTTCCCTTAAATTTTCCACTTGTCTGAGCCAGTAAATTCCTGTTCTTCCATGAGGTGGTTTGATTTCAATTTTTGTCAGTTGCACCTGAAAGAGTCCTGATACTTTACATCATGAAGTTACAAAATTTATATCACAATATTACATACTTATGGGCATACGTTCTTCCACTTTAAGGATTGTCGCTTCACTTTAATTATTGTTTCTTTTCATAGTGCAGAAACTTTTTGACATGATGTAATCCCACTTGCCTATTTTTGGGATTAATGCCTGTGATTTGAGGGTCTTATTTAAGAAGTTGTTGTGAGGCTGTGGTGAAAAGGGAACTCTCCTGAACTGTTGGTGGGAATGTAAATTAGTACAACTCCCATGGTGAACAATATAGAGAGTCCTCAAAAATCTATAAACAGAACTACCATATGATCCAGAAATTACACTCCTGGTATCTACTCAAAGGGTAGCAATACACTCAGTTGAAAAATACTTGCACATCCATGTTTATTGCAACATTATTCACAAATTCTAAAACAGAAGCAATCTAATGTTCCAGAACAGATGAATAGATTGAAAAAGTATGGCACATATACACTATGGAATACTTCTCAGCCATAAAAACAATGAGATCCTGGCATTTGATCAAAATTTGATGAATATGGAATATTTAATGCTGCATGATGCAAGCCATGCTATGAAAGAGAAGCACTGTATGTCCCCATTGAATATATATCAAATATCTGCACTCTATACAGAATATGAAAAATTGGAAGGTATAAAGGCATGGAGAGCAACTGTTAATACTAGAGACAATGTGGGAAGGGGTTGGCAATTGGGAGGGGGAAAAAAGAGGAAATAAAGGGAGGAAAAAAGAAGCAAAATATTTAACAAACACAGAAATGGAAAATTATCTGTTGATGATAAGGTACATAGTAATATTTTTTTTCTTTTTTTTTGGAGATAGTAATATTTTTGATTTGATAACACAGAGTATATTCATGCCAGGAACACCCATTTCATATGCTATAAAGATATATAGAAATTGAATTTAAAAAATGTGAAAAGTTTAAAGAAAAAATTTTATAAAATGCTATTGGATGACCAGAATGCTAATCAAGAAAGAAAAATGTTTTCATTGTCACATAGGATTTCTATTTCTCATGGAATATGGGTGGATACTCTATGAAAGGAAATTAGCAGGCATGTATGTTGGTTACATTTTATTTCTGATTCTTCCTCAGATTATTTTGTCTGCCCATCTCTAATAAAGAAGCTGAATTATTAAGCGGACTGTCAGTGTGTACCTAGATTTTGGTCATACTCCTGGTTATGTATGCAAAGTTACTGAGTCTGTGTGACTATGAAAGCAATCTGTCTGGTTAGTGAGCATACTCACATTAATCTTAGGAACTCACTATGGCACATTATCATAAAAATAAAGAAAAATCTCTCACTGGTTAGAACAAGAGACTTTATCACTTACAACATTTGACTAGAATATTTGAATAGGCATACTGACAATGATGTCAAAATATGGAGGAAGGTCACTGTTCACAAAGAATTGCTTATTTCTGTTCATGAAATGTGTTAATGTTCACATAAAGTCAAACTTTTCTTCTGCCTTTTCCACAATAAAATATCAAAAAGGTAATTGGAATCTACGTGATGGCACCTCTGGTCCCTAGTAGAAAAAAAGGAGTCACAGAATAGGGACAGAAATGTAATCTCTAATACATTATCCAAGTACAAAGTAGTGGAGACTCCAGGTTCTTCACTTGGAAACCCTGGGGCTGGTTAATGCCTTACACAAGTAAGGTACTGTGGTGGCCCTGTGAGGTGACTCTTGCAGGCTCTGTTGATGACCTTCTCTGTTGTGTAGGAGGGAAGACTCAGGGCCTAAGATGCTCCCAAATTCTTCTCCATCTGACTGGACAAAATAGTTCATCTCAGCTGTCATATTTTGCCTTGAAGCAGAGCTGTCAATCTCCTCAGTTTACTCCAAAGTTACTTGTGACACATTCCTTTATGCTTACTCTGTGCTGAAGACTCCTCCTCATAAAAATCAGTGCCTGTGCCTGAGTGGTAGGAAGGTTTGTGCCCTTACCTTTCTGTTTTTTAAGAGAGAGAGAGAGTTGGGAACCAGCAGTTAGCGTAATGGCTGTGTCACTGGACTCCCACGTAGTCGACCCCAGTTTGTGTCCCGGACCCGGTGGCTTAAAACTCACGCCGGGCGCGTGTGCGTGCGTGCCCAAGATCCCGAGAGGAGAATGGAGGAGAAGGGATTGCGGCGTGACCATCCTTCCTGGGTGGTGATTTCTCGCTTTCTGTCTCTCTGTCTCTCTCTGTCTGTCTGGCGAGCACACACGCCCTATAGCAAAAACCTCTCCAAAAAAAAAAAAAAAAAAGAGAGTGCTATAGGGTCTGTGTGTTCACCAGACAGTCAGAGAGACAGAAAGTGAGAAATCACTCCACAGGCCTTCTCCTCTGTTCCCCTCTTGGGATTCTGTACACACACGTGTGCAGAATCCCACATTCTGTGCATGCATGCGCATGCATTCAACGTGTTTCTTTTTCTTTTCTTTGGAGAGGTTTTTGTTATAGGGCGCGTGCACTCACCAGAAAGACAGAGAGAAAGAGACAGAAAGTGAGAAATCACCCCCCTGGGGGATAGTCACGCCACAATCCCTTCTCCTCCATTCTCCTTGCAGGATCTTGGACATGCATGCATATGTGCCTGGCGTGAGTTTAAGCCGCCAGGTCTGGGACTTGAACCGTGATCGACTACGTGGGAATCCAGCAACATAGCCATTACGCTAACTGCTGGTCCCTGTTTCGTTCTGTTTTACTTTCATTTCCTTTAAAGGAAAGTGAGCCATGCAGTATTTGGGAATGCTTCCTCTATTTCAGATCCCAAGTGTTTCAAGCCACAGGGGCTGGAACTTGAACTGCAGTCAATCATGTGGGAGTCCAGTGCTTTAACCACTATGTCACCTGCTAGTCCCATGCCCTCACCTTTCAGCACAGCTCTCCTGCCATGGTCCAGGTAGGCCAGTGCCCGGTGGGTATGCCAACATTTTGGGAAGCTTGAGGGACAGAGGAATTGTAAGTGTTATTAAGTTAAACTCAGTTGTACCAACAAGTGAGCAAAATTCCCATCTGGGCTGCCTATTCTCTTTCCTTCACACTAAGTCCAGCCCACCTTGGGATATCTGGCCCTCTGTTATGGTCTGAATTTGATTTACTCCCACTCCCATTTATATTTTAAATTTTTTTAAAGAGATTTTTACTATAGGGTGCGTGCGCTAGCCAGCCAGACAGAGAGAGACTGAGAGACAGAAAGCAAGAAATCACCCCCCAGGGGGGATGGCCATGCCGCAATCCCTTCTCCTCCATTCTCCTCTCGGGATCTTGGGCACGCACACACGCACACGCACCTGCACCCGGCGTGAGTTTTAAGCCACCGGGTCCGTGACGCAAACCGCTGTCGACTACATGGGAGTCCAGCGACATAGCCATTACGCTAACTGCTGGTCCCTTTATATTTTAAAATTCTAACACACAAGGTGATAGTCCTAAGAGATGGAGCCTTTCAGAGGTAATTAGGACATGGAGGTGGAGCATTCACGAATGGGATTCATGTCTTTATAAAAGAGGTCTGAGAAGGCTACCTTGCTTCCCACCACCATGTAAGGATACTAAGAACCAGGAAGTGGCTCTCGTTAGACATTGAATCTGCTGTTGACTTCGTTATTGACTTTCCTAGCTTCCAGAACTCTGAGAAATAAATTTCTCTTGTTTATAATTTATCCAGTCTATGGTATATTTTTGTAATCTGAATGGACTGAGACACTGTCATACTTTGAAAAAAGAGGCACATTGGCCAGGTCCCTTTCCTACTTCAGTATCTACTTTTAGGATCTGCAAGGAAAGACTGCTGGCTAATTGACTGAGTAGATTTCTTTGTGGTGGCTCTTACTCAATATCTTCTTTCTCATAACAATTGAAACAGGTGGCATTCTACCTTCAAATGTCCTGGACAATCCCAGGATTAATCTCTAATCTGACTCACATAGGTTGTGTCTGAAAGGGACTAGAAGTTGATGTTTACTTGATCATGGTTTTTCTGTTTTCTGCCAACCCTGTCACAGTGGAAGTAGATGATGGGGGTTGGTGTCCTACTTGACCCTTAGCATATTCTTGGGGCCCTACTTGCCAAGGATTTGACCTGATGTGGCTGAGCCATACTGCCTCATCTTACTTCTTCAAGGTTGTCCTTATACTTCTCGCCTTATTCCCTCAGGACAGCCTGTCCTTTCTTTTTCTCTCATTCACTTTAA
>NW_006159488.1:449457-464405 GCF_000334495.1 Tupaia belangeri chinensis
GTTTAATGAATTCTGAGTTTTTCATGTGAAATTCCCTAAGAACAGCACCTTTTCTGAGTGCTTCTGTTGTGCTCAATTCTCCAAGGTGTGCTTTTTATGTCCTCCTATAAAATTCTCTAGATATTGAATTTACGGATGGAGTACCTTTCTCTATCATATTGCCTTAAAGGGAACTCTTGAAATTGTCATGTAACTTTTTCAGATGTTACTCAGCATCTTGCTAGAAACTGGAAGTTTTTGTGAATTTGAGGCCACTTGTTATGTATTATGTCCTACTCAATAAAATTTTGCCAGATCTCCAGAGATTTGTTCCACCTGTAAGGCTTAACACTTCTACAATAACTCAATGGCACACACACCACTCAGATCTTCCTTGCTCATTCTCAGCTACATTCACGTTTCTGATCACATTTAGCCTTGCCAGTGATCCCTATAGTTGCTTGTTAACAATAATTTTTTCTTTAAGAAGTCCCATCTCAGTAGGTGAAAAAAGGTACAGACCTTGATTTATCCAAGACATCAAGACATATTTACCATGTACTTCCTCTCTTTTTTCTAAAAAAAAAAAAAAAAAAAAAAATCCCCATTTCTTAGCAATCTTCTGTGGACTTCTGAGGTTGGGTTACACACAAATTTCTGCAAATTCATGAGAGAGTTTCTGAGACTTTGTTAGTATAGTAGTTCACATAATATTACATACATCTGGCTTTCCATCTGGAGCACATTCAGTGCCTCATTGAACATTTCTCCAACAGTTGTAATGATGATGATAAAATATTTCCACAAATTCCATCCAACTTAGAAGTGGCATTCTAGGAGTCATCGTGGCTTAGGTCAAGTTGATTTCTGGGTACTTTTTTTTTTTTTAGAGGTTTTTGCTGCTATAGGGTGCATGTGCTAGCAGAAAGAGAGAGACAGAGAGACGGAAAATGAGAAATCACCCCCCAAGGGGGATGGCCATGCACAATCCCTTCTCCTCCATTCTCCTCTCGGGATCTTGGGCACGCACGCACACACGCCCAGCGTGAGTTTTAAGCCACTGGGTCCTGGACGTGGACTGCGGTCAACTACATGGGAGTCCAACGAAATAGCCATTACGCTAACTGCTGGTTCCAGATTTCTGGGTACTTTTGAAGATTTATCTGTTTGATAGTCATGGTGAGATCTATTTTTGGTCAGAAAGGTCTAGATCTGAGGTGTGACTAGAAAGTCTATCTATCAATCATGATCAGATCTGTGCCAGACAACAACATCCTTAGAAATGAGGACTGAAAGGCCCAATACGGTGATTCTCAGAGGCATATGAGTCATTTTCAGAGAAAAAAATTTTGTAGTGAATTTAATGACACACAGGAACGATAACTTTGAAGCAGGGAACTACAATTTCTCGCAATAGGGAAGCCTGGGAATGGGAAACTCCAAGATGCTATTATACCCATAACACATATGGACTGAAAAAAAATTGAAAAGAAGACTAAAAATAGAAACTTTGAAATTATACAGCTGAATGGTAGAAATTGAGCTCTATCACTTAGATTAATCTTTATAAACTTCATCTGTGAAACAGGGAAATGGCACTGGCCACATTACAAAGTGAAAGGATGCCTGTAAAGTGCTTTTTGTGGTGACTGGCACATAGCAAACACTTTAGAAATGTTAGGTATTAGGGCCAGCAGGTGGCATGGTGGTTAAGGCACTGGACTCCAACATGACTGACCATGGTTTGAGTCCCAGACTTGGTGGCTTGAAAATCATGCCAGGCATGTGTGTGCGCATGCCCAAAATTCCAAGAGGAGAATGGAGGAGAAGAGACTGTGGCATGGCCATCTTTTCTGGATGGTACTTTCTCACTTTCTCTCACTGTCTCTCTTTTCTGGTGAGCACACATGCTGTATGATTAAAACAAACAAACAAACAAAAAACCTTTTAAAAAAGCAAAGAAAAAAGAAACATTAGGTATTATTTATTATTTCTTTAATTGTTAGGAGGAGAGTGCTATCAAGGCTAACCTGTTAGAAATTATTTTACCGTATGAGACTCGGTCATAGTAAAACATTTGCAACTGTGTCCATATGGTCACAGACACAGAGATGACTCTGGAGTTTTTAGGAGATATTGGTGATCATTTTCTACAAATTGAGTGGATTTGATTATGACCAAGGTCTTTCGGTTCCTACCTTTAATGAGAGAACATGGAAAAACCCTGGAGTTTAGAGATCTATATTCAAGGGAGTTCTGGCTTGTGTCATTTAGTAGTTACAACTTTGAATATATTACTTAGTTTCTGAAGTGTAATTTCTTTCTCTGTAAAATGGGGGTGATTATAATACCCACATATAAAAAATCAAATTAACTAAGCATTGATAAATATGATTTTGCACACTGAAAGATAATATTAGCGAGCCTAGCCAGGTGGTTAAGGCAGCTAGATCCCATATGGCTAATTATCCAGGTTAAATCCTAGACCCAGTGGCTTGGAAAACATGCCAGGTGTGTGTGCATATATGCCCCAAATCTTAAGAGAATGAAGAAGAAAAAATTGAGGTATGGCCATCACCCCAGGGATGCTTTTTCACTTTCCCTCCCCCTCTCTCTGACTCTCTTTGGTGAATGTATGTGCCCTATAACATATTAAGAATGTGTATATATATATTAGTTATTATTATGGGAAGTGCAAAATTCACTAGCAAGACAGACTTATTTAGAAAGGCTATTGTAGGACAAAGATAACTAATTTTCTCTGCTAAACTACAGCTCTCCTTTGAAGCTCTTAAGCTAGGATATATAACAGTGATTATTACATGGAGGTTCAAATGAAGGCCTTAAGCTAGATTGTGAAATAAAGGCTGTCATGCTAAACACAATTTAGTAAAACTCAATTCAATTTTACTTGTAGCACATGTGCATTTTATTCACTTAGCCAGCTCTTATACAGGTAGTAGGAAAAGTTTCATAGAAGAGGCAATATTTAAGAGAGCTTTCACAAGATGAAGAAGTCTTTATTAAGTATTTGCTGTATACTAGATATTATATTGACTGCACAGCATTTTATTCACAGTATTATGTGCTAAGTACTAAGGGAAACTAAAGCACAAAGGCAGAAATAACTTGCCCAAGGTCACATACCTAGTGATAGAAGAGGTAATATTTAAGAGAGCTTTCACAAGATGAAGTCTTTATTAAGTATTTGCTGTATACTAGATATTATATTGACTGCACAGCATTTTATTCACAGTATTATGTGCTAAGTACTAAGGGAAACTAAAGCACAAAGGCAGAAATAACTTGCCCAAGGTCACATACCTAGTGAATGGCAGAATTGAGACTACACACAGAATTCATGCTTTCTCTTTCTTATTCCCAGAGGGCATGTATGTTGACCACAGGAGTGGGCGGGAGAGAGAGGGAGAGAAAGCACTGCCCCCCCTACCCCATGGGGTGTAAACATGGCACGATTCTTATTTTCTCCATTTTTTCATCCTATCCGAACTTTGGGTATGCACATGCATGTGCCCAGTGTGTGTTTTTTCCAAGCTATTGGAACTGGAATTTGAACCATAATCAGCCATGTGGGATCCAGCTCCCTATGCACAGCACTAACCGCTGCACTATGGGGGCCAGTCCTCATTATTTTAAAGTTTATTTATTTCTTCCAAAAGGAAGCACACTCCAATAGGGTCTCCATGTGGTGTTATATTCCCATTCTCATCTGACCCAGATCACAGGCATACACATGTGCATCTGGTGTGCTCAGGAAGGTGCCAGGATGTGATCTCTTGACCTTTCCCATGTGGGCCCAGTTGCACTATTGCTGTTTCACCTCCTGGTTCCACAGTCAATACTTTTAAACCCTACATTGTACAAACAGTTCCTAACTTATTATTTCTGACTTACATTTTTTTTTTTTTATTTACTGTTTTTCAACTTCAATGCTGCAGAGGTAATATGCATTTAGTAGAAACTATACTCAAGTCCGGACCAGCAGGCGTAATGGCTATGTTGCTGGACTCTCATGTAGCTGACTGCAGTTCGTGTTCCAGACCCGGTGGCTTAAAACTCACACCGGGCGCGTGTGCGTGCATGCCCAAGATCCAGAGAGGAGAAAGGAGGAGAAGGGACTGTGGCGTGGTCATTCCCCCTGGGGGTGATTTCTCGCTTTCTGTCACTCTGTCTCTCTCTGTCTGGCGAGCACACGCACCCTATAGCAAAAACCTCTCCAAAAAAACAAACAAAAAAGAAAACAAAAATAAAAAAGAAACTATACTCAAGTCCTATACAACCATTCAGTTTTTTTTAAAATTTAAAAAAAAATTTTTTTTTTTAGAGATTTTTCCTATAGGATGTATGTGCTTGCTGGAGAGATAGAAAGATAGTGAGAAATCACCCCCCCAGGGAAAATGGTCAAACTGTAATCTCTTCTTCTCCATTTTCCTCTCAAGATCTTGGGCATGCATACACCTGTACCCAGCATGAATTTTAAATTGACAGGTCTAGGACTTGAACTGTGGTTGGCTACATGGGAGTCCAGTGAAGTAACCATTACACCTCGTCCCAACCATTCTGCTTTTCACATTAAGTATATTCTTTTTTATACGTTTTCTTTTCATTCTCTACTTTTTCTTTATAGCACTTAACAATTTGAGTTGTCTTACTATGAGGGCATGTGCTGTCTGCTTTTTTTCTTTTTTCTTTTTTTGGAGAGGTTTTTGTTATAGGGCACGTGTGTTCACCAGACAGACAGAGAGAGAGACAGAGAGATAGAAAGTGAGAAATCACCCCCCAGGGAGGATGGCCACACCGCAATCCCTTCTCCTCCATTCTCCTCTCAGGATCTTGGGCACGCACACACACGCTCCCGGCGTGAGTTTTAAGCCACCGGGTCTGGGACTCAAACCGTGGTTGACTACATGGGAGTCTAGCAACATAGCCATTATGCTAACTGCTGGTCCCGTGCTGTCTGCTTTAATGTTATTTTATCTTCAGTGCCTAATATAGGACCAGCATGCAGTAGGTGTTCAACAAATACTAGATAAATAAATGAGCCTGGTTGACCAGAGGGAAAGGCATTCTGGGCAGATGAAATAATACGGCAAAGTGAGGGATACTCAAAATAACACACGATATTCTTAGAATATTGATATAACTATCCTTTGTTGACTAGAAATCATGTGCTAACCAATTTGTTAATAAATCACATTAATTCTCCCAAATTTCAAGACAGGTAATATTAACATCCCCATTTTATAGACGAACATATCAAGTTTCAATAGACTAAATAACTTGTTCAAGATCATGTAACTGGTGGATCTGGCTTCTGTGTAACTCCTGATCACAAGCTCATGATGTGGTGGTAGTGCCCATCTACCAGTAGCTCAGGATAGTATCAGCTAAGGAGAGATCTGTTCTTCAGAATCCTAAGCCCTCAAAAGACTCAGAAATCAATCTCTAAAGTTTTAAATATCATATTACCTATTACCAGTTAAATTATAAACCATAGAGTAATTTACACCTGTGAAGATACGTGCGTATTGTTAGTTACTTCCCTCCTGCTGGACACTCTGATTACTACTTGCATTATTTTTGCTATATGTAGGTAACATAAAGTGTTCTTGCTAATATCCAATGTTCAACAATTGAGTGACTGCGTTGTGATAGATTTTTGTATAATTGTCTATTGAGGACTTTGGGATAAGATCACTTCCCTATTGTTAGGAAATGAGGTCTTTTATGATGTGCAATACTCCTGATATTGCATAACTGTAGATGAGGAGGCTAGTCAACGAATAGGAAATCTGGACTTGGCATACACATACTAATGGGTAGAAGGTACTGTTTCTGACTTTGTGCATTCCTATTTTCTTATTAATAAAATCTATTCTATTTTGTAGCATCAAGGCATGTGCACATGAAGGCATTCTTGGTATGAAGTAGAAAAAAGATCCACACCAGCCGGAAGCAGACAGTGAGATGGCTTAGATGACCCCTACTTCAAGATAATTGTAAGGAATCTTCTAAGTAAGCCATATCATTCACTGGTTCTCAGTCAAGGCTACACTTTAGCGTCATCTTGGGGGCTGTTAATAATATTGATGCCTGGGTCATGTCATACTCTAGAGCAATAGTTCTTAAGTTTGGCTGCACTTGGAACTGTCTGGGGAGTTTTAAAACCTACTGATGCCTGGATCCTACCCTCAGAGTTTGTGATTTAATTGGTCATTTGTAAAGCCTGGATATTGGGATTTTTTACAAGCTCCCTGGGTGATTCTAATGTGCAGCCAAGTTTGGGAATGATTGTCTTAAACCAATTGAATTAGAATTTCTGGAGGTTATCAAGTTCAGTGATTCTTAAACTTATATTTATTAAAAACAAAAACAAAAAACCAAAAAACCCTAAAGAAACAACACCTCAAATCTTTTTTTTGGGAGAGGTTTTTGCTATAGGGCATGTGCGCTCACCAGACAGAGAGAGACAGAGAGATAGAAAGCGAAAAATCACCCCCGAGGGGGGATGGCCACACCGCAATCCCTTCTCCTCCATTCTCCTCTTGGGATCTTGGGCACGCACACGTGCCTGGTGTGAGTTTTAAGCCACCAGGTCCAGGACTCGAACTGCAATCGACTACATGGGAGTCCAGTGACATAGCCATTATGCTAACTGCTGGTCCCGCCTCAAATCTTCTTAAAGCATAGATTCCTGGGCCCTACCCCCAGAAGATTCTGACTCAATGAGTCTGTGATGGAACCATAAATTTGCATTTATGATTCCCACATGAGAGTGATACTGCTGGTGCTGGTTCAAGGACACTCTTTGAATAGCCTCAATATGTTACTTTCATCTATTTATTTGTTTATTTATTTTGCCTTAGGGCATGTGTACTTGCCTGTGAGAGAGAGAGACATAGACATAGACACAGAGAGGGGAAGTGAGAAATCCTCTTGGGGGGATTGCCATGCTGAAATCCCTTTTCTTCCATACTCCTCTTGGGATTGTGGGCATGCATACACACACATCTAGTGTGATTTTTCAGCTACTGGGTTCAGGGCTTAAACTGTGGTCAGCCATGTGGGAGTCCATCCCCTTAACCACCATGCCACCCGCTGGACTCTATTTTCTTTTTGTTATTCACTTTTTAAATTAAATTATTTAATTAAAATAAATTGATTTTGTGCAGATGTTTCAGTCTTTTCTTATTTTTGCTTGGGAATGTTAGAGAAGGGTTGTAAGTTCTGATGTAGGCCAGAATATTTCAGAGGAATGGAGTTCCTTGTAAGGTGGTTATAATTTGCAAAGAGGTAAATATCTGGATGTGAGTGATGGCTATGAGTCCAAAAAGCCCTCTCTCTTCCACCTATAATTCTTCCCATTATATAAGTAGAGATTGTGAAGCTTGATTTTACTGAGATATGATTTTACCTTATACAGACAGTACAACAGGTAATATTACAATTAAAGGTGACTGCATTTGAAAGAAAACATTTTAACCCCAGTTACAGTGTTGTGTGCTACTGAGATACTGTGAGTTATGTGGGAGGTCTGAAATTGGTTCCTGAACTAATCTAAAAGTCAGGCATGGTGGCATGTACTTGCAGTCCCAGCCACTGGGGAAGACTGAGCGAGCCAGGGGGATCATCAGCTTGAGGCTGGCCTGGTCAACATAGTGAGACCCTGTCTAAAAAAGATCTCGAGGTGCATGTGAAATCTCAGATGGGATACAGAACAGAAAAATTGTGACATGGTGTGACTCTGTTTTTAAAAACATACAAACAAGGGCTGGCAAATGACATGGTGGTTAAGGGCGCTGGACTCCCACATGGCCGACCATGGTTTGAGTCCTGGACCTGGCGGCTTGTTTTCTCACTTTCTCTCTCTCTCACTCTGTCCTTCTCTGGGCAAATTAAAATAAATAAATAAATAAAGTTAAATAAAATAATTCCTTTAAAAAATGAAAAATAGAACCATTTTAGGTTTTATGCCTAAAAAGAATTTTTTAAGAAAAAACGAAAAGAAGTTTTTGAAGTGTTTTGATTGAAGATCAAAACACTCATGTTGGAAAGACATTCACATAGTTGAATGAGGCTGCAAATGCACTCACATCTTTTGTTACATGTCTTTTGAGAGTTGCCTTTGGAACTTGGTAGAGACACTTCAGGATATCTTCTTGATATTTTCAGTGGCAACTCTTTTATTGATATTAAAAATATTCTTAATATAAAAATTTTAAACATGAACATAAAATATTAAAGAATTATTGAGATTTTTCCATGTTTGTTGTATGTCTGACTGTTTTCTGAAGTATTAAAAAAATATGAGACATCAATTTTCCAATGGGGAAACTAGGTAAAGGGTATATGGTACCTTTTTGTATTATTTTAAAAATGGCATGCAAATATACAATTATCTCAAAATAAATGAAAAAAAATGAGACATCACATCATTTTGCACCTTCATATGGCAGTGTGCATCTTTTAAAAAAGGGGCATTTTCTTGTAATTACAATATCATCATACCTTTGAAAATAACAAAATGATTCTTTAGTGTCATCCAATACCATTTTCTCAAAGATGCAGATGTCCCTTTATTTAAGTCAGAATCCAAATAAGACCTTTGCACTGAATTCCTTAATTATGTTTCCTAAGATTCTTTTATTCTATGTTGCTCATTCCAGTTTTTCCTTTTTATGGCATTTCAACTTCTTGCAGCACCTGGTCAATGACTTGTCTACAGAAGTAAAAGGTCTTGCTTTTAAAATGTTTATTTGCTTCCTTGTGGTATCATTTAACTTTTTAACTTTTTTTTTGTCTTCTGGATTTCCTGTAAATGAACATTTGTTTTTGATACTTGATTTTATTTTGGCTCAACATTTTTGGAAAGACTATTTCATCGATGATGAATACTGTGAGCTTTCTATTACATCACATCAGGAGACTATAAAGTCTACTTGGTCTAATTCTTTGGATGTTAAGGTTCAGTTGCTAAATGTCTCAACTCTCCACTCTAAAGTTCCACATGGATCTAATGGCTTCATTCCATTGATATTTGTTGTCCGAATCAACTATTTCACTTAGAGGCACAAAGCAGTAATTTCTAAACCTACTGTCCATTGTACATGGGTTAGCTAAAATGCTTTGATTAAAAAAAGAACTTTCCATTATCAAATAGGACTGTTTATTATAGTTAACTGAAATACAGTGCATGTAGGGAAGGAAGGGTGAATGTTTTTTTTCCCTCTTCATTTCTGATTGCCAACTTCAGAATAAGGAATTGGTGATTTGGTTACTTCCAAAAGTATCCAGTGAGGTGTTCTTTTTGTTTGTTTCATTTTGTTTCTTTTCTCTCTTTTTAAATTATGACCATGAGTTAATAGACTTAAAAATATTTATTGTTCCAGTCAATTGCATTTCTTTATCTATTTTGATAGAAGCCCTTTTTGATTAGTGTTTTTATCCTTTTGACACAACCCAGTTGTTTTTCATGTTTCTTGCGAACTGGCATAAAATATCTCAGTAGATACAGCAAATATTTTAGGGGTGTATGCCAGGAAACTTTGTTGTACATAGTGGGAGACTAAGCTTGGTGATTCCAGTTTTGTTTGAAGCAAGCAAGCAAACAAACCCAATGAGTCATCAGAAAGTATGAAAGATGGGACCTGCAGTTACTGTAATGGCTATGTCGCTGGACTCCCATGTAGTCAACTGTAGTTCGCGTCCCGGACCCGGTGGCTTAAAACTCACGCTGGATGCGTGTGCGTGCATGCCCAAGATCCCAAGAGGAAAATGCAGGAGAAGGGATTGTGGTGTGGCCATACCCTCTGGAGATTTCTCGCTTTCTGTCTCTGTCTCACTCTCTCTGGCAAGTGCATGTGCCCTATAACAAAAACCTCTAAAAAAGTATGAAAGGTGAAGTTTTTGTGGTACATACCTATCTTTGAGGTGGTTTAAAAGAATAACAATAGATTTCCAGAAGATGTTTGTATGATTTGAGAATTAGAACTTCCAAGTTATACTGTTTTAGTGAAGGCACACCTGTGAGTTGTGAACAATTTGTCTTAATTATCTCTGTTAGGAAAATGTCAAGTATGAGCCCTTTGCCTTGAAGCTCTTTGATTACTATGCTTGCATGGACTGAATGTGTGTGTCTTTCCAAAATTCATACGTTGAAGCCTAATCCCCATTATGATGGTTGCATGATAGGCCTTTAGGAGGTATTAAGGTCATGAGGGAGGGACCTTCACAATGGGCTTATAAAAAGAAGAGACACGTGATCTTCCTTTCTGCTCTTTGCCTTGTGAGTATTTAGTAAGAAGATGACCATATACCAACTAGGACTTGTTTCCTCATCATACATACACCAGATCTGCCAGCACCTGATCTTGTACTTTCTCCGCAACCGTAGGAAATGTTTGCTGTTTAAAGCCAGTGTGGTAATTTGTTATGGCAGCTCAAACAGAATATGACAATACTGCTAAGTTCTAGAATTTCATTTGTGTCCTCTATTTACTGAAACGTATATTTTCCATTTGTTTAACAAGTTTTCACAATTGCTTGTATATTTTTATGACTGCTTTAAAGTCTTTATCAGATAATTCTAACATCCATCTCATCTCAGTGTTGATGTCTATAAGTTGTCTTTACCCTTGTAAATAGAGGGTTACCTTTAAATGCCAAGTAATTTTGGATTAAATCTGACACATTTTAAATATTATATTGCGCTACTCTGGGTCTTGCTTAAATCCTATTGAATATTGATGGTTTCATTTTAGCAATCTGATTATGTTCAGATTGCAAGTTCAATACTGTCTTTGGTGTGTGGTGGTTCTAATGTCAGACCAGTTTTCAAAGTTTTGCAGTGCTATTTGGAACTGCTCCATA
Organism: Tupaia belangeri chinensis; assembly: GCF_000334495.1. Taxonomy (NCBI): domain Eukaryota; kingdom Metazoa; phylum Chordata; class Mammalia; order Scandentia; family Tupaiidae; genus Tupaia; species Tupaia belangeri. Next base: position 460,327 of record NW_006159488.1, read on the forward strand.
TGTGCATTAGCCAGCAGTCAACCTAAATGAATCTCTGTCTTTTAGCTCAATTTTATCTCTTATTTTTTAAAAATTTATTTTATTGTGGCAAGAACACTTAACATGAGTTCTGACCTCTTAGCAAATGTTCAAGCGTGTGATGCATTATTGTAGTCTGTAAGTACAATGTTGTACAGCAGATATTTAGAGCATATCCATCTTGTTTAATTGAAATTTTTAATGTCTCTTGATTAGTAATTCTCCATCTTCCCTCCACTCCAGTCACTGGTAACAACCATTCTTCACTTGGTTTACATAACATTGACTATCTTAGATACTTTATAAAAGTGGAATCATATAGTATATGTTTTTCTGTGACTAGTTTATCCTGCTTGTCATAATGTCCTCAAAATTCATTCATGTTGCCACATTTTGCAAAATTTCCTTCTTTTATAAAACTAAATAACATTCTATCTTCTTTATTTATCTGTTGATGAGTATTTAGGTTGCTTTCCTATCTTGGCTATTTTGAATAATGTTACAGTGAACATGGCAGTACTAACGACTCTTTGAAATAATGATTATTCTTGATTCATTCAATTGTCTTGAATAAATACTCAGAAGTGGGATTACTGAATCATATGGTAGTTCTATTTAAATGTTTTTAAGGAACCTCTGTACTGTTTCTTGTAGATGCTAGACAATTTTGCACTCCTCTCAGCAATGAAAAAGAGTTCTAATTCATTCACATTCTCATAGACACCAGTCATCTTTTTATTCCCTTCTTTTAATTGTTAAAAGGCATGTGCACCAGGGACCAGTAGTTGGTGTGGTGGTTAAGGTCCTGGACACTCCCACCTGGCCAACCACGATTCGAGTCCCGGACCTGGTGAGAACACTTTCCCTCTCTCTCTCTCTCTGTGTGTGTGTCTCTCTCTGGTCAAATTAAAATAAAATGAATGAATAAATAAAATAAAATAAATAATTCTTAAAAAAAAAAAAAGGCACGTGCACTGGCCAGGAAGAGATGGAAAGTGAGAGGAGAAAGCATCCCCCAGGGAGGCATGGTCATGCCATAATCTCTCTTCTATTTTTCCATCCTGTTGGGATTTTGGCCAAATACATACCCAGTGTGTTTTTCAAGCTGATAGGACTGAGAGCTGAACCACATTTGGCCATGTGGGATCTGACTCCTTTAACCACAAGCATACAGGGTCAGCCTTGTATTTTTTTCCAGAATCATTTGTTTACTTTTATTTATCATTATATTTTTAAAATTTTCTATACAGCAGGTGTGCTCACCAGAGAATGGCAGAGAGAGAGAGAGAGGAAAAGGGAGAAAGCAAGCCACCAGGTCTGGGACTCAAAATGCAGTCAGCCATGTGGGAGTTCAGCGCTTTAACCACTATACTACCTGCTGGCCCCTGTTTTTGTTTTAGCTATTAGTTGTCTTGACAGTTGTTAGATGATATCTCATTGTGGTTTTGATTTTCCTTTCCTTGATTATTAGTGATGCTGAGCATCTTTTTGTTTTTCATATACCTTTTGGTCATTTGTATATTTTCTTTTGAAAAATGTCTTTTTAAGCCTTTATGCTGCTTTAAAATGGGCTTTTACTCTTTGTTACTATTGAGTTACAGCAGTTTCTTATACAAGGGTACTTCAAAAAGTACCTGGAAAAATGAAATTAAAGTATGAGTTTATTTTGGTACACATATTTTTTGAAATGCACATGCACAGTTTTTTAATAATATGAATTTTCCATAAACTTTTTCAAGACCCCTCAAATATTTTAGAAATTAATGTCTTAGCAGATAGGTGGTTTGTAAATTTTTTTTTCAATCATTAAGTTGTTTTTTCACTCTGGTGATCATTTTCTTTGCTATACAGAGGCTTTTTTTTTTTTTTCAACTTTTTTTTTTTTTTATATTACCTAACATTCATTCCCTGAGCATCATCACAACATACTAAATGTGGTTTCCCATCTAGGATAAACTGCATAGTGGCTTAATCAAGCATGTTATCATCAATAATATTCCATTTCTACTTTCATACATATGTATATATATATATATGTTTTTTATCCTATGTTTGACCCTCTGCCCTTTCCCCCTCTCCCATTACACTATCTCTGCTATATACAGTTGTCTTCCAGAGGAGTTATTGAAAATGTGATACATGCAAGCAAAGGGAGAGGGGCCACGAGTTGAAAGTTTTTAACAATAGGGAACATAGATTCCATTCAAGGTTGGATCAAGGGTGGGTCTCGTGCAGGTGTGCAATTGTAGCTTACTCTCCATGGAATACAGTGTGAGGAAAGCAGTTCTGGTAAGCAGAGATGATTATCAGTTGATTCTTTTATAAAACTAAATAACATTCTATCTTCTTTATTTATCTGTTGATGAGTATTTAGGTTGCTTTCCTATCTTGGCTATTTTGAATAATGTTACAGTGAACATGGCAGTACTAACGACTCTTTGAAATAATGATTATTCTTGATTCATTCAATTGTCTTGAATAAATACTCAGAAGTGGGATTACTGAATCATATGGTAGTTCTATTTAAATGTTTTTAAGGAACCTCTGTACTGTTTCTTGTAGATGCTAGACAATTTTGCACTCCTCTCAGCAATGAAAAAGAGTTCTAATTCATTCACATTCTCATAGACACCAGTCATCTTTTTATTCCCTTCTTTTAATTGTTAAAAGGCATGTGCACCAGGGACCAGTAGTTGGTGTGGTGGTTAAGGTCCTGGACACTCCCACATGGCCAACCACGATTCGAGTCCCGGACCTGGTGAGAACACTTTCCCTCTCTCTCTCTCTCTGTGTGTGTGTCTCTCTCTGGTCAAATTAAAATAAAATGAATGAATAAATAAAATAAAATAAATAATTCTTAAAAAAAAAAAAAGGCACGTGCACTGGCCAGGAAGAGATGGAAAGTGAGAGGAGAAAGCATCCCCCAGGGAGGCATGGTCATGCCATAATCTCTCTTCTATTTTTCCATCCTGTTGGGATTTTGGCCAAATACATACCCAGTGTGTTTTTCAAGCTGATAGGACTGAGAGCTGAACCACATTTGGCCATGTGGGATCTGACTCCTTTAACCACAAGCATACAGGGTCAGCCTTGTATTTTTTTCCAGAATCATTTGTTTACTTTTATTTATCATTATATTTTTAAAATTTTCTATACAGCAGGTGTGCTCACCAGAGAATGGCAGAGAGAGAGAGAGAGGAAAAGGGAGAAAGCAAGCCACCAGGTCTGGGACTCAAAATGCAGTCAGCCATGTGGGAGTTCAGCGCTTTAACCACTATACTACCTGCTGGCCCCTGTTTTTGTTTTAGCTATTAGTTGTCTTGACAGTTGTTAGATGATATCTCATTGTGGTTTTGATTTTCCTTTCCTTGATTATTAGTGATGCTGAGCATCTTTTTGTTTTTCATATACCTTTTGGTCATTTGTATATTTTCTTTTGAAAAATGTCTTTTTAAGCCTTTATGCTGCTTTAAAATGGGCTTTTACTCTTTGTTACTATTGAGTTACAGCAGTTTCTTATACAAGGGTACTTCAAAAAGTACCTGGAAAAATGAAATTAAAGTATGAGTTTATTTTGGTACACATATTTTTTGAAATGCACATGCACAGTTTTTTAATAATATGAATTTTCCATAAACTTTTTCAAGACCCCTCAAATATTTTAGAAATTAATGTCTTAGCAGATAGGTGGTTTGTAAATTTTTTTTTCAATCATTAAGTTGTTTTTTCACTCTGGTGATCATTTTCTTTGCTATACAGAGGCTTTTTTTTTTTTTTCAACTTTTTTTTTTTTTTATATTACCTAACATTCATTCCCTGAGCATCATCACAACATACTAAATGTGGTTTCCCATCTAGGATAAACTGCATAGTGGCTTAATCAAGCATGTTATCATCAATAATATTCCATTTCTACTTTCATACATATATATACATACATATATGTTTTTTTAATCCTATGTTTGACCCTCTGCCCTTTCCCCCTCTCCCATTACACTATCTCTGCTATATACAGTTGTCTTCCAGAGGAGTTATTGAAAATGTGATACATGCAAGCAAAG
>NW_006159488.1:465091-467841 GCF_000334495.1 Tupaia belangeri chinensis
CGCACAGGCACCACCGCTGCCACGCGGGGGCGGGGGGGGGGCACCACGCAGGGCCCGGGCTAGAGAATTTTTAATTTGATATAATCTCATTTGCTTATTTTTGTTTTAGCTACTTGCTTGTGCTTTTGGTGTCAGATCCATAAAATCATTGCCAAGGTCAATATCATAAAGTTTTCCCCTTATATTTCCCTCTAGGATTTTTATAGTTTCAAGTATTACATATAATTCTTTAATCCATTTTAAATTGATGTTGCATATAGGTGGAGAGCAGTTTGGTTCTCAAAATCTTTTGTATACTGATTAAAATCTTATCAATATATCCACAGGTTGTGAGTAAACCAAGGTGTTTAATAAACAACTTCATGATGTTGCTCTCACAATCTTCTCCATTTGTATAAATACTACAATACAGTAACTTTTCAGCTTTCTAGGATCTCCTTTGCAGTCCCTTGAGCAAAAATATGAGGCTTTTGTTATTCTCTGCCCTGGATTCTGTACTGGCAACCACAAGTGTGGTGAAGTGGTGGAAATTCTGACTGAAAGGAAGAAAAATGGTAAACTCATCATTAATCTGGTAGTAACTTAACTGTGTTCTTTAGTCTCAATCTACTTGCCACTATTTACTTTTTGGAGTCCCTGGTATCTTCCTCATATTTTCTATCCATAATATATTTCATAACATAATTCTATGGAGAAGACAGTGTGGCATATGTTTTCTCTATCTTATCCAGACTCATAGACTTTGGCTTAGAATTTAGATCATAACTTGACAATTTTGTTTCCCTATATTGCCAAGTAATAGAAGCAATATTTAAATAAGTAGTATGACTGTGTTTTAGTAAAAATTATTAGTAAAAGTAGATGACTGCCTTGTAGACCATAGTTTATCAACTTGTGTTTTAGGTAATAAGTATAATGCTTATTGAATCATGGATATTTAATGGCAATAGGAAATATAAAAAATCTTTTCTCAATATGTCACTGTGGAAGTATAGCATAGATGATAACTCTCAAATGTTTCCAGTTATTTTATTTTTTTAAGTAAGTGATTGTGATGTAGAAACCTGTTGCAACACATTCTACAAGATATTTAAGTAGTAAGGGTATACTTCATGAATTATAGACTAGTTATAATTTTACACTCCTCCTACCAATTATTACTTTGCTTTTGTTTTTTCTTGCTGCTTCTTCTCGGCTATTATTGATTGTCAGAAAAGTCACGATGCATTATTGCATAGAAAAACATAGAAATAATACATTATGAATTTTCCAACAGCCCAATCTTGAGTTACTTGCCTGTTTTCTCCATGATGATTTTTGACAGGGTTAGGGCAGGACAACTAATTGGCTCATTGTCTGATCTGGATGCATAAGCACACTTGAGGGTGGTGCTATGTCTCCAGGTGTCAGCCAAAGCTAACAAGCAGGCATAATACTTTAATAATAGAAGGCTGACATTTCTAACTACCTCATGTGGGCATATGAGCACAATATTTGCTATTTACTGTAGAAAAGGTTGCTGATATTAGTCCTGGTTAAACAGAAGTATTCTTCTTTACATTATCCGCAAGTCACACAAGCCAATTAGAAGTACATATTGACCAAAGAAACTTAGCTAATCTGTGTTAAGAAATGTGAATGAAGGATTCAGCTGGGGGGTTACTTCTTAGGCCTATCCTAATGATTCCAGTTAGTGCCTTATGTAAACTGAAAGAAACAGTTTTCTCATACTGTTGAAATGATGGAAATTTTCAGAAATGCTGTGTATTAATTTCAAGAGATCTATTAAGAGAATCACTGCAATTTTCAATTTTGTATTTTAGACTAAAATCTGGTCACTTTTGTGCAAAGCAGACATCCCTAGAGGCACTGTGATTTCCATCTACCTAAGATTTTCCATCTAGTGGGAGCTGTTATGAAGCATTTTGAAGTGCTTATTGATCTGTTCAGTGAAGCTCTCCTTCATCTCTATGTCTCTTGCTGAAAAGCAATGGGCTTTGCCTAATCTTCTCTTTGAGAAGCTGATAATAAGGAGTGGGGGAAGAAAGGAAGAGTAAGATAGAAGAAATTAGAAGTTAACATTTCTTGTAAAAAGAATAACTAAGCATGTTCATATATTGTGTATAGTTTAATCTTTACAATCACTCAGTATAATATGTGGGATTTAATTTACACAAAAGTGATCTTCATAGCAGAGCCTAGTCTCTTGGCATAGTATAAGAGTTAGCAGCTGGAACAAGATTTCCAGCATTAAGATTTTTTTTTTAATTGAAGGAGAGGAAAGGAAAAATAGAGCTCCTAAGAAGAAGCTAGGGTCCTGGAAAATAGGTTACCAAGGAGGAAGAGAGGTAAGGGTTTCTAATCTGGGTCAGAAGGGCCTTGTTAAGGCTTGTTCTAGGTGGGGCTCATGCATGCATTCCTCTCATGGTAAGGAGGGGCATATGCTGGATGGGTCTAGTTATATTTCTCCTAATTTTAGAGTTGGTACAAGTTTTGACTCTCCTACTTATCACCTGTGTGACTTTGAACAAATTGCTCACATGTTTTGTGCCTCAGTTTCCTTATCTGAAAAATAGAATAATAATGCCTATCTCAAGGGACTACTATAAAGGTTGAATTAGTGTAAGTAAGCCCCAGGTTTACTGGCATATAATGGACACTATATAAATTTTAGCTACTTAAAAATACTGTCATGTGAGACTTACAGGCAACTTTTAGAGTTACTTCAAGAAGGATAGACCTGGAGAGGG
>NW_006159488.1:467872-471832 GCF_000334495.1 Tupaia belangeri chinensis
TTGTAAAGCAGATAGTCAGGATGTAAAAGCAAACTTTTGGAGTCACTCACAGGGAATGTGAAGGGAGAAATCTGGAACATGATATAAGATCTTTTAAATGATCTTTCAGAGAAATACCTACCAGGGAGGTGCTATAGTTTGAGTGTGTCCCCCAAAAGTTCATGTGCTGGAGCTCAATCCCCAGTGAGGTTGTATTCAGATGTGGGATCTATAAGAAGTACTTAAGTCATGAGGTATCTGCCCTCATGAATGGACTAATCCATTCATAGATTAGTAGGTGGATTAATGGATTAATGGTTGTTGTGGAACTGAGTTCATTTTCTTGCATAGATTGTTCTAAAAGCAAGGTCCACTCATTCTTCAGGTCTCTTTTGCATATACTTACATGCCTTTCTGCCAATTATGAAGCAACAAGAAAGCCCCTTCCAGGTGCTAGTGCCATGCTCTTAGACCCTAAGACTGAGTCAGGAGTGACTTTTGGACTGAATTTTCTGAGATTAGGTTGATTATTATTTTTAAAATTTATTCATTTAATTACAATGTTTTATTTTTCTGTTATGTACTAAACATTTGAAATACAGCAGTGATAAGACAGAATTCTAGCCTTTAAATGCCTTATCTAGCAAAAGAGAGGATAGAAATTGAACAAATAATTAAGTAAATGAAGGACTAGTATGAACTAAGAACTATTTTTTTTTTTTTAAATATTCCAGAAGAGAGACTGGCATAATGATTGCATTGTTGGACTCCCACATAGTTGACCACAGTTCAAGTTCCAGACCTGGCAGCTTCAAAATCCTGAGAGTATAATGGGAGAGAAGGGATTGCGGTGTGGCCATCCCACTTACGGGGTGATTTCTCACTTTCTGTCTTTCTGACTCTGTCTCTTTGGTGAGACATGTGACCTATAGCAAGAAAACTCTCTCTAAAAAAAAAATTCTAGAAGTTCTCGTGAATACATAAGATATAAGATTGAGATTTGATCATAGAGTAAAATAAACTTTTGTTCTGGAATGATTTATCTGTCTTACACTTTGTGATAGTCTTTCCTTCATGAAAACTTAACATTCTTTCACCAAATACAACTCATACAAAAAGAGACAGAGAGGAACGAGGTAGAGGAGTTTTAAATTCTTGTTAGAGACACCTACTCAAGATAGGCCATAATTCAACTTTCCCTTGTGGAATGCATTGTGGTAGTAAAGTTCCTCCTCAGGATTTACCATTTTACTGGTGGAAAGGTCTTTCTCTTCAATTAAAGTGAGACAATGAAGATTATTGAAGCATATTCTATTTTAAGATATATAGTACATTATTACCTAATGTATTTATTTTGATTTTCTGAAAAGAGTACAAAGCATAGTTTAGGAATTGGTTTTCTTTTTTTGTATGCTTTAAGTTTTTAAAAATAATTTTTTATTTTATTTGTTATTATTATTATTATTTTCTTTCTTTCTTTTTCTTTTTTTGTAGAGGCTTTTTGCTATAGGGCGCGTGTGCTCGCCAGAAAGACAGAGACAGATAGACAGAAAGCGAAAAATCACCCCCCAGGGGATTGGCCATGCCACAATCCCTTCTCCTCCGTTCTCCTCTCAGGATCTTGGGCACGCACCCACATGTGCCCAGTGTGAGTTTTAAGCCTCTGGGTCCAGGACGCGAACCATGGTCGACTACATGGGAGTCCAGCGACATAGCCACTACACTAACTGCTAGTCCCTGTTGTTATTTTTTTGAGAGAGATTTTTGCTTTAGGGCACATGCACTCACTAGGGACACAGAGAAACAGAAAGTGAGAAATCACCCTCTCACCCCCAGTGGCGGTGGCTATGCCACAGTCCCTTCTCTATTCTTTTCTCAGAATTTTGGGCAACCACACAAATGTGCCCAGCATGAGTTTGCAGCCGCTAGGTCCGGGACTCGAACCACAGTCAACTACGTGGGAATCCAGTGATGTAACTGTTACACCATCTATTGGTCCCATTATTTATGTATTTCTTAATTTGACCATAGAAAGAGAGAAAAGGAAAGTGAGAAAGCAAGCCTTTAGGTCTGGCACTCAAAGTGCAATCAACCATGTGAGAGTCCAGTGCCTCAACCATCATGACACCTGCCAGCCCCTGAAGATTTTGCCATAGGGCATGTGTGATTGCCAGAGACAGAGAAAAAGTGAGAGGGAGAGTGAGAAGGGCAGGACTGTGACTGTTCAGCTGAATTCTTGTGTGACACAAAATATAAGTAGGTTAGGTCATTATTTCTGAGCTATTGAAGACTCTCCATAACATATCTTCATCTTAATGAAGTTGAATGCTGTTTTTAACTGCTGAATTTTGTACCTGTAGCAGTTTCTGGCTGATTTTCAAGAAAAGCCCAAGGAGTCACAAATTATAGAGTTACATGACTTGCACAAAAATTTAACAAGATGCCCCCATGTAGTCTTTGCATTGAACACATCAGAAATAAAGGCAAATGAAGATAAGTTAAGCAGTAAATATTAAAATTCTGTTGCTTTCAGCATATGTGGAGGTAGGGGCTATGCAGTAATTTTCTTAGTGTTTCATGGCCTGGATAAGTCTGCATTTAGTTATTTATTACAGTTTCCTAGAATCCTAAAATGATGCATCAGAAATAATGAGGTGCTTTTTAAAGTAAAATTTGTGCTTATGCGTATGAAATCGAATAATGAAATCTTTGCAAATAATTCAGACAGTGGTGCTGTCAATCAACAGAGCTTTCTCAAGGAGAACTAATTGTCTGTGTGGTGGTGCAGCAGGCTATATGTGGGAAGCAGAACATTTTCACAATCTCTAATCAAAATTTTAGTGACTTTCAACCTCATTGAAGGTTTGCACACTCTCACAGGCTGTTAGCTGTACAAGGGGTATTCAGAAATACATGGAAAAATATGTATTATGAAAAAACTGCATGATATAATTTTTCTTACATTAGATAAACTCATTATTTAATTTAGTTTCCCATGAACTTTTTGAAGTCCCTTCATATTTGAATTTACTGGTTGAGAAAATACATTATTTTCAAATTAGAGCCAGCACATCACAATGGTTAGTGCTGTGCATTGGGAGCCAGATCTCATATGACTAACTAGATTCAAATTCTGGGTCCCACTGTTTGAAAAACACACTGGGCATGTGTGTATACTTTGCACTACATGTACATATACTCATGCCTATAGTCCCAGCTATTTGGAAGGCTGAAGCAGGAGTATTAAAACAGAGCAAGACCGTGTCAAAAAAAAGAAAAACTCCAGACATGCACACACATAAATACTCCCAAAAGTAAAACAATAAAATGAGGAGAATAATGCCTAGTTTCTTTGTGATCAGGTCCAAATGTTTGATCACATTTTGAAATTATGTGAATGTGCAAAGTATTCTACAGATATAGCCACTCCACACTTAACAATGTACCCATTTAACAACAGCTCAGACCTACGACTGGCTCACCAGCATGGAAAATCCCCTTTCTCAGTCTGAGTGTGTCTTGGGAATCTCCTTCCTCAGACTTTGTCTAGTTCCTGCAGTTGGTTTGTGTTCTCTATCTGAAGTGTTCATAATCATGCAAAATTACATATTTTATTTATAAACTTTTATTTTATTGTACATCCATTGTAGTATTCAGAATAAATAAAAACAATTGTGCTGGATTTATATTATTGTGCTGTGATTTGCCTTGTGGCGTTATGATGCTTATCTAATATATGCTTTTTATATTGATAGATTGACATTATTCTGGTGTGGTATCATGTAATATCTATTGAAAAATACATACCTGATGGCACCATGACATACCATAAGACATCTGCCTTAAAGCTCCTCCTTGTTTGTTGATGAATTCACTTTACCTCCTAATCATAGGAATGGAACTTAGTCATTAAGTGAGGAGTACATGTATAACATATATTTCTAAATATGCAATTTAAAAAGACTACCAAATCACTCTTTC
>NW_006159488.1:471863-529263 GCF_000334495.1 Tupaia belangeri chinensis
AATCAACATTCTCTCCCACTCACTTGGTAAATCCTCAGAAGCTGCTTTCTGGTTAATTGACCTTAACTCTATGGATTAAATATGTTGATAATTTTTCCTTTTATTTATATTAACTTAGTGTGGAATTGACCTGATTCCTTTTCTGTTATTTAATTTATATGAAATTTGTTTTCTTAAACTTTTACAGGGAGGACTTTAAGATATCATTGTCTTTTTCACTCTGATGCTAATTCTTTTTAGTGTTAAAAGTATACTGGCAATTAGAGTAAAGACAACTCTCAGAATGGCAGAAAATATTTGTTCATTATTCTTCAGAGAAGGAATTGATAACCAGAATACATAGGGAACTCCAGTAGCTCAACCATAAAAAAAGAACCTATTAAAAACTGAATAGACAACACTCCAAAGAAGACTTATGAATGGCCAAAAGGCATATGAAGAAACATTAAAAGTCTCTGGTCATAAGGGAAATGCAAATTAAAACCACAATGAGATACCATTTAAACTCACTTAGAATGGTTAGTATCAAAATAAATAAAGAACAAGGCTGTGGTGAAAGGGAGCCCTCTTACATTGTTGGTGGGAATGTAAACTAGTACAACCACCCTGAAAAGCAATATGGAATTTCCTCAGAAACTATAAATAAAACTACCATATGACCCAGTAATTCCACTCCTTGATATTTACCCAAAGGATAGGAAAACAGCAGCAAAATTCACAATTGCTAAGACATAGAATCAATCCAAATGTCCAAGAACAGATGACTGGATTGAAAAACTATGGTACATATATACTATGGAATATTACTGAGCCATAAGAAAGAATGAGACCCCATTGTTTGATTCAAAACGGATGAATATAGAGCACTTTGTGTTAAGAGAAATGAGCTAGAGTTTGAAATATTCACACTATAAATCCCTACTCAATATGTACTGAATGCCTGCATTCCATGGCAGAAATAGAAAGATCTGAAAATATAATAGTAGAAAGGGTAAGTGTAGATACCAGAGACTGTAAGGGAGTGGAGTGGGTGGGAGATTGTGTATGGGAGGGGCAAAGGGAAGAAACATTTAACAGATAAAAGAATGTAAGTTCTCTGTTTTTTTAAAAATGAGTTCTTTATAAAAAATTTTAAAAAGATTATAATGGTAAATTCTGTTATATTTACCACAATAAAAAATGAATTGGATGGTATAACAGAAGGGAGGGCAACTGTAGATACTAGACATAGTATAGAAAGCGGTGGGCAATTGGGAGTGGAAGAAAGGGGATCAGGAAAAATAAGTTCCAGACACAAAAATGACAAGTTATCTGTTGATGATAATGTATATGGTGATACCATTTTTTTTTTTTGGAAAGGTTTTCGCTATAGGGTGTGTGCACATACCAGAAAGACAGAAGAGACAGAGAGATAGAAAGCAAGAAATCACCTCCTCCCCCCAAGAAGGATTGCCATGCCACAATCCCTTCTTCTCCATTGTCCTTTCGGAACCTTGGGCATGCGCATACTTGTGCCTGGCATGAGTTTAAGCCACTGGGTCCAGGACTTGAATTGCGGTTGACTACATGGGGATCCAGCGACATAGGCATTACACCAACTGCTGGTCCCTATGGTGATATCTTTGACTTGACTTTACTATATTTGTGCTGGGAAAGACAATTTTGTATGCGGTAAAGATATACAGTGATTAAATGTAATTAAAAATGTTAAAAAATTACAAAATAATTTAACTATAAACATATCCATCAAGTACTTTTACTTCTTAAATTATTTTTTAACATGACTGTTAATTTTAAAGTTCTGCTTACATTTTTTCACTCTCTCCCCAAAATAGCTAATTTGTAAGTACCTTAAAAAATGTAAATACTGTACTTTCTCTGGAGTTCCATTAATAAAATTTCTAATTTTACTTATTTGTATTAGTTTAGTAGGCCCTGAAATGTATCCCAACATTATTTTATTTTTTATTCATTAACTATAAATGTCTGTATTTCTCATATATATTATTTTTTCCACAGTCTATGGTTTCTCTTACATAAATAGTCTAATCAAACCTTTTGCAATCTTTATAAATTTAACTGAATTTCCTTACATTATCTAATTAAAATGTTTCTGTATATATGGAAAAAAATGCTGACTTACTTTCTGAAATCTCAGGTTTTGTTTTCATCCCTATTTAAAAAGAAGTATTATTGGTCTTTTTACCATAATTATCAGACACACTTTTTAAATTTATTATTTCATTTCATTTTTTGTGAATGCATAGATGAAAGAGAGAGAGAGAGAGAGACAGAAAGAGAGAGAGAGAAGCAATTCCTAAAAGAGCCTGCTCATGCCACAATCCTTTTTTCCCCCCATTGTCCCTCCTGTTAGGATTCAGGGTATGTGCACATATGCCTGGCTTGTTTTCAAGCTGCCAGGACTAGGACTTGAGCTGCAGTTATCTACACGGGATCCAGCTCCCTGAGACTGACGTAACCATCAATTTTTAAGTATGCCTTTTTTTTTTTCTTTTTCTTTGCTGTCCTTTTGGTTCTCAATTTGGATTTTATTCCTAGCATTTTAACCTCAGTATTGGGTTATGTCCTGTAAGAGAGTTTGGAGATTTTTCTTTTCTTTTCTTTTCTTTTCTTTTCTTTTCTTTTCTTTTCTTTTCTTTTCTTTTCTTTTCTTTTCTTTTCTTCTTTTCTTCTCTTTTCTTTCTTTCTTTTCTTCTTCTCTTTAAAAGATCATTTTTTTTTTCTTCTGTTCTCTCCTCTCTCCCTCCCTTTCTTTCTTCCTTACGTATTGTCAAAGGGCACATGTACTCAACAGAGAGTAAGGGTGGAAGGAAGAAAGTACCATGCCCCCTCCCCTAAGAACATGGTTACTCTATAATCCTCCATTTTTCCATCTCATCACCATTTGGGGCACACATGCCCATGCATCTGGCATATTTCTCAAGCTAGGGCCAGGATTCAAATCATAGTTGGCATGTGGGATCCAAATCCCTATGTACTGTGGCAGCTGCTGCACTTTGGGGCCAGTCCTGGAGTTTGATTTTAGAGCTCATGAGGTCACAGACTGCTCTAGTCTCTTCAGAACTTACTGCAAGGCCCTTGTATTCACCCATTGCTGGACTATGCAAAACCCACCCAGTTTTAGCTACTGTTCTCACAATGACCTTCTAAAATTTCCAATGTGTAGGATCCTGTGTTTGGCTATTTTAGGATTATTAGGGCCAATAATGCTTAGTTGTTCCCCTGGGCTTCCTCTGGCCCAGATGCTGTGCGTGTCTTATAGCTATTGAGGGTGTATCCACACTCACCCATATTTAGGAGTGCATGAGGATGCATGCTGAAGATGATGATCATCTGTTTTTGTTTAGTTGTCTGCTTTCTATAGTGAAATTGAAGGAGATTTAAAAACTATGCTGCTTCTGCTACCATTTTCCCTATATGAAATTACATTATGTTCAAGAATATATAATAGAAGGGACCAGCAGTTAGCGTAATGGCTATGTCGCTGGACTCCCACGTAGTCGACCATGGTTCGCGTCCTGCACCTGGTGGCTTAAAACTCACACCGGGTGTGTGTGCGTGAGTGCCCAAGATCCTGAGAGGAGAATGGAGGAGAAGGGATTGTGGCATGGCCATCCCCCCTGGGGGGGTGATTTCTCTCTTTCTGTCTCTCTCTGTCTGTCTGGTGAGTGCACACACCCTATAGCAAAATCCTCTCCCATATATATATATATATACATATATATATGTATATATATATATATGTATATATATATATGAAGTGGTATATAGTTGTCATTTATAAAACCAGTTTTGACAAACAAATGAATATTTTTGTATTATATGTACTTAGATATTTCCTTTAGGTAGGACTGATAAATCTATTAATAGCACCATTATCTATATACTGTTAAAAATCTGGCTGAGTTGTTTCTTGAGGTATTTGATTTTTCTCTCCAGTTAGTTCTCTAACCTCTAATGCCATGCATTTTATCACAGAAATTATAGTAAGAGTGGCGGTTCTCCATGTAGGACTACAGACATGGATGTTCCACTACTGTAGTAATCTCCCTTTCTATACTGTATTTCCTAATTCTCTTCACTTCTGAGATATAGTTTTGCTTTAAAAAAAATGTGGAGCCAGACAGTGGCATGGTTGTGAAGGCATTGGACTCCCACATGGCCCACCATGGTTTGAGTCCTGGATCTAGCACATTAAAAGTCACAAGAGGCTCATGTGCATACATATCGAACTCCTGAGAGGAGAATGGAGAAGAGATTGTGATGTGGTTATCCCCCTAGGATCTAATTTTTTACTTTCTCTCTGTTTGTCTCTCTCTGGTGAGTGCACATGCCCTATGGCAAAAACCTTTAAAAAAACACTAATTTTAATTTGCCGTACATAAATTTTTTTTTGAATGCACAGGTAGAAGCAATGTGGAATCTTAAATTTTACTCTCTTTTGAAATCTCTTTGCTGAATTTCTGAGCTCTTAGTATCAATGTAGGAGAAAATCTTGGTTGATGAGATAGCATAAATATACAGGAACAAAAACATAATATAGTAAATTGGAAAATTTAGCTTAAAGTCATGTTTTTATTTTTATTTATTTTTAAAAGAATTGTTTATTTAGAGCAGAGCCCAGTTCCATACCCCTGGCCAGTCAGGGATACTGAGGCAGGGCCTTTCACTGGCCCTGACCCCAGCTCCAGTTCCAGCCCCAGCCCTGCTCTCCCAACTTCAGATTCCCCCATCCCCACGCCAGAAAGGAGAAACTACTCTTCAGACACCCGAATAGAAAACTCCTCCTGTGGGGACCACATTGCTAAACACAGCAGAAGAGAGACTTTGGCACACATCAATTCGCAGCAAAAGAGAAGCAAATTTGTTCCCAGTGGCAGAAACATTCTCCAAAAAGGTATCCAAAAGAGGTAGCCAAAAGTGCATATAACACCCAATGGCTAAAAGTAGAAGAGCCTCAGGTTTGAAGAAACTAGGAAGTATGTCTCCATCAAAAAAACACAATAACTCCCCTATATCTTTTTAAAAAGCAGAAGTTGCCGAAATGTCAGAGAAAGAATTCAGAACATTCATAGTGAGGAAACTCTATGATTTGCAACAGAAAAGAGACAATAAACTCCAGGAGTTGAGGAAGTCCTTTCACGATTTGAAAAAAGAAATGGACACTGCAAGAAATAATTAGATGTGGGGACCAGCAGTTAGTGTAGTGGCTATGTCGCTGAACTCCCATGTGGTTGACTGCTGTTCGAGTTCCAGACCCAGTGGGTTAAACTCATACCAGGCATGCGTGTGTGTGTGTGCCCAGGATCCTGAGAGGAGAATGGAGGAGAAGGGATTGTGACATGGCCATCCCCCCTGGGGGGTGATTTCTCGCTTTCTGTCTCCCTGTCTCTGTCTGTCGAGTGCACGCTCCTTATAGCAAACAAACAAACAAACAAACAAAAAACCTCCCCTGCCCCCCAAAAAAGAGAAATAATAAGATGGAACTATTAGAGATGAAGTCTGTACTACAGGAAATGAAAAAACTCTCTCGAAAGTATTAAAAGCTGATTAGACCATAGTGAAAAATGAATCTCCAACTTAGAAGATAAAACATTTGACCTCAAAAAAACCACCAAAAAGACAGAGAAAATAACCAACAAAATGAGGATAATATATGAGATATTTGTATGCCACTAAGCATACAAATATCCAAATAATTGGTATCCCAGAAAGTGAAGAAGCTAATAAAGGCATGGAAAAATCTACCCCATGAAATCCTGCAAGAAAATTTTCCAAGTTTTGAGAAGCACTCAAACATCCAGACCCAAGAAATACAAAGGACCTCAAATAGAATCACCCCAAGAAGATCCTCCTCAAGGTACATCTTAGCCAGACTGGTCAAGACCACAGATAGACAAGATACTAAAATTGGCAAGAGAGAAACGACAAGTGACTTGCAAAGGTTATCTCATCAGGCTAACACCAAAGCTTTCAATGAAAACAATGCAAGCAAAGAAAGAATGGGAAGACATATTGAAAATGTCAGGAGAGAAACAATTTCAACCAAGATTATGATATCCAACAAGATTATCCTTCATATGGAAAAAAAAAAAGACTAAAATCTTCTCAGACAAACGAAACCTTAAAGACTTTGCATATACCAGACCAACTCTTCAAGAAACTCTGAAGAGAGTCCTGTTCCAGGAAAACTAAAGAGTGAACAACCAGAAATAAGGAAAAAAAAGACAACCAAGACAATGGCCAACTTAAAGGTAGGGACAAGTCCGGAAATATCAATAATAACATTGACTGTTAATGGATTAAATTCTCCAATCAAGAGTCACAGGCTGGCTGAATGGATTAATAAAAACAGAAACCCTCTATCTATTGCCTACAAGAAATGCATTCTATGGATAAAGACATACATAGACTAAAAGTGAATGGTTAGAAAAAGGTATTCCATGCAAATGGGAACCAAAAAAGAGCTGGAGTCATGATACTAGTCTCTGAAAAAATAGGCTTTAAAACAAAACTTTTCAAAGAGACAAAGAAGGGCTCTATATAGTAGTAAAATGACTAATCCACCAAGAAGATATAATGCTTATAAATATCTATAGATCTAACTCAGAAGCACCCAGATATGTGAAGGGAAGACTGTTAGATCTAAAAGGAGAGATAGATTGCAACACACTAGTTGTTGGAGACCTCAACACCCTACTATTTCCTCTGGACAGATCATCTAGACAAAAACTAAGTAAAGATATAAAGGATCTAAATGATACCATAAGTCAAATGGACTTACCAGACATGCATAGAACCTTCCACCCCCAAACCATGAGATACACTTTTTTCTCATCCCCACATGGAACCTTTTCAAAGACTGACCACATGATAGGGCACATAGCAAGCCTCTACAGATTCAAAGACATAAAAACTATATCCAGCATCTTCTCCAACCATGATGGAATTAAACTTGATATTAATTTCAAGAAAAATCCTCAAAAATACACAACTATATGGAACTTAAATAACCTACTCCTGAATGACTTCACAACCACTAAAGAAATAAAGACTGAAATCAAAAGATTCATGGAAGAAAATGACAATGAGGACATGAGTTTCCATAATCTTTGGGACACAGCAAAAGCAGTCATTAGAGGGACATTCTTAGCAATTAGTGCACATTATAAGAAGATGTAAAGAAGGAAATGGATCACCTAACATCATGCCTCAGAGAATTGGAAAAGCAACAGTAAAAAGATCCAAAAAACTCCAGGAGAAAGAAAATAATAAATATCTGAGCAGAAATAAATGAAATAGAAAATAAACAAACTATACAGAATATAAATGAAAGTAAAAGCTGGTTCTTTAAAAATATAAACAAAATCAATACACTACTAACTAGACTAATTAAGAAGAGGAGAGAAAGGAACCAGGTAAATCAAATTTGCAATGAAGCAGGCAGTATTACAGCAGATATAACAGAAATACAAAACATCATTAGAGGATGCTATGAACAACTATATGCCAACAAAAAGGAAAATCTGGGTGAGATGGACAAATTTCTGGACATAAAATCTACAAAGATTGAGTCAGGAGGATGTAGAAAGTCTGAATAAGCCCATAACAAGCCAGGAGACTGAAAAAAAAAAAAAAAAACCTCCCAGCAAAGAAAAGCTGTGGTCCTGATGGCTTCATCTCTGAATTATACAAAAAATTAAAAGAAGAGTTAACCCCCATTCTCCTCAAATTATTTATAAAGATCCAAAAGGGTGGAACTCTCCCAAATTAATTCTATGAAGCCTCCATCACCTTTATCCTTAAAATAGATAAGGACAGGACGAGAAGGAACACTATAGACCAATATCTCTGATGAATATAGATGCAACAATTCTCAACAAAATACTAGCAAATCATCTCTGACAACATATAAAAAAGATTATACATCACAACCAGATATTCTTTATTCCAGGGCTGCAAGATTGGTTCAACATACGTAAAACCATAAATGTAATATACCATATTAATAGAAAGAAAGAAAGATAAAAACCATATGGTCATATCAATTGATGCAGAAAAAGCATTAAATAAGATATAATATTCCTTCATGATGAGGACTCTCAGCAAAATCAGCATAGAAGGATCATTTCTCAACACAATAAATGCTATCTATGAAAAACCCATAGTGAACATCATCCTGAATGGAGAAAAGCTGAAAGCTTTTCCACTAAAAATGGGTACAAGACAAGGATGCCCACTTTCTCCACTCCTTTTTAATATAGTATTGGAGGTCCTCACCAATGCAATAAGAAAAGAGAATAAAATAAAAGGCATTCAAATAGGAAAAGAAGAGAAGAAACACTGTTGGTGGTGGGAAGGCAAATTGGTCCAGCCACTATGGAGAACAACATGGAGATTCCTCAAAGTTCTACAAATCGAACTACCATATGATCCAGCAGTCCCACTCCTTGGTATTTACCCAAAGTACAGAAGACTCCTTAGTTAGAAAAGTGTGTGCACATCAGTGTTTACTGCGGCATTATTCACAATTGCTAAGACATGGAAACAACCCAAATGTCTACGAACAGAGGAATGGATTGAGAAAGTGTGGCACGCATACTCTACGGAGTATTACTCAGCCATCAAAACAAGATCCTGGCTTTTGACAGAAAGTGGATGAATTTAGGAGATTTACTGCTGAGTGAAGAAAGCCAGGCTATGAAGGAGAGACATTGTATGTCTCCACTTAATATATACCAAGTGTTCACACTCTATAGCCGAAACAGAATGACTAGAGGATAGAGAAACATAGAAAATGGTTATAAATACCAGATACAGTGTGAGCAGAGAATGGATGAAGTAGGAGAGTCTGAGGGAGGACATTAAGGAGAAGAATAGAGAGGCAAGGCATTTATGGGGCAAAGAAATGGGTTATTATCTGTTGAAGATAATGCTATAGCATTCTCAACTGGACTGGTGAAAAATGTTTACATGTTGGAATATTCACTTTGTAAGCTAAGTGACATATGTAATTGAATGTATAAAAGAAATTGAAATAAAATGTCAGAGAAGGGAAACAATTATTTATTTATTTAATTACATTTGTTATTATTATTTTTTAATTCAATCAGAGGGAGAGAGAGAAAGGGAAAGTGAGAAAGCAAGCTACCATGTCCAGAACTCAAACCACAGCCATATGGGAATCCAGTGTATAACCATGATGCCACCTGCCAGCCTCATGTGGGAATTCAGGGCCTTAACCACCATACCACCTGCCAGCCCCAAAGTCATATTTTTAAATAGATGTACATTTGTCTAGCTTAAACATTACCAAAAAAAGATGAACACAAATCCAACAGCATGTTGCATCTTTTGCCCATCACCCATGCCTTAGTTGTTTCTTTGTGATCCAGACTTTGTTTGGTCTCCAACTTTATTCTCTGGATAAAAAGTACCAGGTGTCATTGGAGGTATTTGATTTCTTGCTTAGGGCAAGGCAAAAATAAGGATATTCAGTTGCTATCTTGTTGTTATCAGATACAAAAATTCTTTCAAAGATGTAAGGATCAGAAAAAAAAAGAAGACAAGGTGAATAATCTGCTCAGGTCTGAGCATCAATAATGATAATGACAATAACAGATAGAAATGTGCATCTGTAAAAAAGTCATGAATTCATAGTAGCACCCCAAGTAAAAGAAAAAGGTTAATACAAAATGTACAAAGGGTAGTTATAAAATAAACCTATATGTACTTGGATATTTAGATAATTCTACTGACTTTTACAGTAGGAAGTATTATTTTATGTGACATTTCAATAATTCTACTTTTCCGTTAATTAGATTTACTGTAATAAAGTACAGAAATACTTTGTTCTATAGGCTGGAAAGAAATCAGAAGAAAGTATAAACTCCACCAAGAACAGGAAGTGCTTATTAACACTTGTAGTCATATAAAATAACCTAATAAATGGGGTGCAAAAATTAATCAGATCTGTTGGTCATGAAGATAGAAATTTTAAAAGTTTTTTTCCAGTGAATTAAATTAGCACAACCCTTTAAAGAGGCTAGCTATGATCAGTAATTAAACTAAAAAATTTAGTAAGAGAAAATAATTTATATATATAAATATTGTATGTGTATATGAGAAATTTTTGCTACAGTCCATGTGTGCTCACCAGAGAAACAGAGAGAAAGTGACAAATCATCTTTCAGGGGGATTAGCCACACTTCAGCCCCTTCTCCTCCATTCTCCTCTCAGGATTTTGGGCAAGCACACAAATGTGCCTGGCATGAGTTTCAAGCCTCCAGGACTCAAACCACAGTCAACCATGTGAGAGTCCAGCACCTTAATCACTACCTCACCTGCTGGTCCCAAAAACATACTTTTTAATAATGTCAATAGACGTTGGTATATCATAGTGAGAGGATGATAGTTTAGAGACAAGGATATCCAAAACTTTAAAAATGTACAATTTGAAGAAAGATACCAAGTTTCGGAAACTTAAAACCTGTATTTTATAGAGAGATTCATCTTATGATGCTGTATCAACTGTTGTAATAACTGGTCTTTATGACCACAGCTGAGCTCTCAAGCTAGCATCATCTAGTCAAGTACTCAGAGTCTGCAACTATGACTTGCATAAGACTGTTATTTTTTCTTTGGCTCTGTAAGATTAACAAAATCCTAAGAACATCTAAAAATGGGAGCTCTAGCACCATGTCAAAATAAGACTAAAAACAAGAAATACAGTTAAACACATTTTAGAATTTTATTAACTAGCTTGCTTGACTGTAAAGGTGTTACAAGTTTTATAATTGTACTTGTACATGTTTGTTAATTGCTTTAGGTAACTTGATATATTCAAAAGAGTCAACCATACTAAATTTGTAATTACAACTTAAATTTTTTAAAGAATTAATTAAATATATAATCAATGTGTAAGGGTTCAATGAAATTGATTTTCAGAGTTTTTTTTAGTCAGATATATGAGTTTAAAAGTTGAGCACAGTATTGTATATTCCTTTTGAATAAAAATCCTTTGGTTTATATCACTATTGCTTCTTTGAAAAGGGGACTTTACATTTAAAACCAATCTTCTCTCATATATTAAACTCGAACTTGCCCTTCACATTCTTTTCCCCCTGCATTTAAGAATCCTCACATAAAACCCAACCAGCATTATGACTCACCACCTTGTGATTCATCATTGTGACCACCACTATCCTTTGGTCATAGATATTTCAGTCATTGCTAAAACAGAAGCAGAGGAGATTAAGCACATTGAACAAATTGGTTATGTAGGGACAGAATTTTCTACTTGAGTATTAAATTTGCAGACTTCTACCATTCTTCTTCGTTCATAGGGCCCTAGAAAATGGCCTGAAGGCAGAAACTAAAAAAAGTCAGACATAAAATGATTCTTTTAAAATTAACATTTGTTGTTTTGCCTTATCTTTCCCTTTCTTTTGGGGGAGCTCTTATTTTCCATTTTACCCATGTGCTTCCTGTGGGGGCTATACTTGTAGCCCCATGTTTCCTCCCTACAAAGGTGAGCATGTTCACATAATCCCTAGAGCTGTGCATTCTCTTGGCCACATAAACTTACTGAAGAAGAAAGGTCCATGGCTCAGGAATACCTTTGCGTTTACATATAATGGAGCTGAAGGAGAAGATTTCCTCCCGTACTTTAACTTCTACCTGGTATTGATGATTGAAAAGTGTGAGTCTGCATGGTGATGATATCCATTATCTCTTACTCATGAAAGAGTTCATCCATAGATGAATGGTGGAATGTGAGAGGTAGGAGGGGTGGTGATAGAGAAAAGTAAGGTGGAAGCTGGAAAAATAAGATGCTAACAGTATTTGAATTTCTGGTCCTAGCTCCTGAAATCTCAGTAGTTGTCCTGGTTTTTATAGCGTGTATTCCACTTTGGGAAGTGTGCTAGTTATTCTCATCTGTAAACCCACTACCACCCATTCCCCGCCCCTCCCCCCCAGCGCTTTGTGACAATGGATCTAGACTTTGCAGACTATATTTCTCCTTTGGCAACTGGCTTAATGATAGGCTCTGCCAATAGATGGTGCTGGAAGGAGATAGCAAGATTGGAGAGGGAAGAAGGAGCTTTTCTTCCTGCTGCTGCTGCTTCATGCCCTGTGACGACAATATAGGATGGGTACTTATGTGATTCCCATTGTGCTCATGCAAAACTATATCTAAGAAAACAAAATAACTTGGCCATGATCAAATGCATAGTCAATGATAAGAGGGTCTTTCACCCAAATATACACCTGAAACCTAGCTTTTTGCCACTAAGTTGTACTATTTTTATGGGCAATAAATGTTTACTGAAACTAGTTTAATTACTGAAATTTTTATATTGCTCATTGCCTCTTAAATTAGTAATGTGTTACATCTGGCTTGTATGAGTTCATAAGAGCCAATCATACCTATTTTCCCCAATTCTTGGCCTGTTATATTATGTTGAGAGCTTGAAATTGGCTGTTAAAAAAAATAAAATAATTTTTTCCCTGCAGAACTGTTTGTCAAATATATACCAGTATTTATCAACACATCACTGCTCCAAACTTCAGGATTTTTTAATGTTTTGAATATACTGACCTTTTTTTTTTCCCACCCATTTTGCTTTTTTGTAAATTGAATTATTTTGTCATTTTTTATCCAATACCTGAAAACCTCTTCGGAATACTTATGTTGAATAAATCCATATGGTATCTTCATATATGAACCAATTTCTTATGAGAATAAATTAGTCAAAACATTCATCAAGAGCCCTATTTTCTCTTTAACCACCACTTTCATCACTCTCTTTTATTATGACTTATCTATAAATAATTCTTATTTATAAATTTTCTAGAATTTATTTTAGATAAATTTGGATTATATATGCATTGCCAATGCCACTCTCTCTCTCTCTCTATTTTGACTTTCAAGTATATTTGTATATATTTATTTATTTGTTGTGACTGGGATTAGGTTTACTTTTTGTCACTAATTTTCTATCATTCCTTTTAACTTATTAAATATGTAGTTCATATGTTCTCTGAGGCTTACATTCTCATTTGCACTGTTTGTTGGCTTATTATTGGGTTGTTGGAAAAGTCATGATGCATTTTTGCATAGAAAAGTGTATCATGACTTTTCTGAAAACCCAATATAATGATATATTTTATTCAATTATTTCTTTATTGTCAGGAAAGAATCCCAAGTTCATAATGGGCAATAGAGAGTAAATCTTCTGTGACTACATAAGTATCAAATATACACAATGATTTGAGTGAGATGGTTTATTATTTACAACATAGAAAACATTGGGGACACCAACATGGTAGTACTAGTTCCTTGCCCCCAAATCCCATAGACAGTGCAATGAGCCCAGTGTGTAGTGGGTTATATCACAGGGCAAGAAAGCTAGTCAAGGGCTTGGTACCTTTTATTGCAAGCAGGAAACTAGCCAGCCCCATTTCTTCTGGGCAGGCAACAAGTGGCAATATAATCTATTGCGGTTGTCTTGACATACCTTATTTGCTTATGTGATCAGTTATGAAAACTGCTCAACATTAGAGGATAGTCAGGCTTTGGTACTTGACAAGAAAGTGCAGAGACACTTACAGTCTTTGGTGAACTGCCTCTCTCAACCATCTACCTATGACTCCTATACATTCTTGGTCAAACCCATCTTTTTTCATGTGTACACCACCTGTCTGATGCATTGACAGGGGTTGGGATCCAATTTATTCAGTTTGTCTCATACAACACTTGATTAGGGCTACTATCAACAGAATCCTGATTGGCAAGATAAGCTGTGTACCCAAGCATCCCTGACTGAGACTATTAAATAAGTCTCAGAGGATACTGGCAGATCTTATTTCAGATAGCCATTTATATTTCTTTTCTATGATATGGTACATTGTTCCATTAGACTGGTGACATTAATCCAAACACAACATGAGAAGTAGGTAACCATATACACTCTCCCACATTCACTCTGGAGCAAGATACAGTCTAAGGCAAGTCTATTATCAGTTATAACCTATGCGAGGAAGTTTAGATTGGCCTGCTGATAGTTTAGGGTTTCTGCTGTCTCACTGGATATAGTAATTAAGTTTAAGGACGGGTTCCTGGTTATTCTCTCTCTGGACTCCAGTGACAAGGAACATTATTCACACTGCTGTGTAGAACCAAGAGTCAGTATCTTCTTGGAAAAATAGCCCTTTTTGCCCTGTGTACCAATAAAGGGAACATAGACCATGGGGTGATGTCAGTGCCAATAATTACAGAGAGCAACTAGTGGACCAAAAAGCAACCTCTGTCCCCAGTAACAAACATTCCATGGTCTAGTCTTTTTCATATGCAGACATAAAACCTCAACGGGCATGCATCGTCCCTCTAATTCAGGATTTATCATTAATCTTAGTTTGGATAACTATTCTGAATGAAGCCTGCAGGCAGTGTCACCAAGTGCGCACAGACTTGATTGCCATAAATGGCATAACCTAAGGTTTCTTGGGCCTCAGGTGACACATATGAATTCTTCCCAGTCATGTTGAAGCAAGGTTGTGACAGTCTTGTGTTCCTAGTCAGATATTGGGTAAAGGAAATCCAAGTTGGTAGCTGTTGCCAAAGGTTTCAAGCACAGCAAAATAATTGGGCAGTCATGCCCACATATGTTTTCTTATTTCAAAAGCATGTGGACAGAGAGATGACAAACTCAACAGTGAGTCAGATTATTTGTGTAGCCACCACTCAACCCAGGAAGACCATCAACTTGTCAAGCTGTGGGCTAGATCTAGACAACCAAGAGGTCAAAAGAGTACATTAACTTGGGGACTAGCAGTTAGCGTAATGGCTATGTTGCTGGACTCCCATGTAGACGACCGCGGTTTGCATCCTGGACCCGGTGGATTAAAACTCATGCCAGGCGCGTGTGCGTGCCCAAGCTCCCGAGAGGAGAATGGAGGAGAAGGGATTGCAGCGTGGCCATCCTCCCTGGGGGGTGATTTCTCGCTTTCTATCTCTCTGTCTCTCTCTGTCTGTCTGGTGAGCACACATGCCCTAAAGCAAAAACCTCTCCAAAAAAAAAAAAAAAAAGAATACATTAACTGTTCCTTTCAGCTTATATATACCTGAGTTCTTTTCTCCCATTACAGTCACATAGTTTGTGCTTATCTAATACTCTCTGCTTCTCCCTTTGCTCAGCCAGATTGGTCAGTCATGGGGCTGGGTTGTGATGGAAGAACTTGTGATGACCTGAGATGCTCCTATCAGTGCCCAAGTGGGCCAGTGTAGGGATGGGTACTTTAGGGTTTAGACATTCTGCCATCTGCTCACTATGCTCATGGGTTATGATCCACCATAACCAGTAACTGAAACCATAGTTCAAGTACCAGGCTAGAGTCACTCCTGCTCTATTGCTACCCTAAGATGAAACTAGTTAGTCCTCTCAGATACTAGAGTCAATGGAGGAGGAGAAGGAAGAGTTGGATATTGTCTGATTATCAGGATCACAAATACAAAGCACTCTTTTCTCCATTCTATCCCTGTCTTCCCTTCTGTCTTTATTCCTTATTTTCCCCAAGCGATAATTCCAATGGGTATGTTTCCATGCTGAACAGCTGCTTTTAATGCCCTTACTCTCTAAGATCTAGCCTAAAACATGTCAATACCTTCTTTCCAGCAATCTTTTTTAGTCAAGTATTTATATGTCCATATCACTTCCTGATGATTATAGCAGCCGTGGGATAATAAGGGTGTAAAATGTCTATCAAATGCCACATCTGTTTGCCCACTAAGTACATTTTGCCATGTCATATTGTAAATACCCTGGATATCCAAAAACATGATGTAGTGTTATCTCCAATGAGACTATGGTGTAGCTGAGCTGGAATAACTGTCGATGGCAGTAGACACCAGTGTTAGCAATGAGATAGAAGCAGAGAACCAATGTAGTCTATTTGGCAGGAATGGGCAGAGGCATTGAGTAATGAGCCCACACTGGTATATGAAACTTCTAATTTCCCTTTGGAAGAGAGTGGCCTTGTAATCATCCCTATTCTCATTTTTCTTTAAAGACTGTCAAATCAGGATACAGATGTGCAGGGTCGGGCAGTAGTGGTGCAAAAAGATTAGTTGGTTCTGGGAAGTCATCCTGCTTCTTACCTCCATCAAGTGAGTGACATTGATCTCCATGAAGGAATCTGATTCTGTAGATGTATGTTCCCTTTTATTGAATTTAGGGAAGCTTCTATGGGTGGACTTCAATAGTCACTGAAATAGAAATCCAACTAGGAAATCTTATTGTGGAACATGATTCTGTCTCAGCTAAATAATCTGCATAGGCTAGAAGCATATGGTAGAGTATCAGATGGCTTAGTTGATGCCACTAATCATCTAAGAGTATAACCTCTCTCATTTCCTTATTAGATAATGCACTAGCTATGTCCCTAACATCATCCCAGTTCATCCACCAAAATTGTTCTTCATTTCTCTCCTCTTCCTCTTGCTGTAGTCATACATTTTGGTACTTTGTATTGATACATTCTTCTCTCCAGGTTTGGTTCTAGTTGTAGATGTTGAAATAGGGCATAGGGGACCAGCAGGTGGCATAATGGTTACACCACTGGACTCCTATGTAATCGACTGTGATTCCAGTCCCAGACCCTGCGGCTTAAAACTCAAGCTGGGTGTATATGCATGTGTGCCTAAGATCCTGAGAGGAGATTAGAGAAGGGAGTGTAATGTGGCCATGCCCCCTGAGGGTTGATTTCTTGATTTCTGTCTCTCTGACTGTCTCTCCGGTGAGCACAAACACCCTGTAGCAAAAATCTCTGTTAAAAACAAAAACAAAAACAAAAACAGGGCATAGTTGTGCTTTCTTATTCCACTCTTCTATAGGAGGGAAAGAACACCATGGGCAACTTTTGATCCTACCTATCACCACTCGATCGCTAATCACCACTCAACTTCTCTATTCATTAACGGATAGGAAAATGAGGGATCATTTATTCCTCCACCCCTTAGTCTCTCACTTGGAAGAGAAACCCCAGGGAATTTTCTTATATACCTGAACCTGGCTCAAAAAGCCTTTGGATTTTCTTTTCTATTGGGTCATTGGAAAAGTCCTCATGCATTTTTCATACAAAAACATAGAAAAATACACCATCACTTTTCTGATGTGCCAATAGAATGTTTATCTTGTCTATCTTGGCACGTAGCTTGCTTCTGAGAAGAGCCCCACCCTCATAGAGGATAATAATGCTCAACTCTAAAGTAGAAATGTAAACAGCAAGAAACCGTGGATCAGAGCAAGATAGCTTATTACTCACAGTTCAATAAACAGCAAGAGCATCGACATGTCCAAGAATTTTTCAGCCTTAGGGTTCCCCAGAGCATCAGGATTAGTCCAGACAAGGGCCATGTATATAGTAGGCAATGACACAAGGGGAACATGGGGCCAAGGACTCAGCACCTTGCTCCTCTAGAGCAAACAACAGATAAGTCAGTCTTCTTTTTGTGGAGAGCTCATAGTCACAGAGTAGTCACTTTGCCTTTAAGTGCTTATGGAATTGACTAGCTGTAGAAGTTTTTCAGGAGACTGTTAAGCCTTGTAGTTTAGCACACTCAGCAAGAGGATGTGTGGATACTCAAAGTCCATGTCAGATTGTCTTTCTAATACTTTTCTGCCCATGTTTTAAAATATGTATTTGTAATTTGTTTATTTAGAATTGAAAAATATCAAATTTTAGAGGTTTTGTTTGGTTTTGTGTAATGAATGCAGATTCCCAGGTACCAAAAGCAGCACCCATATTGATAAGCAGATAGGGCAGAGTAGGTGAGAGACACTCACTCTAACAAGGAAATTTGTTATTCTTTCTTCTCTTCTCTTACTATATTTTCCACTTGCCTGATGACAGATATAGATTGTCTGACTTTTCTTTTATTAATATCTTGGAAGCTCAGGAGCATTGTTATAGTCATACCATTCCTTACTTGGAATATTGCAGTATCACTCAGTTAACATTTTTTCTAGACTTGCTGCACATAAACTCTGGTTCCATCTTCCTTCAAGCTCCTCTTTCAGCCATTTTCTGTTTATTAACTTCCTATTGTCTTCAAAGGAAGAGTCCAACCTCCCAACTTGAACATTTAATGTACTCTATTAAGCTAATCACATCTCAAGCTGCTCGTTTTTTGAGTAGCAAGGGGGAAACTATAGAATTTCAGTCCTGGTTTCTTTATGTATGACATTATCTGTAACATTTTTAAAAGGGATTTTTGCCCTAGGGTGCATGTGTACACCAGAGAGAAACAGAGACAGAGACAGTGAGAGGGAAACTGAGAAATCATTCTTCAGGGGGGATGGCCATGCCACAGTCCCTTCTTCATTCTCCCCTCCAGGATTTTGGGGATGCACGTACATGTGCCCTGTGTGATTTTCAAGTGACTGGGTCTGACACGCCAACCATGGTTAGCCATGTGGGAATCCAGTGACATAACTGCTATGTGGTCTTCTGGCCCTGACATTATCTAGAACTTTATTGCACACTTACCTTCTTTTCACTTCCTCAAATGTCTCTTGTCCTTTTAAGATCTAGTACATACTCCACGTCCTGAGCATTTCTCCAGCTAACATGAAGACTCACTTTTCTAAATTATTCTCCCAGCTGGCTCTTAACTTGTTAATGTATATCTCTATTTGCCAACCAGATTGCAGAGTTCCTGGGGGCTGCATATTCTATTGGGTCATCGGAAAAGTCATGACACATTTTTGCATGGAAAAACACGTTTGACTTTCCCGATAACCAAATAAATATTTACTGTATAGAGTACCTAAGTATATATTCACTGATGGATAGATGGAATTTATTTTTTTTTCTCTTTCAATAATATTCAAACAGTTTCAGATGAGATGACTGTATTTGTTTCTTGGTAATGTTAATTTTGTTAAAAAAAACCCCACAAACCCACAAATTCTATGTTACCTACTTTAAAAAACTTTTAGACAGTATCTTTTTATTTTGGAGGTTTTTTCTATAGGGCACATGCGCTCCCCAGAAAAAACAGAGAGACAGGGAGACAGAAGGTGAGAAATCATCCCCCAGGGAAGATGGCCACGCCACAATCCCTTCTCCTCCATTCTCCTCTCTGGATCTTGGGCACTCATGCACATGTGCCCGGTACGAGTTTAAGCCACCAGGTCGAGACTCAAACTGCTGTCGATTACATGGGAGTCCAGTGACATAGCCATTACACCAACTGCTGGTCCCAGAGAGTATCTTAAAACTTTTTTTTTTTTTTTAAACTTTTGGTTAGTAGATTTAAATATTGAAATACTTTTAGGATAGCATTCTCATAGCACCTGAAATTTTGAGATATTTTCTCTGATGATTAAATCCCAATCATTTTGAACTGGGTTCACCTGTTTCCTTAAGATCTAATTAATCGGGGCCAGTAGGTTATGTGGTGGTTGGGGCACTAGGCTCCCACTGGCTGACTGTGGTTTAAGTTCTGAACCTGGCAGCTTGCTTTCTCACTTTTGCTCTCTCATAAGCTCATGTGACCTATAGAAAATTAATCATAAAAATTAATAAAATTTAAAAAATCTTAAAAAATATCTAATTAATTATGTCATACTCATTGTTGTCTTAGAGTGATTCTCAGAGTTAATTGATACAGCTAAAAGGAAATGAGATGAGCTGTGGAAAGAATGCCCAAAGTGCCTCGACGTGCGCTAATTTTAATGTATATTGCAATAGCTGCATGAGCAGTGGCTGTCATACTGTGCAATAACCCCGTCTGATTGATTGCTTTGGCTCAATATTTTTGGAAAAACATGTTCAACATAAATTGCCTGCATACACTTTTCACTAAACACAAAGAATTATTATTTCTTCTTTTGTCGAGATCAGATACCCTCAAGTATTTACATCAGAGAGAGAAAAATGGCTTATTTATTGAGTTCAGAGTTGCTTGATCCCTTAGCAGCCCTGACGGTACTATTTTTTTGATCTTCCAAAGCCCTGATGTCTTTAGGAAAACAGTAAAAAGTATAGACTGCACACCATTAACAATTCAAGCAATATTTATAGATCCTCTTTTCCTACGCAGGAGTGAAAAAAGAAAGGCTCTCTGTTGGGACTAAGATTTACTAAAGCAGAAGTGAAAAGTGGAGTAGCAAAGAAGAGAGACTCTGCCAGCTTGCAACATTGTAGAGAAAAATAACCAACACATATGTGGAGTATGGAGGAGTGGTGTAGTTGGGGTGTGGTGTATGCCGGGCAATTTCATTAAGCATATCTAGCCATAGTTGTGGCTCAGAAGAGGATGAATTGGGTGACATTAAGCCACTCCTCCTTGAATGTTATAGTACCAATAACTACATATATATATATATAATTTTTTGAGGGAGATTTTTGCTATAGGTTGTGTGTGCACTTGTTGGGGAGACAGAGACAGAGAGACAGAAAATGAAAAATCACCCCCCCCCCCAGGAAAATGGCTGTGCCACAATTTCTTCTCTTCCATTCTCTTCTTGGGATTTTGGGCTTGTATGGACATTTGTCCAGCATGAGTTTCAAGCCTCCGGGTCCAGGACTTGAATCATGTTTGGAAATGTTGGAGTCCAGTGATGTAACCGTTATGACATCTGCTGGTTCCTCTCAATACTAATATATTAATACAGGCTAAAGGACGTGTAAAAAATGAGCTAATTTATGTAAATGCCATAATTTATGTAAATGGCATAATTTATGTAAATGCCATCATTTGTATAAATGTCTCTGTCCTGGCATGTCAAAATATTGAAGAACAGGCATAGCACCCCCCCCAGGAAAATGGCTGTGCCACAGTCAAGAGCCTGGTCACAGTGGTGGAGCTCCTAGCAAGGAGTAGCAAGGTAGTCACCCGTTAGTTTGAAATCCGGGAGATGTCAGAGTGCTTCCAAAAGGGGCTGATGATGGAGAATGGAGCACATCAATAGGCAGAGGACAGTGGCTATTTACTAAGTTGTATGGGCATATTTTAATGTATTTTAACCCATATGACTATGCTAGTGTGTACTAGCTGAATATTAACTGATTCTGACTCCAAAATTCTATCTCTAAGATTAGTCAGATATTGAAAAAGATATATGCATAGTGACAGTTACTGTGATAATTTATAGATCATAGGATGATTGAGAATAACTGCTGTATTTCACAGGAGACTGTTTAATAAGTTTTGATATATTTAATTAATAGAATACTATGCAACAATTAAACTAGTGCATGAAGACTTTGTGATAATTCCCAAATGCTTATATTGTTGAATTATATAACACTGTATGAACAGTATAGTATTTACTTGACTATGTAACAGATAAAAAGAGATACACTAAAATAGAAATAGTTACGTCAGGGTTTCATATTTGTTTTTATTTTTAATCTTTTAAATATGGTCATGTTTATTTGACAATAAACAACTTAAATAAAAAAAAGAGTAAAATAAAATAGACCTAAATTTAAGGTTATATTCTTTCCTTTTAAACAGATATGATCACTCATTTATTCATTATGCTTATGACATGACCACTGCCCTGGATTCTACTTAGAAAAAACATCCTGTTTTTGGAGTCAGGGTTCTCGAGAGAAACAGAACTAGTAGAATCTCTTTCTCTCCCTCTCTCTGTATGTATATATATATATATATAACACACACACACACATACACATGTAAATATATATATACACATATATAAAGAAATTTATTTAAAGGAATTGGCTGAAGCAATCCTAGGAGCTAGCATTTCCATAACTCACAGGATAGACCAGCAGGCTGGACACTCAGATAGGAGTTGATGTATTCTCGAGCCAGAATTTTTCCTCCAATTTTTGCTCTTAAGTTCTTCAGTTGACTGGGTAAGGTCAACCTACAACATTGAGGATAATCTTTACTTAAAGTCAACTGATTATGGGTGTTAACAATATCTACAAAATAATTTTATAACACCGCCTGGATTCATGTTTAGTTAAATACTGTTTTTTTAAAGAATCATTTTATTTAACTTTGTTTATTCATTTGTTTATTGCAATTAGACCACAGAGAGACAGACAGAGAGAGAGAGAGAGAGAAAGCCTCCAGGTCCAGGACTTGAACCACAGTTGGCCATGTGGGAATCCAGCACCTTTAACCACCATGCCACCTGCTGGCCCCAATACTGGGTTTTATAACCTAGTCGAGTTGACACATAAAACTAACCAGCAGAAGCACAGACCACTTTCCACATTTTAGATTTATCTATTGCTTTTTCTGGGATCAAGTACCAATCTTTGGGGTTTAGGATTTAATTTTCTCCTTCATTTTGTGCATAGCACCCACCTATCATCTGTCTATTATACCATGATATATTATTTCCTTGTGTGGAATTCTTGATTTTCATAAGGTCTACCGTATAAAATCAGGTACTTATTTTAATTTTTAATCCTTTAATGACATTCCTTTACCTTTCCTTTTTACCATCCAATAGCCTATACATTAAACCAGTCTTGACAGTTGGATACCAAATTTACTATATTTAGCAATTGTGCCCTTTGATTACTTTTGTCTCCTTAATTTCATCTACATACTTCAAGATCTGAGAGTTTTTCTTAGTTGTTAACTCACACAGATGTACTCAGAGAATATAAATTCATGTGACAGCTCTTTTATGGCAGCTGTGCCACTCTAGGGTACTATTAAGCATGGACCTAATTGAAACTCAAAAATCTTTTTGCATATACTCTGGTGTTAAGTCAAATATTTCAAACTCGTATAGTGGATTCTTTGAAAATTAACTTAAGTACAGAAGTTTAAATTGATCTTTATGAAAATTTATCTCGCAAATTTTGACTCACCGTTTCAGACATTGCATTCTATTGGCATACTGATTCTACCACCAAAACCAAAAGCCTAGGATTCATTCTCATTTCTTCTCTTGCCCTTATCTCATCTAATCAATTAACAAGTTCTTGTGAATGCCTATGATAGTGTACTAGTGTCTACTCCCACTCCAGAACTCATAAACCATTCTCCATGTAACAATTGTGATATCATTTTGGTTTGTCAACCATTTCATATCGTTTTCCTGCCTAAAATTCTCCAGTGACTCTCTACTCCTCTTAGAATATAATTCAAATTCTTCCCCAGGGTCCATGTTGCCTGCCAAATGGACCCTTATCTTAATTTTTTAACTCTTCCCTTACACATCATGCCTCTGCAGTTATTCTTCCTACTTTCCATCCCTAAAACATATCAAGCTTATCCTGTCTCTAGAGATAATGTACAAACTACTCCTTCTTCCTGAAATGCTTTTCTCTTAGTGCCTTCAACCATGAGTTCCTTTTTGTCATTCAAGTATGAGCTAAAATTTAATTGGTATTTCTACATGTGTTAAAATGTATGGGCATTTTATACGTAGGACCCTTCATATCCTACCAAATGTTATAAAATATCTATGTTTTTACTTTTAACAGGGTTAAAATGGAAGGAATAGTGTGAGAAATATCTTTTACTTATTGGCTTGCTATATACATGATTTTTTTTTCCCTTAAAAATTACTTCTGTGGTTTCTCATTTTAGGAACAGTCGGAGGGTGATAAATTACATCAGTGGTTTCTCATTTTAGGAACAGTCGGAGGGTAGGACACATAATTTGTTCTCTGAGCGCTATAGTTGTATTTGGCCACAAGCATTCATTTATGCTGGACTTTATTTAAGTTGTTTAAAAAGGGTCAAACTGTGTATGTGATAGGAGAGACAAGAGGAGAATGAAGTATGTGTTGCTGCTTGAAGTTTCATGTTGATGAGCTTCCAGCAGGGAGAGTATGAGTCATGTACTTTCCAGTCTGGGAAGCTGCAAGAATGGTGAGTAGGGTAGAAATTGGACCAAGGATGATGGGTACCTTTTCAAATTACAACTCTGATTGAACAGTTTCAATTTAAATATATATATATACACATATATGTGTGTGTATGTATATATACATACATACATACATATATATATACATACACACACACACCATTATTGTACTGATCTCCTCTTGAAACCTCACTTTTAGGAAACAATTCTGACTGGCCTTGAATCTAGTAACATTTGCTAATAAAGAGCTGAGCTTGGTTTGTTTTATATCAAATTCTAAGCCAATCCTTTCCTTAAACAACACTGCAGCTATTACTTTTAATATTTTTATTGTTAGTCATATAATTACTATATTTCAAATGAGAATGATTTTATTTTGCCATAAGTTATTTTAAAAGATATTCATACATAACAGACATTTTACATTGTATGTAAAGATTAAGAAGGTACTTTAAAGGTACTTTAAAGGTAAAGGTACATTTAATTCCCATGAAGGGACTTAGAGGGTATGGATGAGGGAGACTCATAGTATACTCATTAAGTTTGTCACCTGGTAGAACTCTTTAAGACAGTATATTTTGCAATAGCCCATTCACCTTCTTTATAACAATCTCCCTTTTGCCTTTGCTCCTTAATTTCTTGTATCTGTATGTATATATACATACATACATACATATATATATACATACACACACACACCATTATTGTACTGATCTCCTCTTGAAACCTCACTTTTAGGAAACAATTCTGACTGGCCTTGAATCTAGTAACATTTGCTAATAAAGAGCTGAGCTTGGTTTGTTTTATATCAAATTCTAAGCCAATCCTTTCCTTAAACAACACTGCAGCTATTACTTTTAATATTTTTATTGTTAGTCATATAATTACTATATTTCAAATGAGAATGATTTTATTTTGCCATAAGTTATTTTAAAAGATATTCATACATAACAGACATTTTACATTGTATGTAAAGATTAAGAAGGTACTTTAAAGGTACTTTAAAGGTAAAGGTACATTTAATTCCCATGAAGGGACTTAGAGGGTATGGATGAGGGAGACTCATAGTATACTCATTAAGTTTGTCACCTGGTAGAACTCTTTAAGACAGTATATTTTGCAATAGCCCATTCACCTTCTTTATAACAATCTCCCTTTTGCCTTTGCTCCTTAATTTCTTGTATCATTGCTCTCTAAATGTGTGCACTATTGAGTTCTCATGTGAGACTGCGATGATCAACATTGTAGAGGTGAAGAAATTACAATGTGAGGAGAGTGTAGGATTTTATCAAACATATCATAGGAGTGATGTCAGCAAGATGGCAGAGGATACTGCAGACCCTCCTTTCTCCTATGGAGATACTGACTGAACCACCATACATGGCCAGCTTCCTTTGTGAACAACCCGGAACCAGTTAAGAGGCTCCTGTACCCCAGATAAGCATGAAACAAGGCACATTAAACTGGCAAGAAAATTTGGACACGTACTTATGATTGTCTCTCTCCCTGGCTTTGGTGTGGCAAAACTGGGGGAAAACTGTCAGCTTCCAGCTTCTCCCTGGGGAAGGAAGGAAAAGACTTCATCACATATCCAATGTTCAGACTTTTCCAGAGGCTGCCAAAAGGACTGATTTCTGTCTTTCCTAACTTGGAGTATTGATGGAACTTGCATGTTCTAGAAAACTGGGAGCTGTTGTAACAAAAGAGATATGGTCATTTATAGCACCTCTGGAATACTTGTGGTACCATAGACAGACACCAGAGAGAGCAAGATCTTATGAGCTCCTGAAAAAGAACAGGCATATCCCTCTAATAGGGAATTTACACACCTATGTCCAGAGAAAACACATCTACAGAACAGCTTTGAGGGACCCTCAGAATCTTTAGCCAGTCTGATTTGTGGTATGAATGAATTCAGTTTGTAAACACTTGCAGAAATGGCTCTTTTTGTTTTTCAAATATGTGGCTCCCAACACAAAGTTACAAGGCATAGGAATGAACAGGAAAACACAGTCCAATCAAAGGAACAAAATAGATCTCCAGAAACTAATCTTAAAGAACAGGAGGTACAGGTTGACTGTCCCTTATCTGAAATGCTTGAAATCAGAAGTGTTTTTAGATTTCAATTTTTTTTCTGATTTTGGAATATTTGCATATACATAATGAAATATTTGCATATACATAATGAGACCCAAGTATAAAAAGGAAATTTACTTCTGTTTCATATATCTTACACAGATAACCTAAAGGTAATTTTATGCAATAGTTTCTATTTTAGTATTTTGACAATGGGGCCAGGTATGATGTGCTATCATAAGGGTGTTCAAAACATTTCAGATAGAGCTTTGTAAATTTCAAATATTTGGATTAGGGATGCTATATATATATAAATTAACTGACATATAATTTAAAACAACTATAATAAAGATGGCTGATGAAAGGACCAGCAGATGGTGTAATGGCTAATTTCCTGGACTCCCATGTAGCAGACCACAGTCCAAGTCTGGGACCCAGTGGCTTAAATTTCATGCTAGGCATGTGTGCATGTGTGCCCAAAATTCCAAGAGGAGAATGGAGGAGAAGGGATTGCAGCATGGCTATTCCCCCTAAGGGGTGATTTCTTACTTTCTGTCTTTCTGTCTTTTTCTGGCTCCCCTTTGAACATACACACCGTATAGCAAAAATCTCAAAAAGGAAAGAAAGAAAATGAAATAAAGAAGAAGAAAAAGATGCTTGATGAACTCGAGAATATGAAGTATAAATAAAATGAGAATATCAGCAAAGAGATAGATAATATAAGGAATCGAAGAAAATGATTTCTTTTTTTCACCAGAGAGCTTGTGTACTTGCCAGAGGGAAACGAAAAGAAAGAATCCTATGTTACATTTTTTTTTCCTCCATCCTGTCAGAATTTTGGGCATATACACACATGCTTCTCAAGCTGCTGGGACCAGAATTTGATCCCACAGTTGGCAATGTGAGATCTGCTTCTTTAATTGTTGAGCTATGAGACTGGTCCCCAAACAGAAATTTTGAAATGGAAGAATACAGTAACTGAATTGAAAAATTAATTAAGAAGGTTCACAGCAGGCTTGATCAAGCAAAAGAAAGAGGAGCGACTGATGTCGTAGAAATAAAAATATTAGGATACTATGAATAATTATGTGGCAACAAAATGAAGAATCTAGAAGAAATGAATAAATTTCTAGAAATATAAGCCTATCAAGATTGAGTCATGAAGAAATAGATAATCTACACAATGTAGTAGGATTTCCATGGGGCAGAAAAAAGGAATAAGAAAAGGAGACCAGATAAATAGATCTGAGTCTGCAATCTAATGCAGGCCCTTTTGTCCATTGTATAGAGATGGGAAAGGGTGAATGGAAAGGGCAGGTACAGGAGATGCTTCTCTAAGTTTACCTTGGATCTTAGCTCTCAGTTAGAAGTGTTCCCTATCCCTTAACCCTAGGAGCGATGACCTGGCAAAATAGATGTTGTCACCAGCTCTGAAATGTAGCTCCTGTCCCATGCTCTGTTTTCAAACTAAGGGAATGTGGAAGCAGTTCCCAACATGGTTTCCTCATCTGTAAAATGAGGAAATGAATTTATCTAACTTGTAGATAAATTTTCATCACAGTCTTGATTTCAAATATGCAGCTCTCATCTCAGACTGTGAACTGCTTTTTGGCCTCACATAGATGGCTTTCAAACTTACATCTGGTCCAGATTGAGTCATTTCAATCAGTCCTAGAAAACCCTCTCCCGTTGAGTGAGTCGTCTCTGTGATGCAAGGTTGGCCAGAGGGAGCCGGGAGCAGGGCTCTGATGAGCTGCCTTTGATGTCAACACTTCACTCAGCCATCAGGCTATGTGTCTGGGTGGCAGCACTTACTACTGAACACTGCCAGAAGGAATGATCATTCACAGAGAAGATCAAGAAGGTCCAAGTAACCAAGGAGTGCCCCATTTTGAGCCCTTCTGCTGGATTTTTCTTGAGGTGTAATTTGATCCCTTGCTGGCCTTCACATCAGAATGTGTCTTATAGCTATGGGCAGAGGGATGCTGTGTGGAGTTTTGCAGAAATTCAGGGCATCTGTTTTGTGTACTATAGAATCATCCTTATAAAACAAACAAACAAATAAAAAAACAGGGCTGGCTCTGTGGCCTTGTGGATGGGGCAGCTGGATCCCACATGGCCACCTGCACACTTAGAGGTCCAGACTTGGTGCCTTGAGAAACATTCTGGGTGTATGTGCATGCCCCAAATCCCAAAACGAGCGAGAGATGGTGGAGGAGAATAGATTATGGCATAACCATATCCCACAGGGCTGTGCTTTCTTCTCTCCCTCTCTCTCTTTCTCTCTCTGGTGAGCACATGTGCCCTCTAGCAAAACAAACCCAAACTATAATCTTGCAAAGTACA
This sequence comes from Tupaia belangeri chinensis, assembly GCF_000334495.1. Lineage (NCBI taxonomy): Eukaryota > Metazoa > Chordata > Mammalia > Scandentia > Tupaiidae > Tupaia > Tupaia belangeri. The sequence continues at coordinate 500,183 of NW_006159488.1, forward strand.
TACTATCGTGCAAGATGCTTTTCCACATATTCACTCCTTGTTTTGGCCACCAAGCTGCATGGTCATTAATCTTTTCACTACAGGTTTTCCCCAACTTTCTGATGTCTTAGATTTATGGCAGATCCTATATACTTTGTTTCCACATTCCAGATCCTGAACTCAGCCTCCTCTTCATAACGCCTCTGTCATCCTGCACTATTTCTATCTCTAAGACATTCTCTCTATGAGAACTTTTTTATGTGATGGTTTGACATGCAAACACAGTTATTTCTAGTCAGGCCTTCAGGCCTTGAGGACCCTTTGGGGTGTACTAATGGGGACTTCATATTGTGGCTGTGCCATCTGTGTAAGAGCGGTGCTCTTACACATTGACCTCATACCTACTCTTGAGCCAGAAAGGGCTCATTTACTGACCACATTGAGCCACTGTGATTGTCAGCGTTGTGATGGTGCTTAGATTAAATATACATTTGTAGGGACCAGCAATTGGCGTAATGGCTATGTCGCTGGACTCCCATGTGGTCGACCGTGGTTTGAGACCCGGACCCAGTGGCTTAAACTCACGCCGGGTGCATGTGCATGCATGCCCAAGATCCCAAGAGGAGAATGAAGGAGAAGGGATTGCAGCGTGGCCATCCCCCCTGGGGGGGGGGTGTGTGATTTCTCGCTTTCCGTCTCTCTGTCTCTCTCTGTCTGTCTGGTGAGTGCACGTGCACTATAGCAAAAACCTCTAAAATATATATATAGATATAGATATAGATATAGATATAGATATAGATATAGATATATACATTTGTATATTTTAAAATCTTACAACAAGCTATTTTTCCCTAAAAAGTAGCATTAATAATGTCAAATACTTGCTTGATAAGTTCACAAATGTATTGCCGTAGAATATCTTAATTTCCACCCTTAAAAACGGAAATAATTTCATTTCTGTAAACTTTGATACTTTTCTTGGCGATGATAAGTATAAAGCCTAAATTAAAGATGAAACTAAGATTCAGTTTAGGGTTGTATTTAATTAGTATGAAATTAATTTTAATCTTCTGGTAGTCTTTTGAGAGAAATATATTTGTTCACTAAATGGAGCTCAACCAATTCTGTTTCTTTTACTGTTTTAGAATAAGGTACAGATGATGATAAGTCTTAACATTTATTATATTGCTTTTAGAGTTGACAAACATTTTCACAGCTATAACACCACTTAGACACAGTCTCTGTTTTCAGAAAATTTACATTGAATAATTGGGGAGAAAAGCTAACAGATTGTAACTATTAGAGAACTCCTAAGTGGTGGTGTGTGTGAATTTGAATATCATAGGGAGAGAAAGGTCAGTACACATGGAGTAAATCTCATTAAATGAGAATCAGCCTACTTCTGCCTATGGTTGATTTTGTTACCAAAAATAATAAAAAAAAAAGTGTAAGTTGAACTTCCTTATACTGTAAACTCACCAATCTTGTATTTATAAGAATGGCAGAGGTTGCTTGTCTTCACCAGTTACAGAACATGCCTGTACCTAATCATCTCTGATGGATGGACTGATTCATTAAAAAAAAAAAAAGAAAGAAAACCAGAAACATATGCAATAATGGAACAAAATCAGTACCAGGAGAAACACTGAGAATAATAAGTCCTGCTCTTATTCTTAGGAACAAATAAATGAATAGTTCCACTTACATTGTATTATTCTCTTTCTATTTGCCTCCTCCATGATGCCAGATTTTCCCAAAAGAACCCCTTAAAGATTTTGCAATTTGTTATATTTTCCATCAGTTTTTTTTAACTGCAAAGCCTCATTATCTCAAGTTATACCATTCATTCCCTACAGGAAATGTGGGCAGCAGGAGGAAAATTCAGACTTAGAATAAGCTTAATTTCACATTAGGAAAAATAGGAATTCATGTATAATCTCTCTTTTTGCTTGAACCTGAACCAGTAGTCATGCAACTTTCTACAGCTCTAAGTTAGAAGGACCATGGAGCCCTAATAAGGGCTGATATTTTATTCTGAATATAGATTTATGTTACAGTAATTGCGGGTATAATGTTTATGTGTTTTTTAAACATCTAAGTAATTAGCATATTAAATGAAAAGTTTATTATTTGAAGCTTTGTAATTTTATACAGGACCTAGGTCACTGATTGTCAAATCTGAACAGCATGATAACTTTAGATTCCTGGGTCCTAATCTTTTCTTCCTAAAGGTTTTTCTTTATTTATTTGTGGAAAAGATAGATTTTAAAAAAAAATTACTAGGGGGTATGTGTACTTGGCAGAGAAAGAAAGAGGGATGGCAGGGGAAGAAGAGAAAGAAAGCACCCTCCAGTGGGAGGTGGTAAATTCTTTCAGGTTTTGCTGATCTGAGAATGTTTTTTTCTTTTCTTTCCACATGAAGGATAATCTTGCTGGATACATTATTTTTGGTTGAAATTGTTTTTCAATTAACACTTTGAATATATTTTCCCATTCTTTTTTTGTTGGCATTGTTTCTGAGGAGAGGTCTGATGTTAGCCTGATGAGATATCCTTTGAAAGTAACTTGAAAGTGAGAAACTAAGTGTAGAAATAGAAGACTCATATCTTCATAGAATAAAACCTGGAAGTCATTCCCTTATTCTTGTGAAGAATGTTAACATCATCAGCAAGGTCATGAAGATGCCATGTGTCCCAACATGATTTGAAGAGAAGGGCGCTTCACCTCAGTGGTATTCTTCTCAAAAACCCATATGAGAAAACATCTGATGAACCCAAAGTAAAGGACATTTATGAATATCTGATCAATAATCCTCAAAATTGTCAAGGTCATTAAGGAATAAAAAGAGAAAGACAAGACTGAAAAAAAACAGAGAGTAAGGACAACTGAGATCCAAGATTGGATTCTAGAATGGAAAAAAGAAAGTAATGGAAAAATGTAAAATCTAAATAAAGTGTGGGGTTTAATTAAAAAAAAAAAGAAAGTAACTTGATGCTTCTCTCTTGCCAGTTTTAGTATCTTATCTCTGTCTGTGGTTTTGGTCAATCTGGAAATGATGTGCTTTGGAGAAGATCTTTTTGGGTTGATTCTATGTGGGGTCCTTTGTATTTCTTGGGTCTGGATATTTTAATGCATCTCTAGGTTTGGAAAGTTTTCTTGCAGGACTTCATGGAATAGATTATCAATGGCCTGATTAGTTTCTTCACCTTCTGGGATACCGATGATCTGGATGTTTGGGCGTTTAATAGTATCTGGTATTACTCATATATTATTCTCATTTTTTTGGTTATTTTCTCAGTCTTTTTGGTGATATTTTTCTAGGTAAGAGGTTTTATTTTCTACATCTGAGATTTGATCTTCTGCATGATCTAATCTGCTTTTAATACTTTCAAGTGAGGTTTTGATTTCCTGTATAAAAGCCTTCATCTCTAACAGTTCTGTTAGATTCTTTTATATGGTGAATATTTCCTCTTTCAAATCGTGGAAGAATTTCCTCACCTCCTGGAACTCGTTGTCTCTTTTCTCCTATGTTTTCTGGAGTTCATTATCTCTCTTCTTTTGCATCTCTGTTAGCTTTGTCACTATGAATATCCTAAATTCTTAATCTTTCATTTCCACGAGTTCCATTGTACTGTCTGTGGATCAAAGACTGTTCTTTTCCCTTGGGGGAGGGATATTTTCTGGATTTCCCATATTTCTTGTGCCTCTGTAGTGGTGGTTTCTGGTCATCTGACTTTTTGCTGGGTGTTAGGCCAGAAGAAGGGGTTTGGGGCAGAGGATTTTTCCGGTTAAAGGGGTAGGGCACCTCAGATGCACATGGATTCTGGCTTTTTGCTGGGTGATGGGCCCTAGATCTCTAGAACTTCTAATCTTGCATAATTGAAACTGATGTTGGTGAAAGGGTACAAGTTTCAGTTATGTAAGCAAACATTTTTCTTTTTTTTTTTTTGTTTAAATGGGACTACTTCACTTTATTTATAGGAGCTTTTTACTTTTCAAAGACTACTTTTTCACTATCTTATTTACTTATTACTATTTTTTTCTTATTCAAGTGCTACTGTTCCTGAAGTAAAAATTTGATGATATTCATGGAAACCTCTCCTGTTCTAAATCCACATACATTATTTTTTCCCTTTGTTATTATTTTATCAATTGAATTATTAATGCTATATCAGTTATGATAGGCAGGTTATACTTTAGTAACAATCCCCAAATCTCTCTTTGTTTGAAGAACCAATATTGATACCTTATTATTAACTAAAGTGCAGTTTACAGTAGGATTAATGATTTATGTTATCTATTCTCTCAGTTTTGCTAAATATGTAATGACTTATACCTGCCATGACAGTACCACACAAAATGATTTTCACAACCCTAAAAATCCCCTGTGTTCCACTTATTCCTTTCTACCCCTTGGAAAACACTTCTTTTAAAAATGCATCCTGGGGCCAGCAGTTGGTGTAATGACTCCCCATGTAGTTGACTGCGGTTCGAGTTCTGGACCTGGTGACTTAAACTCGCGCTGGGAGTGTGTGCGTGTGTGCCCAAGATCCTGAGAGGAGAATGGAGGAGAAGGGGTTGTGGTGTGGCCATTCCCCTTCCGGGGGGTGATTGCTCACTTTATGTCTCTCTGTCTCTCTCTGTCTTTCTGGCGAGTGCACGCACCCTACAGCAAAAACCTCTCCAACCCCCCCCAAAACAAACAAACAAAAAATACAAAACAAAATGCACCGATAGTTTTGCCTTTTCCAGTATGTAATATAGTTAGAATCATATAGTATGCAACCTTTTCAAATTGTCTCCTTTTATTTAGTAACGTGTTTTGAAGTTTCTTTCATGTATTTTCATGGCTTGATATTTCCTTTCTTCCTCATGGATGCTCTACTACTTATTCCACTGAAAGACATCTTGGTTGCTTCCAAGCTTTAGCAATTATGGTTGAGGTTGCCATATAATCATCTGTGTGCAGGAGTTGATGTAGATTTAAATGTTCAACTCATTTGGGTAAATATCAAGACATGCAATTCTTGTTTTAAAGCAAAATTTTTTATTTCTGTATTTTTAAATTTGTTTTGCTTGGACTACCTGTTCACCTTGAGTTGGTTTTGGAGGCTCTGCTCCATGTTATTCTCTCTCCAGAATTCAGGCTCATGAGTACCTCTCAGCTTGACATGGGCTTCCATAATAAGCCTAGCAAAAGAAAAGGGAAAAGACCTCTGGAGGGTCTTACACCAGTACTCTAATGTGGAAATGACCACATCACTCATGTTTCCTAATTTCACAGCCACACTCCCACAATGGACGAGTCAGTAGAGTTTTTCAGTCATTCCGAAGAAATAGATAACTAGTTAACAGTGAGCAATACTAGTAATGATCACGATTTGTCTACATGTTCATCACATATTTGGTTTGCTCTGTTATGCATGGTGTACACTTACGACTCCCTGACAGTCACAATCTGAAAGTTGCCTTTCGTTGTGACATCAAGCTCCAAGTCCAGGCTATCTAAATAATGCATGGTAGTCCCAATCAAGGGTAAGGGGATGGCAGTGGCTTATACAGCAGGTATGGGTATATATCTGGAAACAGAGACTATTACTGACTCTCTGGGTGGAACTCCCACTCTATTGGTCTCCATACCCCCTGGGTTCACATTCTTGTTTTTCCTAATATTCTTTTTGGACACAAGGAAGTGGGCATTGGACAATATATTCTCTTGTGCTCTGAGCAACTTTCTCAGCTCATTTTTTGCTTGCAGATGTTTGAGACTCCTGAGTTCTCTTTAATGTTCATAATTTTTGCTTTTATGGCATTCAGTTTTTTTAATAACCTGATAAACTTTTTATTTATTTTAATGCAATTGCCATGTGCCAATAGCCACACCCATAGTTCTTTTCTAGACATTCTTGCTATATTTATTATGTTTCTGCTTTCCCACCCTAATTCTTCTCCCTTATTTAATTTAATTTGTGGATATTCTGGGTCTATCAGGCTTCTTTGACAGAATCATTCATTGAGCCTGCTTTATGGCAAACCATTTTTTCCTCCCAACTGACACAATTTTCTGGGTGCCACCTAAATCTATTCAAAGATTTTAACAATGGATGAGACAGCTAATCCCATTTAATTCTTGCTGCAGTATGAAGTTTTAATTGTCTTATTTTACTCATGACATTTCCTAACTTTAGTTTTTACTCCTTAAGCTTAGAAAGCAGCATCTCTTTCAAACTTACAGGTTCCTACATTGCAGACTCTCTATTGCTCTATGTTTTTGCTTACATTGTGGCTGATTCTTTCCTGATTTTATTTCCTTTTTATAATACTCAATGTTATGGTTGAATTGTGCCCTTCTAAGAAGATGTATTGAAGTCCTAGCCATCAGTACCTCAGAATGTGACCTTATTTGGAAACAGATCTTTACAAAGGTAATCAACTTGAAATGAGGTCATTAGGTTGGGCTCTAATCCAATATGGCTGATGTCTTTTTTAAAGGGAAAATTTGAACACAGAGAAAGGGAGAATGCTATGTGAAGACAAAAGCAATGAGAGGTGATATATCTATTAATACAGTCCAAGGAATACCAAAGACTGCCAGCAAACCACCAGGAGGCAGGAGAGAGGCATGGAACAGATTCTTCCTTATAGCCCTCAGAAGGAACCAATGCTCCAGGCACCTTTTTCCCAGACTTCTAACTTCAGAACCATGGCATAACTAATTTCTGTTGTTTAAGCACCCACTTTGTGGTAGATTGCTGCAGCAGCCCTGTTAAACTGATAACACCTTGTCTAATGAAGCCAGTAGCAGCCAGTGGGCACACAGCTGCTGTTCTGATTCCCATCCACTTCTACTAAAGCTAAAAATTATCCAAATTATCATAGGTAAATAATTTTATCAAGTGTGTCAAGACTACAAAAAATGGATTACTCTTCCTGGTACCAATTTCTGTTTCATTCAGGGTAGGCTAGGTTATGCTGCTATAATGCATACCCCTCAGATCTCAGTAGCTCAAGCAGTAATGGCCTTTTTCTCAAATATTCTGCTTATCTATTTGCTCTGCTATCCTCACACAAAGTTCATTTCAACATGCAATTCCAGAAGCACCACAGAAATACAAGGAGAAATATTATGTCTCTCGCTGACATATAGGCCAGTCACATGTCATTACCTTACTGTAAGAGACATGAAACATTGTCTTTCGTATTCTCAGAAGGTGTCTTAGCTTAGACTGTTATAACAAGTACTATAGACTGGGTCATTTAAACAACAAACATTTATTTCTTGTAGTTCTAGAGGCTGGGAAGTCCAAGATCAAGATGTCAGTATGACTAGGTTCTTGTGAGGAACCACTTTCTTGTTGCAGGTGCCATTTCTTTTGTGTCCTCACATGGTAGAGAGGAAGCAAGTTCTTGTGTCTTTTTTTTTTTATTAATCCATTAAAAAAATTTAATTTATGTTAGAACATGTACCTGGGGTTGGAGGGATAACTAGAGAACATGGCTTGTGAGGACGTTAGGCCCTGAAAAGGAATTTTGTTTTCATTGCAAAGTAAAATGGAATCAGTTATAGAGGTTCATCAGGCATGTAGCATGGGGTGTTCTCTGGAGCTGATAGCTGAAGGTTGCCTGCTGAGAATACTCCTAGCAGCTGAGCAGCAAAGCTTCCCTTGAAGAAGGACTGGGCAGTTCATCTACATGTCCACTACATTCTCTGTGTGTGGCAGGGACAGGTCTAGAACCAGAGTCCAACTTCAGTGCTTGCTTCATCTCACCACTAGGAACCTGAGGATTAAGGTGTCAAGGTCAGAGATAGGAAATACTGCAAAATACAGGGTAAGAGTTTGTCTGATAAATAAGATAACAAGAAAGATAAATACAGATGATTCTTTTCCCCCAAACAATATTTTTGGCAAATGAATCTTCTTTTTTGTCTTTTTCCAGAGAGTATTTTCCCCTTCACATTCTTAGTGTCTGCCCTTTGATCCAAAATAGAGTAAATGTTCATACAAGGACATTTGTTTTCTTCCTTCAAGCTGACTATTCATAACCTATTTAAAATTGATTTATAGTCTTACAGTCTTCAAATTAATGCCAGGCATAAACTAGAAGGTCATCTTCCTCACGATTTTTGCAGTTTGCCAGTCCCCCCACCCCCAACACCAGGTTTAAAGGACCAGCTTCACTTTTGCTACTTTGTAGGACCTGCATTTAGGCATTACCTGGGGCTAGCTGCCCTGACCTGGATTCTTATACACTTCCTTCTGCTTGGGTCATCTACTCTGGAGGCCGTCAAGGCAATGGAGGCAAAAATAAATAGCCGCTGGTTTAAGTATCAGATCACTAATTGGTCACAGAGTTGCATTTGGGAGCTAGATTTACTGACCTTTCATAAGCGGGTATTTTATATGTATATGTGTATGGGAGTGGGTCGGTGGGAGGTGTTTAGCCTTAGGACACATTTGTTTGCAGAGAGAGAGAGAATCAAGTTTCAGAAGGGGTGGCCACACTGTAATCCCTTCTCCTCCATTCTCTTCCTGAGTTTCGAGCCACTTGATCTGGGATTCGAACCATGGTTGGCCATGTGGGAGTCCAGCGATATAACCACCACACCATCTGTCAGCCCCCAGAGGGCATTTTCATTATGAATTTGAGCATCATTGCTCTTCTGAGGCATAAAGAGCTTCCATTAGTGTTGCCTAGGCTTTGTACTGAGTCCAGCATCCTGAGAATGATTTCTGTGTCTATGAAGAGATTTCATGTGTGATTTGTTCTATTTCTCTGGGGCTCTAAATAGTCCCTCTGTCTGATCCTTATCACTCTGGTTCTTAAACTGTGATGAGCTCTTGGGACCAGTCTCTTAATGCTTCGCTGAGTCTCTCGGTTTAGAAATCCTTTTACTGAGTTTTATTCTGCTTTGAGGTGTCTACAATTCCCAGGGGGCTGTTCTGCACAAATCTTGTGCTTTGTAATTTTCTCCTCTCTTTTTCTTCTGTTTGCTTTAGATATGCATTGGATTAGTGGTTTTCATTTGCAAGGTAAGAGCAGATCTGCCTTTTGGCCAGAAAATATTAATATTGTATCAGTATTGACAGAAAGCTTTTTTTTTTTTTTTTTTTTGCACATGCACTCTACAGAGAGACAGAAAATGAGAAATGAGAAATCACCCCATAGGGGGATGGCCATGCTTCAATTCCTTCTCCTCCATTCTCCTCTCAGGATCTTGGTCACACACGCACACCCACCAAGTGTGAATTTTAAGCTGCAGGGTCCAGGACTTGAACCACAGTTGACTAGGGAGTTCAGTGACAGCCATTTTACCATCTGCTAGTCCTGACAGAAGGTTTTTGCACTTCCATCTTTACTGCTTAGAGAATATTAATGTAAGCAATTTTTTATATATTTCAGATTATGTTTGAGAGTAAGATTGAGAGAATCTCTTCCTGTTCTTATAGCTACCTTTATTTAGAAGACATGGAGATAAATAATTAAGAATAAGTTCTAGAGTAAGATCCCAAGTATTTGAACCTTAATTCCACCATTTAATAGCTGAGATATTGAACAAGCTACTTAACTTTCTAAGCTTCAGTTGTCTCATCAGTAAAACAGACATAATAATAATAAACTGTGTCACAGAATTGTCCTAGGATATTAGGAGATAAGGCATGTAAAACATTTCACATGGTTCCTGGTGGTAGTAGGATGTACTATTTATGAGCATGCCTCACATGCTGTACATTTTATCTTTTTTTTTTAATTTGCTATAGAGTATATGCAAATTTGCTATAGAGTATATGCAGTCACCAGAAAGAAGAAGAAGACGAAAGAGAGAGAGAGAAAGAGAGAGAGAGAGAGAGAGAGAAAACCCTCCAGGGGGGATGACCATGCCACAATCCCTTCTCCCCCATACTCCTCTCAGGATTTTGGGCTCATATGCACATGCACTGAGTGAGCATGTTTTTGAAGCCTATAGGTCCAGATTCCAACCATGAAGTTGACCATGTGGGATCCAGCTCCCTTAAACACTGAACCACCTGGCTGGCCCTGGGCATTATTACTCATGTACATTATCTCTCATAAGTACTGTGCAGCTTTGCTAACATGTAATTTACTGATGAGGAGACTATATTTGAGGTACCCGCCCATGGTCATAAAGCTAGTAAGTTGCAGGGCTGGGTTTGTACTTATATTTGTATGACTCCAGAACATCATCCTGTTTCCACTGTACTACAATACCTCAAGAGTATAGATTATTGAGGTCATTGGACAATACTGCCTAATGGATTCTTGCAAGGGCCCCTGGGATTTGTGCGGTATTTTCTGCTGTTTCCTGGATTCCCTTAATGGCTGGGCTGATCCACATGAGGATTCTCATGTCAACTCCCCAGAATCACCTTCATTTAACCGCTGCCTCTGGGTTCCTTGTACCTACTCCAGTAACCTGGCAGCTGCCCTTCCTCTTCCATTTTATTCTATATCCAGAAGTTATTTTAATGGCAACCTATCAGATACATTTTATTTAACCTATGTTTGCTACCTACTAGACACTTTAATAAACAGCAAGCACCAGACTAGATGGCAGAGACATGGTGCTGACTGCTGTTTTGTAGGTTTGCTTGGGGGCTGAATGCTCTGGTAAGACCAAGTGAACTATAAGGTTGAACTCCACTGCAGAGAGGGAGCCTGGAGGTTCATTGCAGCACAACAAAAAATCACAACAGTACTAGTTTCATATAGATCAGTGGGACTGCTGCTTGACTTGTCTACTCAGAACTGCAAGCTTCAACCCTTCATTTGTATATAAAGACTGATAGAAAATTTGGGTAGGAAGCATTCACTATGAAAGCCCATTCTGATGAAAGTCTTTTGAACAAACTTAGATGTCTCCTGGTGATGTCACCCATAGTCGACCCTTCCTTCTTGGCAAACCTCATGGGTCTTTCCGGTCATGAATTCCTGGTTCATATCTGCTTTGGTTAAATAACACTTTCACATATTTTTTTAATCTTCTAGAGAGCCATACTGTACTGTTCACCTTTTGGGGAAGGAGGTAAGAGTGTCTCTATTTGAATAAGGCAAAGCTGCAGTAAGTTAGGGAGGGGTGTGCTGGTTTGTGTTGTTGTTTAGAAGTATAGTTAGGAGAAAAAAGTGTGAAAGAATGTTGGGTACATAGAGGAACAGACTGTGACTGGAACTGGAAGTTGACTTGCTGGACGTCCATTCTAGTTCTTTCCTTGCATTCCTCCACTACAGAGGTTGGGAAGCTGAAAATAACCTTTCTCAGCTTTCTCAAAATCCCGTGCAGTTTACAGTGCAGGCAAGTGGCCTATCTTCTAAGAAACTGATAAAACAGTGTAAGCTTTGAGGCAGACACAAGCTATTTGTGGCTGTAACTAAGAAGCAAGTACAGTGGTGAGGGTGGGTGTGTAGGGTGCCGCATCAGATCTTCTTGATTATATTCTCCAGTAGGACCAATGTTAAGCACAAGGTGGTGGCCTCTGTGAGGACTGCTAGCCCAGTCCTTCCATGCTAGCTGTTCTCATGACTGAACAATGCTGGCCTAGAGTGCCTAGGTGTACACAGCAAGGCAGTGTGGTTCTCCACCACTACCAGGGATTCTGCCAGTTACAAAATTCTTTTACAGAATCCCCTCCTGTCTTTTAAAAAATTTCTTTTACAAAAAACCCAGAGTGAGTTTTTTCATTTTCAAGTAAATTCTGATTGATATAACAGGTCTTTTGGTTCAAATTTCCTGGTCCTTTATACTTTTTTAGTGTCTTCTCATAAAAAAAATGTAGAGCTAAATGGATTTGATTAATTACACAAGTCTCATTTGGAAGGCAAAGTAAAATAGACTTTCAAAGTACATAACAATGCTTTTTGACAACTGTTTTTTTTTTTGGAATTTTTCACCCTGGAGGCTTTAAATTGATATGCAGAGTCAAGACAATTCTAGAAAATTATAGCTCCTGACTTATATGATTCTACTGTAAAAACTAATGAAGTATGTTTCCATAATGAAAAATTTGAGTTCTTTGTTTCTTCTTTCAATAACTAAAGCCTTCCATGTTACACGTTACAGTTTGAAGACACTGAATTTATGGGTTGCTCTTATTTTGAAAGTGCTAATTACTTCTCAGGATTGTTACTGTTGTGTCTTGATGTTATTAGTTTTAAAATATTGATTACTTGACTATCCATAATAATGTCCTTATGAGTATTTTGAGAATAAACTAGAGTTGCGACTATGTGGGGAGTGAACTTTCCCTCTTCGCTGGTGAACTGGACTGGGTTTAAATCTCAAGATGAATTAGTGTCGTAATTCATATAGGCTCAGCTCTGAGACCCACTGTGACTTCAGAAACGAAGATTCATAAGAGTCTATGTGGAACATGAGCTACTCCCCAAGGGATTAATCAAAGGAGTGTGATCAGGTCATCTTTTTAGATATGTAAGAATTCTGATTTGGCTTTTAAATTTATAATAATGTATTTGTCAGTTTTTACAAATAGGAAATTTATCTTCTTTTCTAAATGGAATTTTTGCTTATACCTCATTTTGTAGTTGTGATTTTGCTTATATTTGCCTAAATTATGTCCCAATTGGATAACTTTTTTGGCCCCATAAAATCTGTGTATGTATACTATACAGCTCTGGTAGACATTCAATTTTAGCGTGGCAGCTTCCTATATGTTTTTAAATGCAGCTCTTATTTTAGATGCTCTGGATAAAGGTTTTATGTTCTCCTTTCTTTAGGTGACTATATAAGGGATCATATAATATAATCTCTATTTAAAAGGAAGTCAGAGAAGAAAAGAATTATGCAGTAGAAAAATAAAACTGAAAATAAACTAGAAAAAAAGAATCCTAATCTGGTAGATGGAAACTGGTAGCCTGACAAAGTAGTCAGAAATACTTGCAGTTCAGGTGGGCGATTGTGGTCTAGTTAGTTCACAGGATGACCGCAATTAGTGTCTAGGATTGTTATTTAAACGTGTTTGAAGTTCGTTTCTTTCTTTCTTCTGAGAGACAGTGAGAGAAAACGAGAAGGAGGAACACACTCCCAACAGGATCTTCACACCACAGTCCACCCCTAGCTTCAGCCAGCTCAGATCCTGGGCACATATTCATGCACCTGTTGTGTATCAGGAGACACTTGAACATGAAGCTGGGACCTCCCCATGCAGGTCTAATTGCTTTACCACTGTGCTACCATCTGGTCCCATCTAGCATCAAGTGCAGGACCAAGCTTTTAAAAGAAAGGGAGGGATTATCCAGAGCAGTTCAGGGCATAAGGATCCTAACCACAGAGGGGCTGAGGTTAGGGCAGAACTCTAATATCAGATGGAAATGAAAGTTTTGATTGAGAAAGCTGAAGTAGATGGTCACAGCCAACTATTGGGCCAAACTGGCAAGAGTTTATGTGCGGTCGTGGGCGTGTTTGTGATGTGTGTATACACAGGCATGCCTATGTGCTTCTCTGGCAGAGGAAAGTGGCCGAGACAGGGGAGAAGGAGAAGATGAATACTGAGGCAGCCTATGACTTGCAAGTTTATTTTAGGCACATGGGAACCTAAATCATCTATGGCCAAGAAACTGTCTCTAAACCCCTACTAGTTAGAGCAAAGATGTGGGTACACTTCCTATCACAACCACTTTTAATTCAAGAGCCAATGGAGAGAGTTGCAGGAGCAGCATAGTGAGGGAAGCTACATAGGCAGGGACTGCCAGATGGATAACAGGAGTGGAAGGCACTGTGTTTTTGAAATTGGAAACAATAAAATTAAGCTGTGTGTCATCTATGAATGAGACATTAGCAGTTACTTTTGGGCCAATTATGTTGGCCATCATGTTTTAATAGTGGCCATCACAGCCAATGTAATTAGTAAGCTTTTGTTAGTAATTCAACATTTCACTGAATGAAAGACTGTTCTGAAGGGAAAGGAGGTATCCTCTCTAAATAATATTCACAGCTCTGCAAAAGCAAATCAGTTAATAAACAGACATCTAACAACAGAAAAAATGTTGCCCCTTATTTTTTAAGTGACAATTTAATTAGGTATTTAAAGAGGAAAAATAAGAACACTGTTTGTTATGAAGGACAGTGATGAATAAATTGGGCTTTCATTTTGGTATTATATTTTATTCCTCCTTCTCACTAGTTCTTCAGCTCCAATTTGTTATTATATTTCATCTATTGAGGCAGCAGGTCGCATGGAGGTTAGGGCAGCTGGCTCCCATATGACTGGCTCTGCAGTTCAAGTTCTTGGCATGACAGCTTCAAAAGCATGCCAGGCACATGTGCATGCATGCCTGAAATTCCAAGAGGAGAATAGAGAAGGAATTGCAGTGTGGCTATCCCCCCACACACACTCCCCCACCCCGGGGATGATTTCTCACTCCCTCCGTCTCCAGCACATTCTATAGCAATCCAGGAAACACACACACACACACACACACACACACATTTCATCTTTTTTTTCCCTTCTCATTTTCAGTGTAATTTTCCTTCCACTGTACCCATCCCCCATTTTCACAGCCACCATTTCATTCAAAACACATCACTTGGTTTCTTTTTTCTGTGAAATTCCATTTTTTTCTATCACCAATTCACCCTACATAATGCTATCAATTTAAGCTTCAGGAAGAGCTGTTTTGTTCCTGGTACTCCTTTATTTAAAATCCTTTCATACTTTCTTTTGACCAATTCTGCATTTTTTAGACTTGTATCCAAGGCTCTCCAAAGTCTGTCCTTAATCTGTCTTTTTCAGTCAGAGTTGCCTTTCTTGTGTCTGAATTCTTTGTTCAAGCCTCACTCACTGTTTCCTGAAGATGTATATGTACCTTTTAATTTTTTCTGTAATTTTGTCTGCACCAGCCAACATATCTATTATACTGGATCTTCAAGGAAGTCATGATGCATTTTTGCATCTAAAGACATAGAAAAACATGTCATCACTTTCCCAGTGATCCTTGGTCATTTACATACAATTAAGGAATAGCCCAACTTTGACCTCTGGAAAAAGACTTAAAATTCACACAGAAGTTAACCATCTGTTATAGGCTGAATTGTGTCTCCTCAAATGCATATGTTGAACCCCTAGCCCCTCAGAACCTTAGAATGTGGCTGTATTTGGAGATAGGATCTTTAAAGAGGCAACTAAGTCAAAATCAGTTCAATATGGCGGGCCTTAAACCAATAGGACTGGTGTCCTTAAAAGAAGAGATGAAGACACAGATGGGCACAAAGGGAAGATGACATGAATACTCAGTAAATACTCAGGAAGAAGATGGTCATCTTTTTTTTTTTTTGAATAGGTTTTTTTTTTTTTTTTTGCTATAGGGCACGTGTGCTCGCCAGACAGACAGAGACAGAGAGACAGAAAGTGAGAAATCACCCCCCAGGGGGGATGGTCATGCTGCAATCCCTTCTCCATTCTCCTCTCGGGATCTTGGGCATGCATGCACACACTCCTGGCATGAGTTTTAAGCCACTGGGTCCGGGAAGTGAACCGTGGTCGACTACCAGCAACATAGCCATTACGCTAACTGCTGGTCCCGAAGATAGTCATCTTCAAGTGAAGGAGAGAGGCCTCAGAATAACCCAATTCTGCCAACACCTTAGTCTCAGACTTTTAGCCTCCAGAATTGTGAGGAATACATTTTTTTGCTTTAAGCACCTAGTCTGTGGTGGCACCCATAGAAAGAGGATCCACTATATCCTTTCTAAAGGTAGTGGGTCTACTCAGGCTTCCATGGTGTGGCACTCTTGACCTTTCAGTAGTTATGCATTTGTGGACTGAGGTCTTCATTCCTACATTTGCCCTCAGAGTCTTCCCTGAAAAATAAGCACCTCCCCTGCGTATGTGTCTGCTTGTCATACTTTCCATCTCTCCTGATTGTTCCACATTTACTTGATGACTGAGGTTAATCTTCACATTCTGAAAAGCAGAAATAAAACTTTTCTTTGTCAGTTCCATACTTTGAATACTCAATTCAAAGTACTCCTTGACCGGTTTCTTTCTCCTGTGTATTAATGATAATTATTATTTTTAGGGACTTACTGCCCGTTCTTTACACTCTTACAAATCCCTGAGCATGCCTCTACCATTGATTTTACAACATTATACTCCAGAATCTAGGTGAAGCAGGAAATCTATGAACAGTTTTACCCCACTTTTGTCATTGAAGAAAACTTGGACCTTTGGTGCATACCTTAAATTGATCCAATTTCACATTGCATTAATGATACATGTATTATTTACTTCAGATTTTGTGAGGAGCTGGAGTGTAAGTGGGCCATCATAGCAATATTCCCCTTCTATCTTTCTTACTGTTTCCTGATAGCCATCTAATGCCTCCTTAAAAATCTCCACTAGTGAACACAGAAATAAAACTCTCATCCCTTAATTTCATTTTCCACTCAAAAAACAAAATAATGGGGACATAGAACACTGAGGTACTCCTTTGTCCAACAAATGGTTATGCTGGCTTATATATAAAGAGGGGTATATCAGCCTAAAATAATATGGGGCTCCATAAATATCACAAGAGTTGATTTGGAATATGGAAGAGAAAACAGTTCTTACGTGTACTGGTTTTAATTATGTAGCTGGAATGTCTTCTGTTAAATTAAATTGATAATAGTTTGCTTTGTGATCCTAAAATATGTATATTCCAAGTTATAAGCTGTGTTTTATTTCCTTTTAAGTAAAGACATACATAGTTTTGAATCTTTTCTTTCTGGCTTTGGAAATTAATACCAAAATTTTCTACATGAGGATAGTGAATTATAGGGATAAAGAAATCAGTACTAATTATACTTGTATTTGTGTTCTCTAAATCATCCTGTGGCATTTAAGACTTTAAAAATAATCATTCTACTGGGACCATCAGATGGCATACATAATGGTTGTTTTGCTGCACTCCCACATAGTCCATCGCAGTTCAATTCCTTGACCTGCTGACTTAAAACTCACAATGGGTGCATGTGTATGCGTGCCCAAAGTCCTTAGAGGAGAATGGAGTAAAAGGGATTGTGGCAAGGCCATCCCCCAAGGAGGTGATTTCTCAGTTTCTGTCTCTCTCTTTCTCTGTCTTTCTGGTAAGTGCACATGCCCTTTACCAAAAATCTCTTTTAAAAAGTGATTGTATTAATAATTAGCATTAATATTCAACTATTTTAGTTTTTTATGAAAATCATAAGCCTGAAACAATTTGCTTTGATTGCAGATGGGTCAAGAATTGTTCTTTCCCATGTCCCACCTGGAGAAGGATTGGACCCACCCAATCTGAAAAATAAGGTGCACTCATACATATAATGTCTGGTTGGAGAAGTAGAAGAAATCCAATAATTAACCATTCTACAATACAACAAAAATTAACCTTAGTTCTGCTCCTATCTGCATTGAGCTTAATTATCCTGCAGAGTAACGTCAAGAGACACTTGCCACATAAGGTAGGGAACTGCTTTAGTACACTGTTCATGAATCATCAAGTTTTTTTGAAAGGACTTGAAAGCAAAAATGTAGAAGGATGATAGGCTGGAGAAAACAGCTGTAAGAGCTGCTTTAAAGATGCTTTATGAATTCTGTATTTTGTATAGTGTGACCAGTTACTGTAAAATCTAAATGCAAGAAAAGAGCGAACCATGGAGTCACCTAACCTAGGTCATTGCTACCCACAGGGCATTTTGCATCATTTTTCCTATGTTGGTGAAAAATTATTCAAGAGCCACTTTCTTTAAAGATTAAAGAGTAGTTTGAAAATTATTACTTCCAAGAAGTTTCCCATTCTTCCTAATTTAATTTCATTAAAGAGAAATGATCATTTCTTACTCATTTCAATGAGTAAGTCAGTCATATGATTATTTAGGAAATTTCTTGAAGGTTTTTGCCTCTAAATAATTCTCTTTGATTTCCTTGCTAATTTCTTGTAATTTTCTCTGAATTCACATGTAAAACTAATGTGGATTCTGCAATTTTAAGATACTGACAAAAATATGCATTTCTTTAATGATCCAGAATAATAGAACAAATTTTTGAGACACATTAGGTTTCTCAATTTGGGTTTCTGGCTAACTCATGGTTCACCAAGTGTTGGTATACCTGTAATCAGATCACTCTGGTCCTTGAAAAGTGCATAGTATGTGAACAGGAAGGAGTCAATGCATAGAACCACTACCAAAGTACAGCTTCAAAAGTGCCTTTGTGGGGAAGGCTCTTCTGTGTCATGCATTTGTCGGTCTCTGGGTGCTCATAGTGACAAGGGTGTCTATCATGTTCCTGGACATAGGACCTGTTGGTCAATTGAATATTTCTTTGTATCATTATGTTTTTTTTTCTGATTCAGGGTTTGCTTCTTGAATCCAATGCTGGTCCAGTTACATCCTAGTGATAGTGGAAAGAATCAATAACTGTGTTAACAAGGGCAAATAACCTAAACATTATAAGTTATAATTTTGTTTGTTACACTACTAATTATGATGCCCGTATCATGGTCATTTTGTACCAACAGGAGCCAATCAATCTCTTTCTCATCCTCTGTCTCTCTCTTTCAATTGCTGGGTTTTTTTTTTCCCCTTTCTCTTGGTAATAATTATACACAATCCTCTCATCTCTCTATGGGAAGTATTTTATACATTCATTAATTGAAGTCAGAAGAAAATATTATTTTCCAAACCTCCTGAAGCTAGGGTTAGTCTTAAGGTGTATAGCATCCTGTCAAGAAACAAGTTGGGCAACCCTTGTAAGTATGTCAGTACCATTCTAGGGACCCAATTTCAGTCCTACAATAGGAATACCTTATCAGTAGCAATCTGCCTACCATTATCCCCTTCCCCCAACTCCAATGGGGCTGGCTATTGAGCCCTAGGATGACCCTACTAGTAGTGCAAGTCTCCGGGCTCCTCGGGGCCTTTGTTCAACTTTCTGGGAAGTGTAGACCAAAGAGTGTCCTCAGGAAAGAAAATTTTGACTCTGTCCACCCATCCCAAACACCAGAGCTGGACTCAGAACATTTTAAGAGAGGCACTCCAGATTGTGGGAACCCCTGTTTTGTGGTTCTTAGAACAGAACTCTGCTAAAGCTTTACAGAGATACTGTCCTGTCTGAATCTATGGTAATCTTTAAACATTTAAATTCCAGAAATTCATTCCCAACAGGGATCCAAAAACTCCCTGTCCTGGAATTATGGATTTTCAAACTGAATTCTGTCTACTCTGTTGATTGTCCACTCAATATAAATTACACTGAAGGTGGCTAGGAAATTATTCAAATGTCTTAAAAATTCCTGAAATTCTAGAAAGAAAAAGTAAATTGGACGGCTCTCTCTATTGTACAAGTTTTTCCAACTCAGAAAAGATATGAGTTAAACTATAGAAGTTCTTGAATTTGTCACCTCAGATTCTCCATGACTTTATTGTCAACAAGAGGTTTTATGGGGACATTTCTACAGGTACATAAAACATCAGACTATTTACAACATAAACATCTGTGCTGGTACCATCTGTTCATTGATTGGTTATCACTCACAAGATAACTTGCTCTTTTTTTTCTTTCTCTCTCTCAATCATTTACATTTCCAAAATTATAGTGCAAAAATTAAAATAAAGAAAAATAACAACATGGCATTATTAGTTATTTTCCTCCACTATTCTCTTATATCTCTGAGTTCACATTTCTTCTCCCTTGTCAACTTGAGAATGCTTTCTTCTTCTTCTCAGTAAAATAAGCCAGCCAATATATGAATTTATTGGGTTGTAAGAAAGCCATGATGCATTTTTTGTGTAGAAAAACAAAAAAAAATACTTCATGACTTTCCTGATGACTTAATATTTTATTTATAACACTTCTAGGATATTAGCAGCCTCCCCAAATGTCAGTTATCTATATTAGTGAATTGAAATAGTTCCATCTTAACCTTCATCCGGTTAAAAAAATTCACAGAGATTATAATTTCTATATGTAGTAGCGTTGATTTTGGCTTCCTGAGGTTTTGACTTTGACTTCAAAATTCTGCGTGGTAAAGTATATGCCATACCTATTATTTGTACTAGGATATATGAATTAGCACATTGTTGACTGTCTGGAAATGAAGTCACACGATTTAGATCTAGTATTTTGGAACTTTGACTGCAATCTGTTTTATTTTAAGGAATTTTTTTTTTGGGGGGGGGAGGTTTTTGCTATAGAGGGTGTGCGCTTACCAGACAGACAGAGAGAGACAGAGAGACAGAAAGCGAGAAATCACCCCCCCCCACTTCAGGGGGGGATGCCACGCTGCAATCCCTTCTCCTCCATTCTCCTCTCGGGATCTTGGGCACGCATGCACATGCACCCAGCGTGAGTTTAAGCCACCGGTTCCGGGACTCGAACCACGGTCGACTATGTGGTAGTCCAGCGACATAGCCATTATGCTAACTGCTGGCCCCTATTTTAAGGAATGTTTTCAAGTTAGAGAACACTGTCAATGTCCAAGTCCCCTGAGACATGACCTTCAGGAATAACACCTGACAAACATTGTCAAGAAGATATGCAGTATCTAGAATTGGTATTTCCCTTAGTGCCCAGGAGCTGGAGCCATGCCCTGGGCCTTACATTTAAGAGAAGCAAGCTGTTGAAGAAAAATTGTATTATTTGGAGTTAAATAATCAAGGAAGACTCTATTCAAGACTATTGCAATAGAAGCTAGAGAATGAACTCAACTCCACTGAAACACAAAATAGGAGAGTTTTAAGTACTGTGGTAAGCTAGCGAAAAAGTATTGTAGGATGTTTTGGAGGAAGTAGATCAATATACTCAAGTCATCTGTGTTTGCTAATTAGTGCTTATGGAAGGCTCCTGTTCTCCCATAGAGACTGGGAGATAAGGGCACTAAGTTCCTTAATGATTACATTTTAAGGAGATGGATTTCAGTTCCTTAAGAAAGATATTTTTGGGTTATAAAGCTGGATATTGTTTTTTCTTTTTTTTTGTTGTTGATGCATAGTAATTGTACACACTTCTAGGGATGCAATGTGAATTTTCAGCACAATAGCACACTATGTTATGATTAAATCAGAGTAAATTGGTATATTCATTATCTCAACCATTTGTCATTACTTTGTGTGAGAACATCAAAATCTTTTTTAGTTATATACAGTAAATTATTAACTATCTGATATATCCTCCCTACTGTATTTTATAACACTAGAAATTATTTCTCTGTTTTACCTTTAATTTTGTCTATTAATCAACATCTCCCATTTCTCTCTCTTCACATCCTTCTCAGCCTCTTATAGTCATTCTTTAACACTTTCCTTCTACAAGGGTTTACTTTTGGGGGGCAGGGCACAACTGTAAGGTTTCTAAAGTAAATGCTATAAGCAAAGACAGGTCAAGAGCTTATAGACAGAAAAGAACCTATCTAAAGTATAGTCAGGCTGAGTGGAACATTAAAACTTGGTCACCATTCTTTCTCTCCACTGGCTGTGTCCTTCCAAAAAGTCAAGGAATTCATGGAGCAGAGGGAATGTGACCACTCAGTAAGAAGTATTTCACAGTATTACCCCAGAACTATTCATGGTTGAACTTTAGATATGGCAGATTCCACTAGGTAAATTTGTTAAAACATCAACCTGATCATACAAAATTAGACTGTTTTTATTTTATCTTTGTAAGGATTTTTTAAAAATTATTTATTATTGTACATAATCATTACATCATCTGCTAGTCCTTTCTGATTTTTTCAGTATTTTTTAGAACCATTGTTTCCTTTCACAGTCAACATTAAACAAAGATAACTGGTATTCTGACATCACTATAGAGAGATTGTGCCTGTTCTTTAACTTTGCATGTGTGGAACCACAGTGTATGTGCTCATTTGTTTTTTTTTCATCAATTTTTATTGTGTGTTGCATTAGTTAACATTTTATCTTAGCTGTGTGGTATTCCACGTGTGACTAAAGCACAACTTTTTTATTCATTCTATCGTTAGAATTGTATCCAGTTTTGAGCTACTATGAATAAAGCCTTTCTAAATACTTTAGTTCATAAAGTATGAAATAAAGTGGATGTCCATTTGTTTAGGAGGTATTGCCAGGAGTGAAATTCCAAGGTCATAGATTAGAAGTATTTTCAGATTGGTACATACTGACAAACCAATTGCTTGTATCAATTTATTCTTTCACCAGCTATATATGAGTTCTAATCACTTAACATCTTTGTCAGCACTTGCTATTGTCTGTCAGTTTAATCTTATTTATTTGGGTGAGTAGTTTAATAGCATATTATTATAATTTTATTCACATTTCTCTGAGAATAATGATAAGGAGCATGTTTATTTTTCCACATTTTTAGGTGTCTGTTCAAGTTTCTTATCATTTTTTTTCCCTCAGAGATTGTCTTTTCTTTGGTTTGTAGGCCTTTAAATATTCTGTATATGCATTCCTTTTTTGGGTGTATGTGTTGCAATCTTTTATCCCAAGATGAGACTTACCTTTTCATTCTTTAATGGTATTTTTTAAAAGTTTATATATTGTCGGGACCAGCAGTTAGCATAATGGCTATGTCGCTGGACTCCCATGTAGTCGACCGCGGTTCGCGTCGGGGACCCAGTGGCTTAACGCTGGGCGCGTGTGCGTGCGTGCCCAAGATCCCAAGAGGAGAATGGAGGAGATGGGATTGTGGCGTGGCCATCCCCCCTAGGGGGGTGATTTCTCGCTTTCTGTCTCTCTGTCTCTCTCTGTCTTTCTGGCGAGTGCACACGCCCTATAGCGAAAACCTCTCCAAAAGAAAAGTTTATATATTGTAATTATGCATATTTATGGGGACATAATGTAATTTTACCATACAATGTTGATGTGGAGACACCCAGAACTTATGAGTAACTTTGAGCTAACCCAGGACTGATAGCTGCCTGGACTTTCTCTTTCCCCATAAGGTAGCTGCCCCTCCCCTGAACTGTACAGTGGCTGGAGGCCTTGAGCAGGCTGACAGCTCTATATGAGGGCAGACACTGAGCCTTTTCCCTGATAAGACACTCCAAACATGCTGAAATCGCCCCTCCCCAAATTCACCCATAAAAGACTGTGCTCAGCTCTCAGCTGGGGCTGGAGCTTCAGAGTGTTATCTCCTTCATGCCTGCTGGTGTAATAAAAGAGTTCTCTTTCCTCACCGAAGTGCCTTGTTTTCGTTCTTCAGCATCTGTTTTTCCACAGCATTTGGTGTGTTGGCTGGAAAGCAAAATCAGGCTAGCCTTTTGAGCCACCTATCTCAAGTCATTTTCCCCCTGGGATGGGCATTGCGGTATGGAGAGATAGGCACGCACTCATCTCGTTTGACGGGATCCCTCAGCTGTGATGCCTGCCCCAAGGTCTAGTGTTCCTGGAACATCAGGCTCCAGTTTGAGAGAAAGACCAACTCCCAGACCATGATGCATCAACCGTGGTCAACTCTGGTAATCTGGTAAGCCCCCCTGGGATCTGTAGAGCCCTGTCAGTCAGACCCACTCAGAATGGAAGAGACCTGTATACTCTTTGGTTGCAGGACCAACAGTCAGGGTTTATCTGGTAATTGGTTGGTGTGGGGAGGGAATGTATAACCTCTGAGTGAATGTGAGTGTTTGTGATGAGTGAATGTGTTTGTGGCCCCACAGTGCATCACACTATGGGGCATGATTGGGTCTGTTTAAATCTGTGTTTCCGTGGAGGCTCCAGAAGGGCTAAAAGGCAGAATTACATGCTTAGGGACCCCTTCCCTCTCCATGCATGTCATCCAGTGGAGGATATATATATCCAATTGCTTATTGCCAAGGAGCCAAATGAAGCCTGCGAGGGATGCAACCAGACAGATGCCTGATTGGTCCCCCTCTCTGGGCACCTGCGCTTTGTCTGTTTGTAGCATCGTTCATGGGAGGGAGGACACAGGGGCTGTTGGGAGAGTTGTCCCTATAGAGTTGGATAGGCAGAGTAGATGTCAGGTCACAAGTTCTGTCTCCAGAAGCTGGGACATGAATTCCTCTCAACTGTGACAAAAGATGTCCTCCCAGAGCCCATCTTGACTCTCTTACAAAGGCTACCACCATGGAATGAAACCTGCCCACTCTGACTGGGAGCAGAGAGGACAGGCCTCACTCTCTACCTAAACCACCTTCCCTCATCGATTAGTTCGATAGACTTCCATTCCCTTATCCTCCCCACCACATGGTTATGTACAATGTGGTTACTGGCACCCCAGGCCATCCAAACCAGTTCTCCTATGCTGACTCCTGGCTACAATTATCCCAAGCCATTCCACCTTGGGCACAAATTTGCATAAGAGGGAAGAATTAGTGTATTATTTTTGCCACTCGTGTCATGCTGCCCATGCCTGCCTCTGACCAAAAGAAACTTGCAGCTCTGGCTCCCATCTTGTAAGGCACTCCCAAAGAGGAGCCATTAGCAGCTCCATCTCCGTATTTCTCTGTCCCAGCTGAGCCAGTGATTGAAACTCTGCCTCCATCTGTGTCTCCAGATCCTGAAGAGCAGCCTTGGGGACCAGCCACAGCTCTGACTTCTCAGGGGAAAGGTCACCAGCCTCACCCATTGTCACCTGATGAGCAGCTTCAGTCTGGGACAACCTTACTCTTCGGATGCTCCTCTGAGAGACCCAAGGGCCTCCGCAGATAGGTACAGATGGGCTATTACGGAATGCAGAGCAACCTTCTATTATGAGCCCTTTACCACCACTGATTTGCTTAATTGGAAACACCACACACACATTCTCCTTACTTGGAACAGCCCCAGGCAATGATAAGTTCATGGAGTCTATACTAAACCCATCAGCCCACTTGGGACAACTGCCAACAACTGCTCCTCACCATTCTTAATATAGAGGAGTGCAACAGAGTCCTTGTAACAGCAAAGACATGGCTACAAGAGCACGACCCCAACGATGAGGTAGATTCTGAGGCTTGGGCCACAACTGCCTTTCTGAATGAAAAGCCTAACTGGGATTTCCATCCTGAGAACAGCCACGCCCATCTCAGCAAGTATCGAGAGGCACTCCTGCAAGGGATGAAAGACGGTGCAAAGAACCTACAAATATGGCAAAAACTACAGAAATAATTCAAAAGATAGACAAGCTGCCAGGGCAGTTTTATGAGAGGCTCTGTGAAGCATACTGGATCTATATTCCATTTGATTCAGAGAACTCTGAAAGCCAACGGATGATTAATGCTGCATTTGTTGCCCAATTGGCCCCTTACATCTGTAGAAAACTCTAAAAGCAGGAAGGCTTTCTGCCACTCAACTCCTGGAGATCCTTAATTGAGTCTTCATGAATCTAGACTGTGAGGAGAAAAAGGAAGTGGGCTGGTGGATGAAGCAGAAAGCAGCCCTGTTGGATGCCACCCTCAGACAACTGGATGCCCCACCTGGTCCAAGAGGGGAGTCAGAAGTCAGCTGCCCTAGGCTTAGGCCAACCCAATGCACTTACTGCAAGTAAGATGGGCACTAGAAGGATGAATGCCCCAAGCAGAAGGCAAAACAAGGAAGGTTTTTACCTGAAGCCCACCAGGAGCCCCCGAGACTTTCCCGCAGTCTGGGCTGAGAGGAGCCCGCCAAGGATGGTGGTCAACCACCCACCTATAGTGGTCAAACTAGCACCTCAGGTGCAGCCTGTGCACCTTTGCTGGTACCCAATAAGCTCTCGTGGGGCCCCTAACAGTTATTATTTTGGCCCTGGATGTCGGACCATGTGTTCTTAATCTGATTACACAGTTTATAACCTCCCATCTTGAGGCTATAAAGTATCAGATGCTTGTCACAACCTGGGAAGTTACGTTTACTGCCCCTCTGTTGATTGATGATCATTGAATGTGATTGAGGATGCTCAAGAGGGGAGAATGATGTGGAGAAGCCCTGAACTTATGAGTAACCTTAAAGCAACCCAAGGCTGATGGCTGCCTGAACTTTCTGTTCCCTACCGTGTGGGAATAAAAGAGTTCTTTTTTCTCTCCAGAGTGCCATGTTTTTGTTCTTCAGCATCTGTTTTTCTGCAATAAGATCACAATGTGTATTGATTAAATCAGGATAATAAACATACTTGTCATCTCAGCCGTTTGTCATTACTTTGTGTTGGGAGCATTAAAATTCTCTTTTTTAGTTACTCTGTGATATACAGTAAATTGTTACCTGTGTTCTCTCTACTGTATTTTATAACACTAGAAGTTGTTCCTATTATCTGTCTGTAATCTTATTTCTATTAATCAGCATCCTTCTGTCTCCCCCATCCTTCCCCTTTAGTAATAATTCTTCACCTCTCCACATCTATGAGTTCATTTTTTTCAATTTCCACATTTGAGGATGAATGTCTGATACTGCTCTTTCTGTGCCTGTCTTATTTCACTTAATGCAATGTCCTCCAGGCTTGCCAGTTTAACATACAATGACAGGAATTTATCCTTTCTAATAGCTGAATATTATTCCAGTGTGTGTGTGTGCATGTGTGTATACACACATTTTCTTCATCCATTTATCTGTTAATGAACACCTAAGTTGATTTTATGTCTTGGCTATTATGAATAGTCCTACAATAAATATTGGAATATAAATACATTTATGACATACTGATTCTTTTTTATTTGTATATATAACCAATAGTGGGATTGCTGAATCATAAGGTAGTTCTATTTTTTATTTTTCGAGGAACCTCCACACTGTTTTCTATAATGGCTACATTAATTTATATTCCCACTAACAGTGTAAAAGTATCCCCCTTTCTCAACATCTTCACCAGCATTTCTTATTTTCTGTCTTTTGATAATAGTGGTATTTTTTGATAAGCAGAAGTTCTTCTCTTTTTTAAAAAAAAGAGATTTTTGCTGTAGGGTGTGTGTACTTGACAGAGAGAGACAGAGAGACAGAAAGTGCGAAATCACCCCTCTGGGGGGGAATGCCATACCACAATCCCTTCTCCTCCATTATTCTCTCAGAATTTTGGGCACACAAGCACACATGCCCAGTGTGAGTTTTAAGTCTCTGAGTCCAGCACTCAAACTGCAGTTGACTATGTGGAAGTCCAGTGACGTAACCATTACACCATCTGCTGGTCCCAATTGAAGTTCATAATTTTCATGAAATGCAGTTTTTTAATGTTTCCCTGTATGCTTTGTATACTTTGTGTGTGTGTGTGGTTTCTGTTTAAGAAATTTTTACCTATGTATAGCCATAATGATATTCTCCTGTGTTTTTCAGAAAGTTTTATCTAAAGGAAAAAAAAAAAAACCCAAAAGCAAAAATCCTTTCACTTTAGACCTATGTTCCATCTTGAATTAAGAAAGGAAGTTCTGTTGCTGCACTGGATAGAACAGCTAGTGCAGTGTGAAATATCAAAAGGAATAGTAGACACCTTTGTCTTATTCAAAGTCAGATCAATTAAAATTAAAAATAATTTTTAAAAAGTTAAAGTAGCGACAATTGGTCTAAAATTCTGGCCAGAACACTAAATGAAGTTCAGTCAAATTCAATTTTATATTGTGAAATGTTTAAGTACAAAGACCGGATCTGAGGCTCAGTACTTTCAAAGGACATGCCTAAAGCATATAAACCTCCAGATTTCCTACATACTGACTCATAGAGTCCCAGATTCCTCTATGTCTTAATTCTTCTAATCACTTTTTTTCCTTTTTTTGAGTCAGTTGTAGGAAGAGGAGAGATAACTATTAAATTCATAATATTAGGTGGATCTCTCTTGGTACCTGACCACAGACAGTGCTTTACCAGTCATCTTATATGCAGAGATGTGAAATGGAGCCTCAATAACAAGAAGTCACAATGCACGTGGACTAAAAAGGGTATATAACTAAAGTTTCTGAATGTGGTGTTAAGAGTTAAAGAATCAGCATGTATTAACCTCTTGCCATAAATGGCCAGAATTTTTACAGATGTGCATGTCAGTTAAGTTAGAAACTAATTTAAATGAACCTTTTCACATTTAGTCCTCATTAGGAAGGAGTTCTAGAATTGAATCCAGTATTGATTTAGGGCAGTGGGCAGAGAAGAGAGTGGCTTGTGTCTGCTATAGCTTTAGTAGAGGCAGCAGCTTAGTGGAACCTCAGAGTTTTGAAGAGACTCTTAACAATTGATACATGCATTAGGTCATTTGGTAGATACACGTTTTGTACAAAATGAATTGTGTTCAGAATTCTGTCCTTAGTCAAGGAGCTTAAGGCTTGAGGTTGTGAAGCACATCTATAACTGCACTTAAAAAAGAAAATGATGAATTTCTGTTATTTACATACAGTTATCCCTCAGACTGAGATCCTTAAAGGCAAGAGCACAAATTATCCTAGTTCTAAGATAATTCCTAATAAAGAAGTAACCTCTGTTTTCTAATGCCCATTTAATTTTATTTCAACCATGCAAAATACATTTAGTAGTCCAATATATGCCAGGCACTATTCCAGTCACCAGGGATAAAGTTGCATACAAAAGACAGCGTCTCTGAGGTCACATAGCTTATCTTGGAGAAAGACATACTTGAACTGGTCTTGAAGGATGAAAAGGCTTTGAGCATGCAGCAGCTAAACAGGAGACTTCTATACAAAGACAACGATATGGACAAAGACAAAAAAGCTAGACATTTTGGAGCAGTATGAGGCACAATTAATAGTTCAGGCTGACTGGAAAACAGAATGAACAAAAAGGAATACAAAATGTTGGGACCATGTTGAATATACCTATGTTCTTGGCTTGGGGTCTGAACCATGTGAAAAATAAAACAATGGTAAAGGGGAAGTTAGATTAGCAGATACAGCTTAGTAGAGGAGTCAATGGGCCTGAATTGAACTCAGGATTAGGTAGATTTTTCTAACCTTGTTATATGTACATCTGGACCAAGACAGGCTACTGGGGAGAAAAAAAAAATCTATGCTCAACTTTCATTATAGAATGACTTATGAGTAAGCTCCCTTCTAAAAGGAATAAGGTATTGAATAGGGTAAAGATTCCCCTACTATTCCCGATCCCCCAACATATCAATCAGATAAACACCAGAAAAGCTGGTGTTTCTCATTAAGGTCCTTAGTTCTTTTTTCCCCTGTTTTATTTTAAACAATTGAACTTAATTATTAATCCTATGGTCAGAAGG
>NW_006159488.1:529294-533204 GCF_000334495.1 Tupaia belangeri chinensis
GTGCGAAGGGAAAAGAGTCTCACAGTCAGGAAAAGAAATTGGCATTAGCTCAGAACAGACTTGCTTATACCTTCCTGAAACTCTTACGCTGACATTCAACATTGTTCTTTTGGGTATGATCCTGCACTGCTGGTGAGATTAATTATATTTTACCCCCAGAATATGAAATGAATCAAAATATGAACTACCTAGGGACAATCCATCCCTGAGACTGAAAATATATTTTCTATTTTCCTTCCCATCCAAATAAGTCAGGCTGCATTGTCCAACACAGCTTATCTTAGATCTGTAATGAGACTGAATGAACATTAAAAACAAAAAAAAAAAGTTTTGCCAAGGGTACATGTGATCACCAGAGTAGAAAGAGAGGCAGAGAGAGAAAGAAAGGAGAAAGCACCCTCAACGGAAAGTGAGCACACCTCAATCCTTTTTCCTTCATCTGTCCCTCCGTTTGGAATTTTGGGAACACATGCATACACCCAGTGTGCTTTTCAAGACACCAAGTCTAGACGGGACCAGCAGTTAGTGTAATGGCTATGTTGCTGGGCTCTCATGTAGTTGACCACGGTTGAAGTCCCGGACCCGGTGGCTTAAACTCACTCCGGGTGCATGTGCATGCGTGCCTTGGATCATTAAAGGAGAATGGAAGAGAAGGGATTGCAGCGTGGCCATCCTCCCAGGGGGGTGATTTCTCGCTTTCTGTTTCTCTCTGTCTTTCCAGGAAACAAACGTACCCTATAGCAAAAACCTCTTAAAAAAAAAAAAAAAAGACACCAAATCTAGGACCTGAACCACATGATCAGCCATGGAGGATCCAACTACCTTAAACACCATGTCGCTAGCTGGTCCCTGAATGACAATATTAACATATTTTACTAAAAAGTTTACAAAGACTCAAATGCCAATTTCAAATGCCAGCAATATGGAATTGCCCAAAATCTGAATATTAAAGCCCTGAATCAAATTCTTCTGTCCTTGCAAATTATTTTTGACAATTCATTCTTATAAAGATTTATTATTTTTAGTCTATGCCACAAAAGTTTCTAACATCTGAGAGATGTGATTTCTTAAGCATCTTTATGCTGAAGCTATTTCTGCTTGGAATTGGTGTGGTTCCTTGAAGACCTCAAAACTTGTATTGGTTCAGTGGATGCCAACTCTCCCAGGAACCTCACCTTTTAAGAGACCAAAGAGCTTATTAGACAAACATGGTTAACCCAGCACTTGGTATACTCATGAAATTTAGGAGCCAGCTCCTAGCCTCTAATGTAATAAATAGTCCCAGGTGTGATTGTGATTATGATCTCTGCACTTAATCTTGAGAAAGACCATAGGATCTGTCCAGTTGTACAGAAAAGAGGAGGAAATTCCCTACTAGAATGTGCCAATCTTTGCCAGTTGTCTGGAATCTATGACCCGTGAGTATAAATTCAATTGAGAGTATTCTTCATTCTTCCAACCTGGCTATTTGCCTGAAGCCGATAATGGATGAGGATAGTAACTCAGATAATGCCCCTCATAAATCACCATTATCATCATAGTATGATTTGTGGAATACTTAAGAACTAGGAGCTTTTCTGAGAACATGACATATATAAATATGCTTAATTATCATTACCCCAATATATAGCATCTTTCTTCCTCAGTTTTAAACAATTTGGGAAATAAAATGAAAAGAAAAATCAAGACCAAAGGGGCCAGCAGGTGGTGTGTGGTTAAGGCACAGGACTTTCACATAGTCAATCCTGACTCGAGTCCTGGACTTAGAGGCTTAAAAATCATGCCAGGTACATGTGGAGTCATGACCAAAATCCCAAGAAAAGAGTGGAAGAGAAGGGATCGTGGTACGACCTTCCCTTCTGGGAATTGATTTCTCACTTTCTCTCTCACTGTCTCTTTCTTTCTCCAGTGAGTGCGCATACCCTATAGCAAAACCTTAAAAAAAAATAAAACTAAGATGAAAATGATAACCTTTATAACAAAGAAAAAAAACGGGGACAGGAAAAGAAACAGACTAGTTTAGGGGAATGTACCTTAGTCCATGAACCAAATGGGCCTCCTACCTAAATTCTAGAATTGGGCTAACAAACCAGCTCAGTTCCAGGAGTGTGAAGTATGGTAGACTTTCTTCCTTTTGGGCAAATCCCTGCAACTTAAAGCTTGGAGGAGTTGTGAGAATTTGTGTTCTCTATTGGAGAGGAATAGGGGATGGAGCAGAGTTAAGCATGTCTTGTTATTCTTCTGAAATTAACTAATCACATCGGTGTTTTTACTCTCTGAGGCAAGTAAGTAAATGTAGTTATGCTAATTGAGCTCTCTTTATGACACATTAGGAATGGGTACAAAACATTCTCTGCAACGTGACAAAAATCATTGGATGCCTTCTCTTTTATAATTTTTTCCCCTAATTATGTAAGTAATGTGGGAAATTATTGTGGAAACTTACTAAAGTTTGTAAGCAGGGAAATCTTGTTTGATTTAGAAGGGTAATTTTGGCAGCTTTGTGAGAAAGATTTGAGAGGAGACGCTAGAGGCAGAGGGGCATATAAGAGTTGATAAAAGAGATGATGTGAGTAGGCAGTTGTCATCAAGAGAATGAGGATAAAATGTAAGAGTTTTTATTCCTATTAAGGTTGATAAAAGTTGGTAATAGATCTGGTATAGTACAGGAGGTAATGGGAGAAGCTGAAGTGGTTCCGAGATTTAGGACAGACATTTGGAACATGTTTCATGCTTTGGTCTCAGAACCATAATATTTCTCATGAAGAGTACTCTCCTCCTCACATTTCGTTAAGATGGAAATCATCCCTGTGTGAGAGAGTGGGGGTTTATTTTACAGATGTAAAATCAGAGCTGTAGTGAGGTTGCCTTCTCTGTATGATCTTACAGTTGGATCTAGTGTCATTGTGTAGATTTTATCAAGTTCTCTCCCCTTTCTCTTGAGTACTTCCTACACAGAGGGGTACATGTTGCCTGCATTAAAATATTTGATTAGACTTATTAGATGACTTTTGTCTGAGAAGATAAGGTTAGGGTTTGGATATGAAAAAACCTGACTTATAGCCAAGTGCATACACAAACCTTGATCAAACATGTTGTTCGACTCTTTTAATCAAGTCCAGAAGTCATCCCCAAGACCTATAGTGGTTATAGGTAAAGAGACCTCAAATTTAGGAAAAATGAAGTGGAATGAACCTCTGAACTCTAAATATGACATCTCTTTTCTTCCCTTCTGCCCAACTGCCTTGGGATTTTCCTCTGGGTAAAAGCAGGAGTAAGAAACATCTAAAATTTTCTATATTGTAACCAAAGTGAATAACTTCGTTTATTCATTTATTCAATAAACATTTAAGTGCCTTCACTTAAATATCAGGCACTGTTCTGAGCAATGGGGACACCTCAATAACAAAACACAACTCTCCATCCACATAAAACTTATCTTGTCCTAAGGAGCAGCAAAGATCATAGGACTCTCTCCTGACTCTTTTCAATGAGGCCCAACCCTTCAGAAGCTGGTTTATTTTTATTTATTTATATGTCTATTTATTTATTTGTGTTTTTGGTTTATTTTAAAACAACAGATTGTTAAAAATGGTTCCTAATTTTTTTATTATTTGAATTTTATTTACTCATTCATTCACTTTAATTTGACCATACACACACACACACACATACACACACACACACACACACACACACACACAGAGAGAGAGAAAGAGAAAGTGAGAAAGCAAGCCACCAGGTCTGGGACTCGAACCATGGTCAACTATGTGGGAGTATCCAGTGCCCTAACCAACATGCCACATGCTGGTCCCAGTTGTAACTTCCTGGAGCCTCTAGTGGCCAGGGCCGCTCACTCTACTCAGTGCCGGAGCTGCGAACTGGGAACCAGCGGCTGGCGCTGGCCTGT
>NW_006159488.1:537435-545196 GCF_000334495.1 Tupaia belangeri chinensis
CAAGCCACCAGGTCTGGGACTCGAACCATGGTCAACTATGTGGGAGTATCCAGTGCCCTAACCAACATGCCACATGCTGGTCCCAGTTGTAACTTCCTGGAGCCTCTAGTGGCCAGGGCCGCTCACTCTACTCAGTGCCGGAGCTGCGAACTGGGAACCAGCGGCTGGCGGGGTCTCACCAGATCTGCATCCAAGCAAGTGAAGATGTTAAAGATATCTTTGCCAGAGCCAGAAATGGAAAATACAGACTTCTGAAAATATCTATTGAAAATGAACAACTTGTAATTGGATCATGTAGTCAGCCCTCAGATTCCTGAAAAGAATGATACCTTTGTTTTACCCCTGTTGGAGGATAAACAGCTATACTGTATATTATTCAGGTTAGATTCTCAGAATGTCCAGGGTTATTCATTGCTTGGTCTCCAGATCATTCTCATGTTCATCAAAAAATGTTGTACGCAGCAACATGAGCAACTCTGAAAAAGAAGTTTGGAGATGGTCACATTAAAGATGAAGTATTTGGAGACCAGCAGTTGGCATAATGGCTATGTTGCTAGACTCCCATGTAGTCGACTGTGGTTCGAGTCCCAGACCGGGTGGCTTAAACTTACACCAGGCACATGTGTGTGTGTGCCTAAAATCCTGAGGAGAATGGAGAAGGGATTGTGGTATGGCCATCCCCCCAGGGGGGTGATTTCTCGCTTTCTGCCTCTCTGTCTCTCTTTCTGGCCAGTGCATGCAGCCTATAGCAAAAACCTCTCCACACACACAAAAAAAGATGAAGTATTTAGAACAGTGAAGGAAGACGTGTCATTATGTGGATATAAAAAATATATGCTGTCACAGTCTTTCCCTGCCCCACTGGTGGCAGCTGAGGAAGAATTACAACAGATTAAAGTTAATGAGGTACAGACTGATTTGAGTGTGGACACTCTTTATAGTGCTTTAGAACATTTCCTGAATAAGTCATTTCATTATAAGGACTATGAGGCCAAATATATATGTCATTAAAATTTAAATTATTATTCAAAAGGAAACAAAACTAAATAACTTGAAAAAGTTTTAAACATCAAGATTGATTTTGTTTTATTCCCAAACCATACGTTTGGAAGCAAATTATATTCTTTATCAATTGAAGACATATTAGACTTAAAATTGTTTTAAAGTCTAGTACTTATCAGCCTAACATAGATAAACACTTAGTAAGAATCTTGATTCAGTTACTATCTTTTTAGGACACTTGTAAATGTTTTCTAAAGCTTTGCATTTTCAGTCACACCCTAGAAAGATTCTGAGCCTCATATAATTTCTTCCATACTTGAAATAGAGGGAGTGAGAACACTTAACATTTAATCTGCTGCGAGAACCATTAACTTTGAAGAATATTTTCTAAATGTACTGTGGGGGTCCAGGATTTGGAATTTCTTGATCTAACCTTTAAGCTGCATATAACAAATACCAGAAATGCACATCTTATAGTATAACATCTGAAGTACTCATTTCTAAACCTTATTTTTCAAGGGCATTTATGCCCCTTTCAGAAAATCATTGTGTGTTCAAATAAGGAAAAACATATTAGAATAATTATGGTTTGACAGATTTTTTTAATACAAGGAAGAGTATTTGTGTGGGGTTTTATTTGTTTACAAATAGATAAATATTTAAACATGCAAAATAATCAATAGTAATGTTGCACTTGTTTACTAATGATACGCTTTGTTGTCCCATGGATGCGAACACAGACAAATGCACGTAACACACACTATTGCATTATGAATCCAGGAGCAATGTTGCAGACCATAGCTGACGCTATTATTTTCAGTCAGGAAGAATGTCACCTGTCACGAAGGTATGAAATAATTCAGTAGTCAATGTTCAGTACCATCCATGTGCAATTATACTCCAAATTCTGCTACACGACATGAGAGTAAATAGACATTCCAGAATGTAGTTGTGATTATAGTCTTAAACTACTTATTATTAAACTAATAATTGCTGAAACTCAGTGATGCATTTGTCATAGAGTATAACTCATTATTTACAGTATGTTTTAGGTGGCATCATCATATCTAGATGGTGAATAACATATTCTCAATACATTTATATAGCAGTAAAGAATTACATGCATTCTGTAGATATTTCATAAGTGCATTTTATATCACAATACAATTTTTTTCTCTTAAAAAAAAGAGAATGGACCTTGAGAGCTTGTTTGGAGGTTCTAGCAGGGGAGCGCAGCTACTCGTATACCCTTGACCGAAGAATAGTCCTCCTCTATCGGGGATGGTCGTCCTCTTCGACCGAGTGCACGGTTCGCGTCCCGGACCCGGTGGCTTAAAACTCACACCGGGTGCGTGTGCGTGCATGCCCAAGATCCCGAGAGGAGAACGGAGGAGAAGGGATTGCGGCGTGACCATCCCCCCTGGGGGGTGATTTCTCGCTTTCTGTCTCTCTGTCTCTCTCTGTCTGTCTGGCGAGCGCACGCGCACTATAGCGAAAATATCTCAAAAAAAAAAAGAGAGAATGGTTCCTAAGTGTTGCAGAAAGCCATAGTCAACAAACTTGTCTTAAATTGCTTTCAAGACACTGGAAATGAAAAGAATATAGAGCACTGATACTGATCAATTTTATTCTTGTTTAGATTGGTACCTTTCAGTTCTAGGGTGACATTTTCTTCTGGCAGCAAGAAGAATACAAGATTCTTGCAGAAGGATCTTCTTAAATTTTGTTATCAACTTATGCCCAGTGATAGTTTTAGAGAGAAAATATAGTGAGAAAAATATTTTAACACTTTAACCCTGTGGCTTTTTGTATGTTCCCCAAAGTGGATGTAACTGAATGGCTTTATTGTCGTTGCCATTGGTCTGAGTTACAGAAGATAGCAGTGCTCTGCTCGACCATTGGGATTCTAGGATCTAAGCTGTCATAGTGCAAAGGCACAGTGATTTCATTTACAGACATGAAGTATAGTTTATCTTGCTCCTTAGTTAAATTTTTAGAAACAATAAGATAGGGGAAAGTGGAGCTAGGGCAGCATCTGAAAGTTTTATTGTTTTTCTTCTTAGTTTTCTCTTGCATCTTTTGGTGAAAGTTAAAGTCTTCAAGCACTGCCATGTTAATTAACCAATGCAACTAAGTTCTCTTGCAGAATGTGGAGATACTCATAATGACCTAGACAAGTCTTTTTGGATGGTCTCCTTTAACAGTTGGCTTTATGTCATCTTTTTTGTACTGTGCCATCCTTCCAATCTGCCTATTTGCTTGAAGGTAATAAGAGATGATGATAATAACTCTGATAAGGCTCTTGATAAATCATCATTAACATTATAATAGCATTTATTGAAAACTTAGTGTGTGCCAAGAACTATTCTGAGAGTCTTGCTATACAAATTTAAGTAATAACTGTTATTACCTCTATTTTAAAAATGAGAAAATGAGGGACCAGCAGTTAGTGTAATGCCTATGTCGCTGGACTCCCATGTAGTCAACTGTGGTTTGAGTCCCAGACCTGGTGGCTTAAAACTCAGGCTGGGCGCGTGTGCGTGCGTGCCCAAGATCCCAAGAGGAGAATGGAGGAGAAGGGATTGCAGCGTGGCCATCCCCCCCCAGGGGTATGTCTCTCTGTCTCTCTGTCTCTCTCTGTCTGGCGAGCGCACGCGCCCTATAGCAAAAACCTCTCCAAAAAAAAAAAAAGAGAGAAAATGAAAGCATCGTTACGCAAATTATTAAAGGTCACCTAGTTAAAAAGTGAAAGAGCAAGAATTTTATACAGAGTCTAGCTTCAGAGTCCATTCTCTTAACTTCTTTATTATATGACTTCTTGATGAAAATTCAGAATCAAAATGATAAGGAATAGTATTTTTGAATATATAAATTAGTAGTGTAGTGAGGACACAAATTTGTTCACATTTTCACTTGAACATGAGGAGAAACATTTTGCAAATTAACAATCTACTATTTTTTGTAGTAAATTTTTTTAAGAGAGATTTTTGCTATAGGGCACGTGAGCTCACCAGTGGGACAGAGAGATAGAAAGCAAGAAATCACCGCCCCCCCCCCCCCCCGGGGGGTGGGCCCCCCCCAGGGGGATGGCCATGCTGCAGTCCCTTCTCCTCCATTCTCCTCCTGGGATTTTAGTCATGCACACACACACGCCCAACTTGAGTTTTAAGCCACTAGGTCTGGAACTTGAACCACAATCGACCATGTGGGAGTCCAGGACCTCAACACTATGCCACCTGCTGGCTTGCAGGAAAAGTACTTTTAGTTTGATGTGATATACTTAGAAAGATCTAATAATTTAAATATTTTTTATATATTAACTTAGATATGAAATAAATATCACACATAACATATATGAAGTAGTTTTTATATATTAACACTGGTGTTTTGCCAATACTCTCTTAATTCCTTTCCTTGCTTCTTTCAAGGCATCTAGGAATATAGATGAGTGATGTACTTTAAGAACTCTCACTGTGAGCCTCATCAGAGTGGTACTGGCAAGTTGCTGATCTGCAACACTAGAAGCCACATGGTCGATGTAGATTCAGATATGGAGGGGACCTGACACATACTGTCCTGAGATCCTGACTACATGGAGAGTCAGGGGAAGAAGATTGTAACGTGAGGAGATGGTACTGAGAGTGTCTGTCCCTCTCTTGTGTTTCCTTCCCTGAAATAAATTACAAGGAAAGGAAGGAGGGAAGGGAGGAAGAAAAAAAAAAGAAAGAAGAAGAAAGAGAGAGAAAGAGAAAAATTAAGGAAGAAGAAAAAGAAAAAGGAGAGAAAAAGAAAGAAAGAAAAGAAGGAAGGAAGGAAGGAAAGAAGGAAGGAAGGAAAGAAGGAAGGAAGGAAGGAAGGAAGGAAGGAAGGAAGGGAAGGGAAGGGAAGGGAAGAGGAGGGAAGGAAAGGGAAGGGGAGGGAAGGAAAGGGAAGGGAAGGGAAGGGAAGGGAAGGAAAGGAAAGGGAAGAGAAAGAGAAAGAGAAAGAAAAAAAAGAAAAAGAAAAAGAAAAAGAAAAGAGAAAAAGAAAAAGAAAGGAACCCCACAATGGATTTATTCCTGTTCAGATAGTGTTGCAGAAGATTTTTGTTCACATCCTTGCCCCCTCAAATCCATAGTGGCTCTCAATCCTGACCAAGTCAGAGGACTGAGAAAGAGGGATGTGCCACTCACAGGATAAGAGACACCATTTTAATTTTAACAAAATTTCAACAGCTGCATGTGGACTTGTGTGACAGATTCGAATCCAAAAAGTCCTAGATACAGACAGAGTCTGAGCTACCGCATCTACACCCCCACTCTCTCTTCTCAACTGGGCTTCACTGAGTGCTCTGAGTGAAGTTCCTAAAAATGGAGGCAGGAAAGAGAGTTAAAAAAATACCTTGTAGTGACTTCAGGATTTCAGTGAATCTGCAGAATGACTACAAAAGAAGCAACACCTAGGCACATCATAGACAAACTGCTGGAAATCAAAGATAAAATGTGCCTGCTGGAAAAAGAAATGTAATACACTGTAAAGATATATGTGATTCAATGTAATATAAAAAAGATTATGATAATAATAAATAAAATTCAATTTGAAAAGACAAAATGTGTATCTTCAAAGCTATTATAACTGGACTGGTGTGAATTGTATTCATGTTGGAAAATTCACTTTACAAACTAAGTGATGTATAGTGATTGAATATATCAAAGAAATTAGAATAAAATAAAGCTACTATAAATGGGAAAAGTATGCTTTGCATACAGGGAACAATTACTACTCACTTCTCTCCAGAAATGAGAGACAAGAAGGAAAGGAAATGTATCTTTTATGTACTGAAATGAACACCCTATTGATCTAGAATATTATATTCAATAAAAATAACATCCAAATAAGAGAGTTAAATGGAAAATTCATAGGCAAGTAAAAACTGGAAGAATTTATCTACAGCAGACCTTTAGCTTAAGAGGTGCAAAAAGAGTATTTTAGATATATGGACAAGATGTAATCCTAGGTCTGTGGGAAGGACTAAAGAATACAGGAAAAGCAAATACTTGAGTAAAATCAAGAATCTATGTTTTAATGGCTTAATATTATAAACATATAAAAATAATTTTAGCTTTAAGTCTGTTTAAACAAGACTTATATATACACACATATACGTATACATACATAATAATTTTGAAGGTAGACTGTATAAATGAAATAGGCACACTGTAATATCCTGGACTAATTTGTAGGATGAAATGAAAGCAATGCTTAGAGGTGGGGAATGGGATTTCTGGAAGTGGCTTCCTCTGAAGTCCGGGTCTCAAGGACTCTGCTGTCATGAAAGGAGATAGGTGGGAGGGGTGTGGGGAGTTAGCTCGGAGCATTGTTCCCTGCCAGTGGTGTTTTGAAGACAAAGTTATTTAACTTTCATCATTATAATTTACCAGATTTTTAAAAAAGTTAGTTTATTTCTTTCGTAACACACACACACACACACAGAGAGAGAGAGAGAGAGAGAGAGAGGCAGGACCTCCCCTAAAAGAGTTTTTGCTGCAGTCTACCCTCAATTTCAGCCAGCCTGACTCTTGGTTGTAGGCATGCCTGGTAAGTACAGGGAGGACTCGGGATGCAAATTAAGGACCTACCCACGTGACCTTTGCATGGTGGAGCATTGCATTGCTGTTGTTCCACCGTGACCATCCAATTTATCAAATTGGAAACATTTTCTTAGTGCTTTTTTTTTTCTAATCTAAGTAATTTTGCCCACTCCAAAGTTACAGAGATAGTCTACTTTTTCTTCAAAATGTTTTATGATTAGAAGTTTAGATTTGGGTTTATTTTAACTTTATTTTTATGTATGGAGTAAAGTAAAAGGTGAATTTTTCCCACATGCTCATGTCCAATTGTTCTAGTAACATTTATTAAATGTGCTTTCCTTTCCCCATTGAATTAACTCTGTACCTTCATTTAAAAAAAATCAATTGATTGCTTATGTGTGGGGGTACTGCTGGGATTTCTGCTCTGCTCCATTGGTGTATTTGCCTGTCTTTAGCTTAATTCTGTACTATATTGAGTACTGTAGTATAGTAGGTTGTGAAATGCAGTAGGTTGTGAAATCCGATGCGTTGGGTCCTTCAACATTTTTTCTGAATTATTTTGATATTCTACATTCTTTGTATTTGTGTATAAACTTTAAAATCGCATTCCATAATTCTCCAAAAGGACTGTCACTATTTTGATAAAGATCACACTGAATCTACGCATCAGTATTAGGAAGAATGAACACCTTCATGATCTTGAATCACCCAATTCTTAATCAACGATTCACAAATATGCTATAATTATCCACTTGTTTGTACTCGTTTTTCTCAGCAATGTTTTTTATTTTATAGGGTGGAGTCTTTACGTATCTGTCAATGAATATACTCCTAGGTGTTTATTTGATTTATTTTTGTGGATGCTATTGTAAATGGCATTATTTTAATTCCAGATTGTTTGTATATAAAAGCACAGTTAAGTTTTGCATAATGACCTTGTACTCTGGACTCTGTTAACATTCACTTATTAGTTTTAATAGGGTTTTTACTGAGCTCATAGTGTTGCTTATAAGACATGCTCCCTATGAATAAAAAATTTTAGCCTGTTTATTATGCTAAATTCATATATTACTTCTAGTATAGTTTCTGGAGAGGTTGATTCCACAGTGATTTATTTATTTATTTATTTTAAGTTTTGCTATAGGATGTATGTGCTTGCCAGAGAGACACAGAGAAACAAAAAGAGGTA
>NW_006159488.1:545210-608269 GCF_000334495.1 Tupaia belangeri chinensis
AATCTCCCTCCACCCCCGCCCCCCACCAGGGGGGATGGTTACACCACAATTTTTTGTCCTCCATTCGTCTCTCAGGATTTGGGGCACACAGGCACAGGCACCCAGCCTGATTTTCAAGCCTCCAAACTGTGCATTTGGCCATGTGGGATCCAGCTGCCTTAACCTCTGGGCCACTTGCTGGCCTATGACAGTGTTTTACTTTTTATGTATGCAATCATGGCTCCTACTTCATTGTCAGATGAGTGCTGGTTCTAGGCTTCCCTTGAAATTAGTAGCTCTTGTACCCTAGTTGGACTAGGCTTAATAATGGTGTAATTCTGCAAAGCCCATTTCTGTTCCTCCAACAGTGGACACTAGAGGGAGACGAGAAGTGGGAGAAAGGTCTTATTCCTCTTTGCTTCCTGTCCTTGCCACATTGCCCGCTTGACAGCCTCTTACCTGGGCAGCAGCAGTTAATTCATGTTGTGAGTTTCTTTCTGTACTCTCAGCACCGGCGTTATCAGGGCATCCCCCCTCAGCAGTCTGAATCCTGGCTCCTGAGTCTCCTCTTTAAGCTTCTAGGTTCTAATAACCTCAAAGTTTCCCTTTATTCCCCCGTTTCCTGCAGGTAATATTTTACAGTTACTCTGTGCTTGTTCCCTCTGCCTTCTCAGCTCTTAGTACCCATGTAGTCCATTTATCTCTGTTAAAAGCATTCTGTTTTAATAACTTCTGTAGTTTTGTTTCCTGACTAGAGCTGACTGAAAAATCATATATGTATAAATGCATTAGAAAAGAATCACATTCATTAATTCAAAAACATAATAATCATTCCAACAGAGTAAAGCTGTGGAGGAAATTTCATTTATAGAGTTCCTTTTAGTGATACCACTGCAATTAGAGGGGATGAAAAATGAAAATCTATTTGATATAAGTCTCAAAGCAGCAAATTTGATGTCAAAGTTTTCTGTTAGATTTCATTTTAGTAAAGATCAGTGCTGTTAATATGCTAATGAGAGGTCATTTTGTATTATTGATCACTCTGATGGTTTTTGCATGTGCATAAATGCAATTGCCCTATATATCAGAAAAAGAAGAGAGGGCAGCCTTGAAAAGGAATCTATGACTTAGCAATTGTGAATAGTGCCGCAATAAACATCAATGTGTAAGCACTTTTCCAATGAAGAATTCTTCTGTCCTTTGGGTAGATACCGAGGAGTGGGATCCCTGGATCATATGGCAGATCTATCTGTAGATTTTTGAGGAATCTCCAAAGATGTTTATTGCGGTACTATTCACAATTGCTAAGTCATGGTAACAGCCCAAATGCCCCTGTATGGAGGAATGGATTGAAAAACTGTGGCACATATACTCTATGGAATACTACTCAGCCATAAAAGCCAACAGAACCCTAGCTTTTGACAGAAAGTGGAAAAATATGGAAGATGTACTGCTGAGTAAGGCAAGCCAGGCTATGAAGGAGAGACATTGTATGTCCCCACTTAATATATACCGTATGTCTACATTCTATGACTGAAACGGATTGACTAATGGTTGAACAAACACAAGAGATGGGTGTGAATGTCAGATAAGGTGTATGTGGAGGAGTGGGGCCTAACAAAGGACATTTGGAGAAGGGATACAGAGGTAGAGCATTGACGGGATGGGGAGATGTG
This sequence comes from Tupaia belangeri chinensis, assembly GCF_000334495.1. Classification (NCBI taxonomy): domain Eukaryota; kingdom Metazoa; phylum Chordata; class Mammalia; order Scandentia; family Tupaiidae; genus Tupaia; species Tupaia belangeri. The sequence continues at coordinate 546,866 of NW_006159488.1, forward strand.
GTGTTATCTGTTGAAGATATTTTGATCAACGGGTCTGGGGAGAAATGTTCACATATCAAAATGGTCTCATTGTAAGCCAAACAATATGATTGAAAGTATATACAAAATAAATAAATAAATAAATAAATAAATAAATAATGCGGAAAAAAAAAGAAAAGAAAAGGAATCTAGGGGGGAAAGGGAAAGAATGAGACACACCCAGATAGCAGCTGGGTGACAAGTGTTGTGAGGTCCCAGAAACACCTAATGAGAAATGTGGAGTTATTAGTTGAGGGTTGTTTGTATTATTCCCCTCCCAAATATTTTCTTTGACATTTTCCGTAAAGTATATATTGTTACCTATTCTTGTATTTCAGTGTTTGTTGCTGTTTGTGTTGATGAAGAAATTTTCAGTGGTAAGTTCGACATCTAAATTTGTGAAGTGACTCAAATGGGGATAATTGATATCTAGATTGGAGTAATCTAGAACTCCAGATAAGACAATGGCCAATGACTGGACTATGGTCGTAGCCACAACTGGCTCTTGATCCCACCTTTACCACGTATTAACCCCAGGGGTTAGAGTATGTAGCCCAGCCTCTGTGAACCTTATTATTCTATCAAATTGATAAAACTGGGATAATACTATAAATAATACTATACTATAAATCGTACAAATTTAATATGATTGTTGTGAGGGTCACATGAAATGTATGTAAAGTCCTTGGTATAATGGCGTATAATAAATGTTCAACAATGTTCTATATATATCTTGAGCCCAACTTAAATGTCATTTCTTCAGTAGTCTCTCACCTGACTTTCCCCCACTTCCCACCAGAATAATTCAGTCTGCTTATTGGATTTATTTATTATCTATTATAGTTATTTGTCACATTGTATTATAATAAATAAATAAATAAACAAACAAACAAACAACAATCCAATTAGAAAAAGGAACAAAAAAGAATCCCGTATTTCACCAAAGAATATATGAATGAGAAGCACATAAAAATGTGCTCATGTCATTAGACTAAGGTTATAAATTAAAGGGGACCAGCAGTTAGCGTAATGGCTATGTCGCTGGACTCCCTCGTAGTCGACCGCGGTTCGCATCCCAGGCCCGGTGACTTAAAACTCACATCCGGAGCATGTGCGTGCATGCCCAAGATCCCGAGAGGAGAATGGAAGAGAAGGAATTGCGGCGTGGCCATCCCCCCTGGGGGATGATTTCTCGCTTTCTGTCTCTCTCTGTCTGTCTGGTGAGCACACGCGCCCTAATGGCAAAAACCTCTCCAAAAAAAAAATAAATAAAAATAAATAAATTAATTAATTAATTAATGAAAGTTAATATCACAATGAAAAAAAAACTACATGCTATCAGAATGACTAAAAAGAAAAAAATGGTGACAATAGCAAGTGCTGCTGAAGATGTAGAGAAACAAGTACCACACATTGCTGGTAGGAATTTAAAGTGGCATAACCACTCTCGCCAACAACCTGGCAGTTTCCTATTTTATAAAGCATTTAATTATATACAATTAGATATCAGAATTTTGATTCTTGACATTTATACTAGAGAAATACTAGTTAGCAATAAAGTTAACATGTATATCAATAATTTGTTTCATTTTAAATGGAAAGAGAAGTCATAAGGGAATAATATTGAGTCCAAAAGTCATTCCCCAAAAATTACTTGCTTCTATGTATAATTCATTCATATAACATTCTCAGAATGCTAAAATTATGAAAATGGAAGAAAAGTTAATGGTGCAAAGACTGAGAGTTAGGTAAGTGTATTTGTAAAAGAGCAGCACAAGGGATCCTTCTGGTGATGGCACTGTCCTGTATCTTTATTGTGGTGGTGCATATACAAGTCAACACTTGTGATAAAATTGTATAGGACTTAATATACATACTGAACACCAACTGAGTACAAGGAACACTGGGAAAATCTGAATAAGATTAGTGTATTGTGTTAATTTCAATATCTGGTTATAATATTGCACTGTGGTTTTTATACAAAGTTACTCTTTGTGGATACAGAGTAAGGGAATCAAGAAAAATTCTCTATTATTTTTTACAATTGCATTTGAATTTCCACTTATCGTTTTGCTTTAAAAGGCTTAGAGTTGTGTGAACCCCTTGGCAAGCAATAAATTAATAAAAAATGAAAGCACCAAGAGACATTTATTAAGCACTCACCGCGTGTTCCTGTCGTAACCATGGCCCCTGCCCTAGAGATCTTTTCAGTCTGGTAATATAATCATGAAACTGTTTGAGAATTTTATCAGACAAAATAGTGCTACTGGAAAGTATGTCTTAACCAACTTGGCTAATTTGGACAACTGACAATCATTTAGTATTCTTTCATGATTCTTGGCTATTATAACAACATCAAATACTGACTTACAGAAGCTTTTGACATTTTAGTGATGGCATAATTACTTGGGTACCAGGGGAAACGACATTAAGGAAGGCTTCAGTTTGATGTAAAAATTGGGGGCCAGTAAGTGGCATGGTGATTAAGGGGACTAGACTCCCACATGGCCGACTGTAGTTCGAGTCCCAGACTTGGTGGCTTGCTTTCTCATGTTCTCTCTCTCTTTCTCTCTCTCTCTCTGTCCCTCATTGGTCAAAATAAAGTTAAATAAAATAATTCTTAAAACAAAACAAAACAAAGAAAACTGATGCAAGTTGGGACCAGCAGGTGGTACAATGGTTATTTTGCTGGGCTCCTATGTAGTTGACTGTGGTTCGAGTCCTGGACCCAGTGGCTTAAATTTACACTGGGATCATGAGCCTGCATGCTCCAAATCCCGAGAGGAGAATGGAGAAGAAGGGATTGCATTGTGGCCATCCCCCCTGGGGAGTGATTTCTTGTTTTCTACCTTTCTGTCTCTCCCTGTCTCTCTCGCGAGCACATGTGCCCTACAGTAAAAACCTTTCTTAAAAAAAGAACAAAATATAGAAATGTCTTTTATAGTGCAATATTCTATAATCCCCTCATAGCTTTAGCCCATTACTGTAAAGAGCCATATCTTATGATAGAGGAGGAGGGAGGTATATTGGAAGAGGCAAAGACTTGTGTCTCCCTTGTCACATATGCTAGGAACTGGTACAGCTATTTCTGGGAGGTCACCTGATTTTAAGCAAATTGTCACATCTAAATTAAGATTTATAGAGATCTTAAAAAAAAAAACATCATGTTTGTCTTCAAAAGTAGCACCCAATGAAAATTCTATTTTGGATCATTGAAAAATGCTCTTGGAGTTTACATTTTTTTCGCTCTAATAGATGTTAATGAAATGTTTTAGACAGGCTTTTGAAATGATCATTCCAATCTGATGATTAATAGAAGCATTCCTGTGTGCCAATATGTTATTCTCTGCTCAAAGAATGTTGCTATTATTAACTACCTCTAACACAATTGGAAGTCAACATTTGCTGAAAACAAAAATAATTGTCATGTATATTGTGCTTGCTCACATTTTGCATAATAGCTCTCAGAATGGCAGCATCCTTCTCTTGAGAGAAAACTTGCTGTGAGCCTAATTTTCCTAGTGGTTAATTCATCAAGATTTCTAAATATGGTTAACACAGGAAGCTGTGGTAGCCACAGGTAGAGATGATGAGGATTTGGAATTAGCCATCAGCCTCCACTTTAGTCCCTCATGTTATATAACTTGAGTATTTTATTTGTTTTGTTTAACAATGTGCTGTTCAAATTACATTGAGAATCGATATGCACAGTTACTGTATTTTGGAGATGATGTCACCTTCTTCACCCAGCCTTACTCATCTACAGCTAAAGCAAGATAGTGCCATCGTCAGCATCTACAGAGTGAGTACCTTGTATCCATAAAGTACCATGTATCCAGAAACTCCAAAACACTCTCCTGTTTGATCTTGCATAAATGCAGAATTCGGCAGTGTTTTGTTGCCTTCTTTTGGACTCTCATGCCTCTGATCAGTTTTCTTCATTTTACTTTGTTGTTGCTATTGGGGGCTCATTTTATTTGTACCCCTAAAGACTGATGTTCCATAGGACCTTGATCCCTCACCATGTAGAACCTAGGGAATGGAATTTCCATGGTGGGACGTAGGTTGATAATGTTATTTGAATAATCAGGATGTGAAATGTTGAGGTTTAAATGAGGAATACAGCTCAAAGTGTGTTAAAATTTGTTTAGTGCTCAGACATTTTTGTCTCTTGCTGGTTTCGTCTAAGGTTCACTCTTACGGACTGGCTTTTAGCCAGTTTCTAGCAATTTGTCTACTTCTTCTATTCCCTTCCCTCTTCCCCCTTGGGTTAAGCTATTAAACTTGATGGCACTTATTTTTCCTGGCTTGCTGCCTGGAGTTTTTTCAGGAAGAGAAATTATCTCTTTGTCCAGTCATTCTTTGCTCTTAGCTGAGGGACTTTGAAAGCCAGCATCCAGGAGCCTTTTTCTGAGTGACAACTAAACAGAAAAAGACTGTGCTAGAGGAGGAGGGCCTGTCCGCCATCCTTGCCCCTCCATTGTGTGCCACTTTTAATTGCGTATCTGTCAGGTACTGAAAGGTACAATGGAAATATGCTGCCTGACAAAGGAATTAGGTGGCTAGGAAGTACATTTAGGAACGTTCAGTTATTTGGTGAATCACATGAAAACAGAATATCAAAAGCCCCAAGCAGGTGAAAGAGACTTTGAATCAGAGCTGGGGAAGTTAAATTTAAATTGCTTCTATTTCTCTGAAGAAAAAGAATGAAAGGGGCCCAAAACACCATCCCTTGTAGTGTGGAGCCAAGAACTACAGCCACATTGCGCAGAGCAAAATTAGACAGAAAGGCATGGAACAATAATACACAGGCTGTAGGCTTAACAGTTTGCAGAAAGAAGATAAGGGGAAGAGGGGACCAGAATAAACTGTGACTTGCCCAGGAAAGTCAAGCAGGAACGGAATTGGTATTTGTAAATTTTCTAGAGACATCAGAGCTACTAAAAAGTGACATTTACAAATGAGGAAATGGATGATGACCAAAGGAGCTTAGATATCATATCAGTTTTAAAAGTGTGACTGTAAGTCAGGAAAACATAAGAACTTTAAAAATATGTATTGTTACAGAGTACAAAAGGAACCACTTGAAAGCTTCTGGCAATAAATGATTAGATCAACATGTCATGAGTCTAAGAATGCTGAATGAAGGAAATGCAATCTTTAGTTTAAGTGGAGAGAAACTGTTTTCTAACTAGCCTGTATCCACGGGCAATTTCAAAACAGTGGGGAATGTAACTGGATGGAACTGGTAACAAACCCAAGTTTGGCTGCTTACTGCTGGAAGGCCAATACTTGCGAGACAAGAGTTGGTACAAAGGAAAGGTAGCATTATTTAGGAAGTTAGCAACCTGAGGTGGACTAATATCCCAAGACTATCTCAGAAATCCCAGTCTAAAAGCAGAAAGATTTTGAAAGATGAAGAAAACAGGTAGAGGGATAGCTGCTGACTTGTTAATATTAGGGTCTTTGTTTTCAGCTGTGGCTGGACCAACTGGACCTGATTATTAGAGAGAGCTTTTGTCTTCCTAGGGTACATCTATTTGTTGGGTTGCAGTCTCAAATCCTGGTCCCTGCAGAATCTCATGAAAGCTATGATTAGTTTTTACAAGCTAAAGCATTAAACAAGGGTTGGTATTTAAAAGGAATCTAGGGACCAGCAGTTAGCATAATGGCAATGTCACTGGACTCCCATGTAGTCGACTGTAGTTCGAGTCCTGGACCTGGTGGCTTAAGCTCACTTTGGGCATGTGTGCATGCGTGTCCAAGATCCTGAGAGGAGAGTGGAGGAGAAGGGATTGCGGCACGGCCATCCACCCTAGGGGGGGTGATTTTTCACTTTCTGTCTCTCTGTCTCTTTCTGTCTTTCTGGCAAGCACATGCGTCCTATAGCAAAAAACCTCTCAAAAAAAAAAAAAAAAAAAAGGAATCTATTGTGCTAGGTTTAATATAAAGTTACTTTGTTACTCCTGTTGCACCGTTGCAGGAACAGGGAATAAAGGATGTTACAAGAAGGAAAGCAGCCCTGAGGACACAGAGCTTACCTAAGGTTCAACAGTCCAGACCATCAAGTAAAAATTAAACATTCATGAGGTAATGAGGGCAAACTAAGCTGTAAATGTAGCCTCCTTATAAAGCACAAAGAAAGTCTAGTATATTTTTATCTTTATAGTAGAATTATAACGTAACTTCTTAAAATAGTGACCCTAAGTAGGCACAGCCAAAGTTAACATGAAATTGTGCAGCCTTATTCACTAAATTGGTGTAATTTTTTTTCCTGGCCTATCCAGGCTGCAAAGTAGACAATGAAGGGAGTGTAAGCACATGATAAGGGTGAGTATGTAACTATCTGGTGAGAAGTAGCTGTCAAATTGATGGATTTCAGGTCTGTTCTTAGTTGTTCCATTAATAATCTGGACAGAGTAGAGCATAATTTTGGACAGATTAAAACTTTTAGTATCAGTGCAGGCTTTGGATAACCTTGGGTGAGTTATACGTCTCTGAGGCAGTTTCCATATTGTAAAGTAGAGATAACAACAGCTATCTGCAAACACCTGCCTCCATAGGATGCTACAGACAGAAGAGAAGAAATTAGTCAGATTCCTAATTCAGTAAATATCAATGAGTGTCCCTTCCCCTTATACCTCTTCTGAGCCTGGTCTACCTTTGGTGGATGTGTCATTTAATTTTTTTCTGTACATTATTTTATCCTCTTTTTAAATATGTTTGTTTATTATTATCCCAGCCCTTTCTTTGCTCCACCTACACTGCTCACAATATTAGTGCATTTTCTTGCGGCTATCTTCCCGCATATGAGTCACAGTTATTCCTACATTGATTGTCATTGAGCCCTTCTGAAATGCGTTCAGAGGTCTATAAGTGATTTCTGGTTTAGATGCTTTTGCCTTAGGGTACATGTGCTCACTGGAGAGAGAGAGAGAGAGACAGACAGACAGAGACAGTGAGAGGGAAAGTGAGAAATCCCTCAGAGGAGATAGTTTCACCATAATCCCTTCTCCTCCATTCTCCTCTTGGGATCTTGGGCATACATGCACACACACACGTAGTATGATTTTCAAGCCACCAGTCCCAGGACTTAAACTGTGGTCAGTCATGTGGGACTCCAGTGATGTAACTGCTATGCCACCTGTTGGCCCTAACGTATGTGATTTTCCAAGGCTCTAGTTCTCAGCAGTGGCTGCTAGAATCAAAGTGCTTATACTCAGTTTATTGTCAAATTTTCAGCATCTGGAAAGGCCAGGAAAAAATATACTGATCTGATGAGTAACACTATACAATTTTATGTTAACTTTGTTGGTGCCTACTCAAAGAGTTATTTTAAGAAGCGATTCAATTAGATCATTGGAAAAGTCATGACATAGTTTTCTATGCAAAAATGTGTTATGACTTTCCCAATAATATAATTCTATAAAGGTATAATATACCAGATTTTTTGTGCATTATAAGCATGTTATATTTTTAACTTAATTTGCCCTTCTTGCCACATAGAATCATAATGCTCAGGCTGTACCCCAAGCCAATTGAATTAGATGCAGGCATCAATATTCTCTTAAAACTCTTCGGGTGGGCTGGCCCAATAGGCTAGTGTTTAAGGCAGTCAATCAATCCACAAGACTGACCAGTCCCAGCAGTTTGAAAAACATGCCAGATACATGTGTGTGCATGTCCCAAACCCTGACAAGATATAGAGATGGAGTATATAAAATTGCGGCATGACCACCTTAATCTTTCTCTCCTCCGTTTCTGGCAAGTGCATGTACCCTCTGGCAATTAAAAAACTGACAATGCTCCCAGTGATTTTATATGCAGCCAAGGTTGAGAATTACTGTTTTTTTTCTTTTCTAAGAATCATTTATTATTAATTTTTGTTTAACTTGCTATATAGCACATGTGCTCACCAAGGAGAGACAGAGAGAGAAACAGAGAGAGAGAGAAGGAGAGAAAGCTGCGAGGTCCGTGGGTCTGTGGGAGTCCAGTGCCTTCACCATCAAACCACCTGCTGGTCCAGAATTACTGTTTTAATGTGTCAGTGAGTTATCCTATCTTGATGCCATCTGGACAATTAATGCAAAAAATAATGATAAATAATGAAAAAATAATGATCAAAATCATTAATTTGATTGTGAATAAAGATAGTATCTATGCTTGCATCAATCCGAGGGAAATCTTAAATCCAACCTCTCCACCCCCATATGGAATCTTCTCCACTCGTCTCTCTAACATGCTGAGGTAAAAAACAAGTCACTTTTATAATGTAGAAAAATAGGAAAGACTCTAGTTCCACTTGCTCATTTTAGAGCTGAGGAAACTGAGGTAAAGAGGGGAGAAGCAACTTAGCTTAAATCCCAATTGGTATTGGAGTCAATATGTGAACAACAGTGCCTATGTTGGATGTCAAGGAAGAAATTGCTCACTGTTTGAATTTGTTTTGATTTGTGATAAATAGAAAAAGTTCTTTCTCTTACTTCAATAATTTCTTAAGATTGGTAATTATAGAAGTTTGCATTCAGTGCTAACTTGTGTGTATAAGTATGGAATGAACATTAATAAATGAAAGAATGCAGACTGAAGTCCCCGAATTAATTTTACCAACAATAAAAGATTTGATAAAATTCAAAATCCCCAGACAATGAGGCCTTTAATAGATAAACTTGGTTCCTAGGATATAGTATTGGTAGCAGAAGAAGAAACTTTATTTTGAAATTTTTGCCGATGATTTTCTCTTGAAAATAGAAGACAACTCAGCAAATCTACATTTTTCTGCAGGGAATACCACTCAAAACTTGAACTCTGTTCACGAAAAATTACATCAGAGTTAAACATGGTAAGCAAGACAGTATTTAAGATTTTGCTAGAAGGGAGAGAGATTAAACTCAACTTCACTGTAGGGGAAAAAAGGCAGGAGAGGTCTAAGTGTTTGTGTGAGCTACTGGAAAAGTACCAGAGCACATTAGTGGAGGTTGGTCTGTGTGATTACGCCATCTGTGTTGGTAAATTGGTGTTTATGGAAGTTAGTCTTCTCCCCTCCCACAGAGTAGGAGATAGGGCTACTATCTTCCTTGATTATTACATTTCAGAGGGATGGCTCTCCCAGGTTCTTGAGAAAGATTTTCTCAGGTTGTAAAACTAGCCAGAGGCTAGGAAAAAGATTTATGTCTCATTTGAGCAGAGAAAGAATTTAGGATTGCAAATTGTCTAAAGTAAAAGTAGAGAAAGTGGTCAGGGGCCTAGGGTCAAGAATAAAACTGCCTGAAGTTTAGTACAGCCAAGGCCAATAGGCTATTTCATCTCCCCAGTGAGAGAGCCATTCTTTATGATTATTCCCAGAGATGTGCTATTGTAAATCCTGGTAGGTGAAACAAGCCCTGTGAGATTGAGAGCCTGGGCACAGCCTTTACTAAAGTATTGAAGGGATTCCTCCCTTAACACTGAGTTGTGTTCCTACAATTAGGACTGAGTCATTAAGGAATTGGTGGACAAGTAAGGAAGAGCTTAAACGTGGATATCTCGTGGGGTGTCATGGCACCATAGAGAGTGTATTTTGCAATAGGTATCATGCAACACTGCACTAGAATAATGTAATTCTAGTTATACAAAAAGCATACATAGATACTTGCCAGAAAGTGATAAGATACACCACAACCCAATAATATAAATCCAGCATAATATTTTTATTTATTCTGAATACTACAATGGGTGCACACTAAAGTATGAATTTATAAATGAAATGTGTAATGTTGAGTGACTGTGAACACTTCGTTTAGTGTAAGATTACCAACAGTGAGAATGAGACAAAGACTGAGTGGGGATTCCTGAGACACAAGGACTGAGAGAGGGCATTCCCTGCGCTGGAGAACTGGTCATAAATCTGAGAAGTAGATCATTAGGTGAAGAGTAGAAATATAAACTTTCCACTACAGAACTCATCCTTGAGCTTGGAGATTCTGAGCTCCTTTGTTGCATATTAGAATCCTCTGGGAAGCTTTTGTTTGGTTTTAATGTTTTTACTTAATTCTTTTTAAAGCATTGTGCTTATTTAATTTATTTGTTTAATACTTTTTTTCTTTATTCACAAAAGAGTACATGATGCATGAAAGAGAGAGAAACAGAGACAGAAGCCAGTACCCTATATAGGTCAGCCAGGTGGGAGTGATTGCCTATCACTTGGTCATCAGTTATAGATGTGCCCAGGACTGGAACTCAGAATACTGGCTTTAGTTCAGTGCTTTCACTTACATTTTCTCTGAATTTATCAGGTGTAGATTTTGTAGCAAATGACCAAAGTTCCTTATATTTGATTTTACTTAAATAGATTTTACACTCATTGTGTCAGATGAATGATTTCAAAATTAAACCTTGAAGTACTCATATGTGCTAGGGAATGTGAGAGTCAGGCAGACATAAAGGAGTGTCCCGACCCGGGGGACAGTTGAACAGGTTTCCTAAGGGAAGGAGTGAGAGATGGGAAAAACGACGCAGTGTTACAACTCTTCAGGGTCGTCCAGAGACGACGCGGTGTCACAACTCTTCAGGGTTGTCTGGAGACGACACAGTGTCACAGTCCGGAGATGACGCAGTGTCACAGCTCTTCAGGGTCTTCAGGATCGTCCAGCAATTGTGGGCCAGAGATTGTGGTTATATACATGTTGGTGGGTTGTGATTGGTTGAATGAAGGATAGTAAAAAGGTGCGTTATGATTGGTTGCTTTTGTGGACCAATCATGAGGTGCCGGATATGCAAATCTGAGGGATTCTAAGCTCACCGATTTGCTATGGGAAGTGGCCAATCAGAGTATGGTTTAGCCAATTGTAGCCTTTGTAATTGTTTGCTCTCTGAGCTTAAGATGGCAATAGTAAGAGACTCATGAAAATGGCCTTCGCTGACTAGCTGGTGCACAGCCTCCCACAAAGGAGGCTCTGAGTAAGGCTCTTAGCTTCTTTTTTTTTTTCCCTTCTCCTTCTCTTCCTCCTCCTCTACTTCCTCCTCCTCATTTCTTTCCTCTTCCTTCTCCTTCTCCTTTTCCTCCTCTTTCTTCTTTTGCCAGAGAGAGAAAGAGAGAGAGAAAGCAAGCATCCCCCAATGGGAAGTGGTCATGCCAAAATAATTTTTTTTCCATTTCTCCACCTTTGCAGGAATTTTTTGTAGTTGTGCTCATACTCACTTACCCTGTTTTTCAAGTTGTCAGGGCAGGATCCAAATTGCAGTTAGCCCTGTGGGACCAGCTCCCTGTGCACTCAACTACTTAACTACTGCCCTAGGGGGCCTGCCCAATGCATGCAGTTTCTGTGCCGCAGTTTCTGTTCTTTACGTTGTGAATGTTTATACGTGATTACTGTTTGCTTTAGAATTTTAAGAACTGAAATATTGTATATTGCTCAGTCCCATGTCTTTCTTTTGTCCATGGGATAGCACAGAGCCTGAAAACAATTTCAGTAGGTCTTTATCTGAAGGGTCTAGTTATTGTTGAGGACAATACTGAGCACAGGGAAGGGACAAAGAAGAATGTCTTCATAGAGCTATGTAGTTGTCCCTGGAAGAGAAAGTCCAATTTGGCTGGCTTAGGATCTAGTCTATTCTGGATAGTGTTTTTGTTGTTGTTGTTAAAGATACTGTAAACATTGTTTCCCAGTTGTATTTTGTCTTTATTTTTTATATCATTTTCTTTGATATACAGAAGATTTAATTCTGTGAGGCCAAATATCTTTCCTCTATGGTTTCTAGGCTTTGTACCTAAGAAGGTTTTTTTTGTTGTTTTTTGTTTTTACCTCAATTTTCTCATCTCTTTGTTCCCTATTTTCTTCTAAAACTTTTGTTTTCTAAAGACATATAGCTCTTTCATTTTTAATAAATCTATAAATTACTTGTATTCATGGTGTCAGACAGTAATCCAACTGTACTTTCCAAATGGATAACCAATACCCAGTTTTCACTGTAGTATGTATCAAATAATTTCTCTCCCTATTTTAATATTGCTTTAGTCAAGAACTAAATTTGCATTTGTGTATGTTTTATTTATCTATTCTGTTTGCTGTTTCATTTATTTTAGCTTATTCTGGCACCAATATGACATTATTTAGCTGGGGGTAGCCTTACAGGATGTTTTGATACTTGGTATTATGACTCCTCTCCCTTTACCCCATGTTCCAGGTTCTTTACATTTTTTAGCCTTTCTTCCCTGTTTTCTCTTCCCGGTGAATTTAAGAATTAGCTTGCAAATTTCACAAACAATTCAGCTATATTGAGAGTTGCCTTGAATTTATGGTTTTAAAATTTTTAATTTTAGGAACCAGCAGTTAGTGTAATGGCTAAGTGTATGTGCCCTATAGCAAAAATCTCTCTCTCTAAAAAAAATAATAATAAATAAAAATAAAAAAATAAATAATTCATTTAAAAAATGAGCTCTGGGGAACCAGCAGTTAGTGTAATGGCTATGTCGCTGGATTCCCACGTAGTCGACCGCAGTTCGTGTCCTGGACCCGGTGGCTTAAAACTCATGCCAGGTGCGTGTGCGTGCGTGCCCAAGATCCTGAGAGGAGAATGGAGGAGAAGGGATTGCGGCAGGGCCATCCCTCTGGGGGGAGGTTTCTTGCTTCTGTTTCTCTGTCTCTCTCTGTCTGTCTGGCGAGCGCATGCGCCCTATAGCCAAAAATCTCTCTCTAAAAAAAAAATGAGCTCTGGAATCTTTCTTTACTACCCTAATTTCATTGGGAAAGATCTTTCAGTTTTATCTTTTTTCCGGTGCTGGATGCTCAGTGGACTTTTCAGTCTGAAAACTTAAATACTTTAGTTTTGGAAATTATTCCTAAATCATTTTAAAATTTTATTTGTATTAGTTTTCTTTGTTTTCTGTTTAAGTAATTTCAAGTACTCAAATAATTGGATTTCCTAAGGGAATTCTCTAATATGCTTATCTTTTTCTTTTATTTCCTTTGTCTTTTTGAGCTACTTTATGGGAGACTTTATTTGTTGCCTTCACTGAGAGGCTTTATTTTTTTCTTTTTGCTATTGCATTTTTTTTTACTTTGAAAAGTTTTGGGTAGCCCCAGAATGTTCCATATTTGTAATATCCTGTTATTTTTTTCCCTGTTTATACTATCTTCTCTCATCTCTTTCAGAAATATTGCTTTTTAGTTTGTTTTCTTCTCCCTTCAGTGTCTGTTTTTCTTTCAATTTCTATTATCCTGGCAGATTTGTTTTCTGTCTGTTATGTCAGAGGCTTTACTCAATGTCTGTTCTCAGGCTCACTAGTATTATTTAAGAGAGATCTAAATTCTGATTATAGTCACTGTGTGTGTGTGTTTGTTGAGTTATTTTTTCTAGACCATTTTGCTGATGACACTTACCCATCTGTATCTTTAGGTCTTTTTTCTTATGTTCATATTTGAGAAAACTTTTAATTATCTGTTTAAAAGGTATAGGCATAGTTGACTTTGTCCTGGTATCTGTATAGGAAAGGGGTTAAAGGTCTTACTCATCATTGAATAGATTTTTCACTTAATCTAGTGATTTTAAGTTTAGTGGCCCTGCTCCTAACTGTGCTGAGTACTCCTACTTCATTCTACCCAGAGAGCAAATTTTCTGTCTTTTGTTGAGATTGGAAAGGATATCTATGCTGTCTCATCTGTCTGATTTATAGCTTTTATAATTTGATGATGTTATCTCCTCTCTTATTCTCTTTATCTTGGAGAATTTATGCCTTAAAACATTCTATACCTTCATTTTAGAGGAGTTTGGAGAGGATAATAAGGTTAAAATATGTATTTAACTTCCCATTTTAAACCTGAAATCTGTCTATTCATTCATGCAATCAGTGAAGGAGAGATGGAAAAGGTCATATTAGAAAGAGAGAATAGGGGTCAGCGAGTGGCGTGATAGTGGAGGCTCTGGACTCCTACATAGGTGACCGTGGTTCAAGTCCTCAACCAGGTGGCTTGCTTTCTCTGGCTTGCTTTCTCACTTTCCTCACTCCATCCCTCTCTGTTGAGTCTATGTCCCCTACAGAAAATTAAAAAATAATAACAAAATAATTCTTTTAAAATGTGATAAAATTAAAAAGATAAAGAGAGTAAAGTAAAATTGAGGCAGAGGTGGTGGAACAGTCAGCAAGAAGATAGCCACAGGTAGAGAGAAAGACTAAAACCCAAGCTCCAGAAAACCAGAGATACTCATATCCAAAACAACATTGACTTGCTCCGTTAATTTAGTTATTCATGTATTCACTTATACAATGAAGGCTTCTCTAGAGCATTTTTGTTAGAAACTCATACATTTGCATATACCAATAGGCCAGTTGAAAGTTAATTAGCACTTTTCAGTGATAGTTACATACTGAGCCCCAAAACTGCTTGTTACCTGATATCTTCAGATTATTTCAACTCAAAAGATATTTATTCAGCATCTACTGAGAGTCAGACATTGTTCTATGTGATAGAGAATTATTTATTCTTTCCTTTTACAGCCTCTGATATGTTGATTTGTTAGATACTCACCTTAATTTGCTGGTTACTCATTTTTCATACTTCGTTGGTGCTGTTTACCTTTAAAACCATGATGAACTCCAGATCTATTTATACATGAATAGTAATATTTGTACTTGTAGTCTTATACTGACATGCTTATGTCTGTAGCATGACCAAAAGTTAAAAAGCAGCTTTTCATGTGTGACTTACAGACTTCTACCTCTTAACTTGTAGACAGTTCCACTACGCAGTATTCGAACATTGTGCTCAAAGAGCAAGTAGGTAAGGCTTAATACTTCAATACTGAAGTATCCATATGGCTAAATCACTGAAAGTTTAAAACAATTTATAGTTATAGAATCAGGTAAGTGTAAAAATAGATAAAATGTGTTACATTTAGTATATGCCAGACATTCTTCTAAGTTTTACACCTGTATTAACTCAAGGTTAATTAATTAATTACATAATCCTCAAGGTAAAGGAGAGTCCATCGTTACCCCTATTCTAAATATGAGAAAACTGAGACATAGATTCAAAGACTGTGTCTTGGAGAAGAATTTTATAGTTTCTCTAGTGGAATTATTATGATTTAAATCTGAAAGGTCTCCCTGAAAATATCCTAGAAAAAAAACTGGTACCCAGGTGGGGGCTGAGAGGCCTGCTAAGTTTCCGTTTACTCATTTATTTGCTTGCTTGTTTTGGGTTAGATTTTTACTGATGACTAAGCAGACTTGATACACATGGAAAGACTAGTAAAAAAAAATTGTGAAACTTTGACGTTTTTAGAGCATTTAAAGAATAATTTGGTGTACTAGAGATTCGTGGTCCATGAATCTCATTCACTAATCTAATTCACTAATCTGAATTTGAGATATAAACTCAAAGCCTACTTGGTGCATAGACTTGTGCTGGGGGCAGATTTATCTCTGTGAGATCTCTGCACTAGTCAGGTCATACTTTTTGGATGCTTTAACTTGGAAATCTGTAATTTTCTGAATAGGCTAATCTTATATTTAAAGTGTTCATTTGGAACTTGCTGAGGTTAAGATTGCTTAATTGATATTTTCATCTTTAAACACTGTAAGTAAGTGATTATTATTTATATGCCAGAGTGCTTAAGTAACCTAAAAACTAGACTATCCCAAAAGGATACATATGCCATTGTATCTGAGCTTTGTGATCTTTCTTAAATTAGCCAGGCCAGTTTGTAGATCTCTTACTTCATTATTATTATTTACTAACTCTGTGACATTGAGCAAGTTTCCTAGCCTTTCAAGGCCTCACTGTTATTTGAAGAATGAAGACGATAACATACTCATAAAATTATGTAAGAATTAAAGAAAAGTAGAATGAAGACAAAATATTTTGTCATAATCACTCAATAATTACATTATTACTAGTGAAAAAGTGCTGATTTACTTCCAACTCACATGTTTATTTTGATCATTGAAATATGCAGAAATAGTCCCTTCTTTAATTCACCTTGAAGTACATTCTAGATGTTTAGCCTGTGCTTTCATTCCTGGTCTCAGTACTGAGAGGCAGAGATGATTCAACATAAAAAAAACATTGCCTGGTGGGTCGGTGGAATCTAATGTTTATGATTCTAGTTCCCATTGTTACACAGCTGCAGAGGAAGCAAATGTTGTTATTATATGAAAACATTCCTCTATTGAACTAAATTCATATAAAATGACTCCCTTTTGTAAAATCACCTTGGACACAACACTAGTGGCCATCAACATGCATTGTAAAAATATCTCTATAGAAGAGCCTCGTTGAATATCAGGTATTGTAAACATCTGAAAATTCAATTCAAATGCAGCAGAAATCAATTGCAAATTGAAATCTTAAATCTCGGTGGAAAGAGTTAAGATGTTATAAAATCCATGAAAGTGATTACTTACATAAAAAGCCACTAATAGTTGAAAATATGGCAAGTGTGGACTATTGAACAATCAGAAAAACAAATACAAAGAAATATGAACTTGAAAATAATAATGTGAATACCAAAAGCTTAAGGAACTCTTGAGAAAATTAAAGAAACTCTCATTTTTAAAATTAATTAAGCATGTCTTTTAATAATCATAAAAAAGTATTAGTATACTCTTGTTTGAAAAAATTATGCTCAAATCACTTTTTTTAATTTCCAAGATAATATAAATAAATGTATTAAATATAAGAGATAGAATACAAAAAGTATTTTCATAATTTTAGTTTCTTTTTAGTTCCAAGTAAAAGTAATGTCTTCATTTTCAATATAGTGTCATAAAAGACTTTCATGAAATATCTACATTTCCTTGGGTGAGGCAGACATCTAGTACAAGATTTTGCACATTTTAAAAAAAGTTTTATTTTATGGGGACCAGCAGGTAGCATGGTGGTTAAAGGCACTGGACTTCCATAGGAGAGACCCTGGTCTGATTCTGGACCTGGTGGCTTGAAAGTCGTGCTGGGTGCATGTGTGCGCATTCCTAAAATCCCAGGAGAATGGAGGAGAAGGGATAGCAGCACGGTGGGTGATTTTTTATTTTCCCTCGCACTGTCTTTGTCTCTCTGGCAAGCACATGCACCCTATGGCAAAATCCTAAAAAAAAAAAGGAAAAAAGTTTTATTTTATGTCTTCTGAGAGGAAAAGACGGAGCGCTAAATACCCTTGATAACGTCGCTTGTCATACCATGGTCCCCTTCCCCTAGACCTTCAGCTTATCAGGACCTTGGGCACATGAACATCCAGTGTGTCTCAGGTCAATTTGAGATCTGACCTATGGTTGGCCATGTGACTTCCAGCACTGAAGATCAGCATATTACCATCTACCACTGAGCCCGGGCCCTTACACATTTCTTGGAGGCTATCTAAAAAGGTCAGAAATGACACATCCCAAAATTCTTCCACATGATTTACTTAAACAATTACTGAGAACCTGAAAATCAGGGAAAAAAAATTACGATTCAGTTTTTCCTTATCCTTCTGTGTTCTTATAAGCATCATTGTTCTATACTTTCAATTTACATTATCTTCAAACAGTTTTCCCTGCCTGAACATGCCAGTTACTATCCTAACTATTATTCTGTCTCTCAACTCCAAACAAAATCTCAGTCAAGCCCAAATTAAGTTACTGAAATATAAAGTTAAAACAAAACAAAACAAGGACTTAGAAAATTTAACCTTTGTAAGTAGTAGATTACTGCTGAGGGGGAAAAGGTATATAATCGATTTAAGACGAAATTTTACTGTTACCTTGCAAGAATATCAATTTCCACTTCAGCTCTAGTCAAATATATGAAAACAACCATTTCAAATTTTAATGTTAATTCTTTCAGCATTTATTGAGGGAAAGGAGAAAATAGCTGTTGTTATAAAAATTTAGTTTATCCTATAGAAAGGTGATGAAAGCGAAAATGTTGAAAGGCTATGTTGTGTTTTGGAAATGTAGAAATGTTTGTCTATGGAAGGCTGAGATAACACAACGGGTCATTTAAAGTGTTGTCTCATTAGATTTCTAAAATTAAGTACTCTATCTGTATGCTCAGTGCAATCCTGTCTTATTTCCTCCAGAATCTGGCTCCATAAACATCTCTAACCATGTTGTTTTCCCCACTTCTTGTTCTGGCCTCCTCTTTCAATCTCCCTTTTTGCCCTGCTATCTTTCTCTTAGTCATTTTGTCTACTCCCATAGCTTTTACTTGCACATTTAGGCTGATGACTCCCACATTAGTATTTATAGCCAGGTCTTATCTTCCAAGCTCAATCTCACATTTCTATCTGCCAGACATTTGCAGCTAAATATACCACTAGTATCTCAAAATCAAAATGTCTAAAACTTAAGTCATTTTCTTACTTGAAGCTTCTTCTTTCGTTTTGATTCCCCCTCTTCCCTTTTTTAAAAATAAATGGTAGCCACATTCTTTCAACCACATACTCGCACTTCACAAAGTATACGTAAATATTTTCTTATCTTTTGTATATTTCTGTTGTCACCAAATCCCAGTGATCCTTCCTTTAAATTAGTGAAATTCTATAACCCACCTATTGGACACCTCTTATAGGCTCAGCTATGTGCTAGAAACAAGGCTTAAACAACAATCATTAACAGCAAGGTAGAAATCCTGTGCTCAAGGACCTGGTTTTCTAGGGGTTGAGATAAGGACCCAAATTTTATTCTCAGGATCTCAGATTTATTCTGTTATACCTAGTCTCCCGTTCAAAAACTATAATTGTTTTCTTCTGGATGAAGCTCATATTCTTTTTTGTATTAACTTTTTTTTTTCTTTATGTCCTACCACACACACATATGTCCTACCACACACACATATGTATGTGAAAGAAAGAGAAAGTACCTTCCATAGGATTGGGTTATGCCACCAATCCCCTTCTTCCTGTTTTCCGTCCTACGGATTTTAGGGACTTGTGCTCATGGCCAGTGTGTTTCAGGCTGACTGGGGATTCAGACTGTGGTTACCATGGGGGATCTAGTTTCTCTGGAGTAGCCAATTACTATTGCCCTATGGAACTGGCCCAAGAAGTTCATATTCTTAATTGTGGCTTTTAAAGGAACCCAGAACTGGACTCATAATAATAGCTTAGGTTACTTAATCAGTGAACTGTGTACGAGGTACTGTGATAATCGTATCACCCATTATTTCACTTAATCCTCATAACTCTGTAAGGTAGATATTGCTGTTATTCCTCTTACAGATGAGGAATCAGAGTGACTAAGTATTTTGTCCAAGGTCACACAG
Organism: Tupaia belangeri chinensis; assembly: GCF_000334495.1. Lineage (NCBI taxonomy): Eukaryota > Metazoa > Chordata > Mammalia > Scandentia > Tupaiidae > Tupaia > Tupaia belangeri. Next base: position 566,104 of record NW_006159488.1, read on the forward strand.
TTTGTGAATGAAAGATCTAAGGAATGAAGTGTGGTATCAAATTCCAGAGCCTGATCTTTGTTTGGATCACTGAGCCTTAGTGTTTGTTCCATACCTCTTATCCTTGTCCTTCCCCAGTCACAAATAACTGGGAAGGACCCTGACCCCAAAAGGCAAACTTGCTGGGCAGTCACTTAGGATTTATGTGACTTGGTTTGAATAGATAAACTGGATCTTTCTAAGATTTTCTCTTTTAAGAATTTGAAATAGATTACAGCAACTACTGCTGTTTACACTGATGCTTGAAATAAATACCTTGTTTCCCCCCTCTAATTCTGATAGACTTTTAATGCTTCTGAATAGAAAATTGAAATTGAAATGAAAATGACTTCTGATTCATGTTATGTAATGTAAAATTATTTTGGATGCATTTAAATAAAATTTAAGCTTAATTTAACATTTCTGTAACTTTCCACATTTTTAGACTTCTTACTATTCTTTTGTGGTTTTCTCTGTTAGATCAGTAACTTCTGCTTTTCAGTTTTAACAATTAGTATCTAAAACTGAATATTTGAGGTGTTCGTTTTAACATATTTGTGTGATTTTCTTCCTAGACCAGATTAATTGATCCAAAATAGTAATCCTTCCTAAGTTACTCAGTCTCTTCCACTATCTTAACTGATACTACCGTTCAAAAAATATTTTTGCAAACTTCTACCAATTACTTATGTCACAATTATTTTTTCCAGAAGCACTTCACATTGCTCCAAATAATTTGAGCTATTTCAATTTCAAAATCGTATTTAGACATTTTTAAATACAATTTCGTATTTGTTCAAAATTGAATTGTTTTTTATATTTTTTAATATGTTTTTAAAAGAGAATGTTAGCCATTTCAATAGTTCTAATTTAAACTTAATTTTAAAGTTTTATTTAAAATCAGATTTTAATATATACTGAATATTTATACTCTACAGCAGAAACTGAAAGAGTAGAAGATACGAAAACATTGAGAACAATTGCAGATAATAGAGATAATGTGGGAGGAGAGTCATGGGGGGAGGGTGAGAGGAATGGAATCAAGAAGAAAAAGAAAGAAGAAAAACATTTAAGGGACACAAAAATGGAAAATTATCTGTTGATAACATGTATGATATCTTTAAATGGATTAATAAACAGTGTATTCATTCTGGGAAATGCATTTTATAAGCTATGATGATATATAGTGATTGAATGTATAATAAGTAAAAAAATTAAAAAGTATTAAAAAAATAAAATCTTTAAATTAGGAAAGTATAATTAGAAATCAAAATTTTAAGTTATAAATATCTAAGTATTTGAATGTATATCATAAAACTATCTGAACATTTCAATTAATGGTTTATGTTTAAATTGTTTTTATTGTGATTTCTGGTTTACATATAATTTTCCTACATCTTAGTTGAATACACTGGTTTTTCAAAGTATGTATGCAGTGTGTAATATATAGATATATTCATCTTTGTTAACACTTAACATTATATTGCATACATGTGGAAATAGTTCTAGTTTTTTATGGGTATGATCAATAATGTAAATCATTCTCACCAGCAGTGCATGAGTGTATCCTCTTCTGTTCTACTTCACCAGCACTTCTTCTCTTTCTCCTCCTTCCTTCTCTTTCTCTTTCTTCTTCTTCTCCATTATTGATTATACCCAATCTGACTGGTATTGAATAATACCTCAATGTGGTTTTAATTTGCATTTTCTTTATTACAAGAGAGGTTGAATAGTTTTTCATATGCTTCTTAGCTATTGGTATGTCTTACTTTAAGAGTTGTTTGTTCAAATGGATTTCTTTTTAAAAATTTATTTTTTAGGACAAGCAGTTAGCGTAATGGCTATATCACCGGACTCCCACGTAGTCTACCATGGTTTGAGTCCTGGACCTGGTGGTTTAAACTCACGCTGGTCATGTGCGTGCATGCCCAAGATCCCGAGAGGAGAATGGAGGAGAAGGGATTGTGGCGTGGCCATCTCCCCTTGGGGGTGATTTCTCACTTTCGGTCTCTTTCTCTATGTGTGTCTTTCTGGCAAGCGCACATGCCCTATAGCAAAAGCCTCTCCAAAAAAAATTTTTTTTATTATTTTAAAATTTACATTTAATAACTTTACATATTTACAGTGTACAACAAGTAAAAAAGTATTTTTCACAGCATGAATAATGTGCATATTAGTCAAGTCAAAAATATTACCATATACACTATCATCAGCAGAAAAATTTAATTTTTGTGTCTATTAAATGTGCTATTTGTTTTTTCCCTGATCCTTTCCCTCCTAACCCCTATTACCTCCCAATACTATCTCTAGTATCTACAATTGCCCTCCCTGCAATTATACCTTCTAATTGTGCAGTAACTGCTATAAAGCTTTGGCATTCAGTATATATTGAACAGGAACATATAATGCTTGTCTTCCATAGCCTGACTTGTTTCACTTAACATTAAATCTTCCACATTTGTTCACTTTCTGTCTAATGTCAGTCTCAGTGCTTTTTATGACTGAGTAATAGTCCATGGAGTGCATGTCCCACATTTTTTTCAATCCACTCATTTGTTCTTGGACTTTTGGGTTGACTCCATGTCCTAGCTATTGTAAATAATCCTGCAATAAACATGAATGTGCAAGTGTTTTTCCAACTGAGGATTTTCCAATCCTCTGGATAGATACCTAAGAGTGAGATTACTAAGTCATATTGCAGTTCTATTTCTAGATTTCTGAGGAACCTCCATATTGTTCTCCAGGTGGTTGAACTAATTTATATTCACACCAACAGTGCAGGAGGGTTCCCATTTCACCACAGCCTCATCAGCACTTATCATTCTTTAGTATTTTAATTTTAGACATTCTGACTGAGGTTAAATGGTATCTCATTGTGTGTTTTTTTTTTTTTTTGAGAGGTTTTCACTATAGGGCGCGTGCGCTCGCCAGACAGACAGAGAGAGACATAGAGACAGAAAGCGAGAAATCACCCCCCAGGGGGGATGGTCACGCCGCAATCCCTTCTCCTCCATTCTCTCGGGATCTTGGGCACGCACGCACACGCACCCGGCATGAGTTTTAAGCCACCGGGTCCGGGATGTGAACTGCAGTCGACTACGTGGGAGTCCAGCGACATAGCCATTACACTAACTGCTGGTTCCCTCTCATTGTGGTTTTGATCGGCATTTTCCTTCTGAGAAAATGTTTTGAGCATGTTTTCATATGCTTTTTGGCTGATTGTATGTCTTCCTTGGAGAGTTGGCTGTTCAACTCATTTGCTCATCTTTTAATTGGATTAATTATTTATTTGTTTGTTTATTTATTTATTTAGTGGATAAGCTGATTGAGTTCCCTGTATATTCTGTCAGTTGTTTTTCTGAGATAATAGTTTGCAAGTCTATTCTCCCACTCTGAGGGTTGTCTCCTCCCTCTAAGTAATGTTTCTTTTGCTGTGCAGAATCTTTTAGCCTAATGTAGCGCCATTTGTCTATTTTTGGGACTATTACCTGTGTTTTTGGCGTTCTTCTTTAAGAGCTCCTTGCCTATTCCATTGTTTCCAAGAGTTTCCCCCAGTAGATTTTTAAAAATTACTTATTTAATTTATTATTATTATTTTAAGTTTTATGTAGGGCATGTGTGCTCATCAGAGAAGGCAGAGAAAGAGAAAGGGAAAGTGAGAAAGCAAATGACCAGGTCTGGGACTGGAACTGTGGCTGCCCATGTGGGAGTCCAATGCTTATCCACTGCTGATTCCTCCTTCAGTAATTTTATAGTTTGAGGTTTTATGTTTAGATCCTTGATCCAGTTTGAATTGTTTTTTTGTTAATGGTGAGAGATACAAGCAAATTGATTTCTTTTAAAATGAGAATATTAATGTTTTTTGCAGAGGGAAGATCATTTATCTAAAGTATGGTTTGCAAATATAGTCTCCAATTCTGTAAGTTGTCTCTTTATTTATTGTTTTATTGGCTGTGTAAAAGCTTTTTAATTCCATGTAATTCCACTTGTCTCTTTTTGGTGTTGTCACCCATGCTTTAGGAATCTTTAATAATAATTTAATTTAATAATTTACTCCAATGTCTTGAAGTATTTCTTTTGTGTTTTCTGTAATAGTTTCATAGTTTTCATAGTTGGGATTTACATTTCAGACTTTAATCCTTAATTTTCAGTTACTTTAAAAAATTGTATTGTTTTAAACCTTTAATCATTGCACATCAGTACAACTTGTAAAATGAATTTGCCCACCATGAACACACTTCTCACCAGTCCATTGAAGATATCGTACACGTTATCATCAACAGACAATTTTCCATTTCTCTGTCCCTCAAATGTCTTGCCTCTCTAGTTTTTCCTTGACTCCTTTCCTTTCACTCTCTCACTTTTCCCACCCTCTTCCCAGTGTCCATAACTATTTTGATGGTTCTATATCCTCGAATCTTTCAGTTCCAGCCAGAGTGCTGACAGACTGTAGAAATTAAGTGGAGAAATACAATGTCTCTTTCATAACCTGGCATGCTTCACTCAGTAGTAAATCTTCCATATTCATTCACTTTCTATCAAATACCAGGATCTTGTTTTGTAAAGGCTAAATAGTATTCCATAGTGTATGTGTTCCACACTTTTTGAATCAATTCATCTGTTTGTGGACATTTGGGTTGGCTCCATGACTTAGCACTTGTTAATAATGCCACAATAAATACAGAAGTGTAAGCACTTTTTAAAAAATTTATTGTTTTCCTATTTCTTGGATATATACCCAGAGGAGAATTACTGGAACATATGGTAGTTCTATTTGTAGGTCTTTGAGGAACCTCCATATTACTCTCTACAGTGGCTATACTAATTTACATTCTCATCAACAGTGTAGGAGAATTCCCTTTTCACCACAGCACTGCCAGCACTCTTTATTTATTTATTTATTTGCTTATTTATTTAATAATCTTAGCCATTCTGACTGAGTTTAGGTAATATCTATTGTGGTCTTCGATTTGCATCTCTCTTATGATGAGGGATGTTGACCATTTTTTCATATGCTTTTTGACTATATGTCTTCCTTAGAGAGTTGCTTTAATTGGATTGATTTTTTTTTCTTTTTTTCTTTTGTTGATCGCTTTGACTTCCCTGTGTGTTCTGGTTATCAGTTATTTATTTGAGGCACAGTTTACAAAAATATTCTCCCATTCTGAGGGTACTTTATTCACAGTAATTACTGTGTCTTTTTCTGTGCAGAAACTTTTTAATCTAATGTGATCCCACTTGTCTATTTTTGCGATTGTTGCCTAGGCTTTGGGAGTCTTATTTAAGAAGTCTTTGCCTACAATGATGTCTCCTAGAGTTCTTCCAATGTTTTCCATCAATAGTTTTATAGTTTGAAGTCTTAGGGTTAGATATTTGATCCACTTTTAGTTGATCTTTTTATTAATGGTGAAAGATAGAGGTCCAATTTAATCATTCTGCAGGTGGATATCCAATTTTTTCAGTAGCATTTGCTAAATAACTTCTTTTTCACACTGGATTGACTGTGCTTATTGTCAAAAATCAGTTGGATGTCTGTTTTGAGATTTCTAGAGTTTCTATTCTGTTCCATTGGTCCACATATGTGTTTTTGTGCCAATACCATGCTGTTTTTATTATCATAGCTTTGTAATGTATTGTGGGATCAGAGAATGGGATGCTACCTACACCACTCTTCTTGTATAGGATTGCTTTGGCAATATGGAGTCTTTCATGATTCTAGACAAATTCTATGATTGTCTTTTCTAAACCTCTGAAGAATGTGTTTTGTAATTTAGTTGGAATTACATTAAGTATGTGGATTAATTTGTGTAGAATTTTCATTTGATCATATTAATTCTTCCAATCCAGGAACGTGGGATGTCCTTCTACTCTGTGTTATTTTCGATTTCTTTTTTTGAGATTTTCATTGTTTTCCTTGTAGAGGTCTTTGACTTCTTTTGTTAGATTTATTCCTATGTATTTTATGCTTTTTGTGGTTATGGTAAATGGAATTACTTTCTTCAGTTCTACCTCAGTCTGCTTGTTTTTGGTGTATAGAAATGCTACAGATTTTGTTGTGTTGATTTTGTATCCTGCCACTTTATTGTATTCATTTATCACTTTCAGGATAAATGGAAGTGGATACTTTTGGGTCTTCTATGTATAAAATCATATCACCTTCAAATAAAGATAATTACACCTCTTCTTTCCTTATTCAAATACCCTTCATTTCATTTTCTTTTCTGATTGCATTGGCTAGGACTTCCAGCACTACATTTAAAAGGAATGGAGACAGTGGGCAGCCTCATCTTGTACCAGTTTTTAACAGAAAAACTTTTAGATTTCCTCAAATCAGTGTGATTTTAGCTATGAATTTTTCCTACATGACTTCTTGTGTTGAGAAATGCCCCTTCTATGCTGAGTTTGCTGAGAGCTTTAATTGTGAAAGGATGTTGTACTTTATCAACTGATTTTTCTGCATCAATTGATATGATCAGGGACCAGCAGTTGGCTTAATGGCTATGTCACTGGACTTCCATGTGGTAGACTGCAGTTCGAGGCCTGGACCCGGTGGCTCAAACTCATGCTGGGCACTTGTGCATGTGTGCCCAAGATCCCAAGAGGAGAATGGAGGAGATGGGATTGCGGTGTGACCATCCCCCCTGGGAGGTGATTTCTCGCTTCCTCTCTCTCTGTGTTTCTTGTGAGCACACGCGTCATATAGCAAAAACTCTCCAAAAAGAAAAAAAGATCATATGGTTTTATCTTTCTTTCTCTTACTATAGTGTATTACATTTATGGTTCTGGATATGTTGACCATCCTTCTATTCCTGGAAAAAAAGCCTTGCTGATCGTGATGTATTTTATATGTTGTTGCATATAATTTGCAAGTATCTTGTTCAGAAATTTTGCATCTATATTCATCAGAGATATTGGTCTGTAGTTTTGTTGTTGTTGTTTTGTTTTGTTTTTGTCATGTCCTTCTCTGTTCTGCGGATGAGAGTGATGGAAGCGTCACAAAATGAATTTGGGAGGGTTACTTTCTTTTGAATTTTTTGAATAGTTTGAGTAGAATGTGGGTTAACTCTCCTTTAAAGTTTTGTGGAATTCAGGAGTGAGGCCATCAGGACCTGGGCTTTTCTTTTGGGAGGTTATTTATTACTGATTCAATATCATTGCTTGTTATGGGTCTATTCTGGCTTTCTATGTCTTCCTGATTCAGTCTTGGTAGAATATATATGTACAGGATATTGCCCATCTCATCCATGCCTATTTCATGACTATATCTTGGCATATAGTCACTCATAGTATTCTCTAGTGAGAGTCTATATTTCTGCTATGTCTTTTGTAATGTTGCCTGTTTCATTGTGAATTTGACTTATTTTATTCATTTCCCTCTTCTTAATTAGTCTGGCTAATGTTGTGTCAATTTTGTTTATTTTTTCAAAGAACTAACATTGGGTTTCCTTTATTTCCTATATAGTTTGTTTATTTTCTATTTCATTTATTTCTGCTTGAATATTATTTGTTTTATACTGGCATTTTTTGGATATTTTTGTTGTTGTTTTCCAGTTCCTTGAGGCATGATATTAGGTTGGCTATTTGTCATCTTTCCATCTTTTCTTATGTGCAGTAAATGCTACGATCTTCCCTCTTTAGACTGCTTTTGCTGTATCCCATAGATTATGGAAACTATGTACTCATTATCATTAGTTTCAATGATTCTTTTGATTTTAGTCTTAATTTCTTTTGTAGTTGTAAAGTCAGTCAGCAGTAGGTTGTTTAGTTTTCATATGTTCATGTATTTTTGAGTTATTATCCTAAAATTAATATCAAGTTTAATTACATCATCATCAGAAAAGATGCTGTATATTGTTTCTATGCCTCTGAATCTGTAAAGGCTTAGTTTATGCCCTATCATGTGGTCAGTCCTTGAAAATTTTCCATGCGGGGGTGAGAAAAAACTGTATTTCATGGTTTTGGGGTCGAAGTTCTACAGATGTCTGTCAAGTCCATTTGATTATGGTTTTGCTTAAATCCTATATCTCTTTTCTTATTTTTGTCTAGATGATCTGTCTAAAGAAGATAGTGGGGTGTTGAGATTGCCAACAATTAGAGGGTTGCAGTCTCTCTCCTTTTAGATCTAGCAGTCTTTCCTTCATGTATTTGGTACTCCTGAGTTTGGTGCATATTTATAAGCATTATGTCTTTGTGATGAATTAGTCCTTTTACTATTATATGATGCCCTTCTTTGTCTCTTCTTACATTCTTTATCTTAAAACCTACTTTGTCTGAAATCAGTGTCATGACTCCAGCCCTTTTTGGGTTTCCGTTTGCATGGAATACCTTTTTCTGGCTCTTCACATTTAGTATATGTATGTTTTGATCCATGAGGTGTGTTTCTTGTAGGCAACACATAGAGGGTTTCTAGTTGTTTTTGTTTGTTTGTTTGTTTTTCTTCCTACATTCAATCAGTCTGTGTCTATTGGTTGGAGAATTTAATCCATTAACATTGAACATTATTATTGATATTTCTGCACTTGTCCCTTCCATTATGTCATTTTCTTGCTTGTTTTTTGTTCTCTTATTCCTGTCTGTCTCTTTTTAGTTTTCCTGGTATAGCACTACTTTCAGTAAGTCTTGAAATGCTGATCTGGTGTTGGTAAATTCAGGTTTGTTTGTCTGAGAGTGGTTTTATCTTTTCCTCCCATTTGCAGGTTAATCTTGCCAGGTATAGTAAACTTGGTCAAAATTGTTTTCTTTTAATACTTTGAATATATCTTCTCATTCTTTCCTTGTTTGCATTGCTTCTGGTGAGAAATCCAATGCTCATCTGATGGCATAATGGGATAATCTTTGTAACTTTTCAAGTATCTTGCCATTTCTTTTTCTTTTCTTTTCTTTTTTTTCAGAGGTTTTTGCTATAGGGCGTGTGCACTCACCAAAAAGACAGAGAGAGACAGAGAGACAGAAAGTGATAAATCACCCCCAGGGGGGATGGCCACAGTGCAGTCCCTTCTCTTCCATTCTCCTCTCGGGATCTTGGGCTTACACACACACGCACCTGATGTGAGTTTAAGCCACTGGGTCTGGGACTCGAACCGTGGTCAGCTACATGGGAGTCCAGCAACATAGCTATTATGCCAACTGCTGGTCCAAACTCTTGCCATTTCTTAGACTCTTATCTTTATCTGTAATTCTGGTCAATCTGGCTATGCTATGCTGTGGAGAGGATCTTCTTGGGTTGATTCTATTTAGGGTTCTTTGTATTTCTTGGGTCTTGATGTTTGAATTTCTTGGGTCTTGATGTTTGAATGTTTTTCTAGGTTTGGAAAGTTTTCTTCCAGGATGTCATGGACTAGATTATCAGTGCCCTTATTAGATTCTTCATCTTTCAGGATACCAATTATTCAGATGTTTGGGTATTTAATGGTATTTAGTATTTCCCATATATTATCCCCATTTGGGGGACTATTTTTTCATTAGTTTTGGTGATTTTTTTCAAGAAAAGAAGTTTTGTCTTCTAAATAGTAGATTCAGTTTTTCTGCATGATCCAATCTGCTTTTAGTACATTTGGAGGATGATTTCATTTCCTATATTACAGCCTTCATCTCTTACAATACCATTTGATTCTTTTTTATAGCATTCATTTCTTCTTTCAAGTCATGGAAGGACTTCCTAATCTCCTGGAGTTCATTGTCTCTTTTCTCTTGCATCTCATTTTGTTTTGTTGTTATGAATATTCTGAATTTTTGTATCTGACATTTCCACAAGTTCTATTGTACTGTCTGCAGATGAGGAGTTGTTATTTTCCCTTGAGGGAGTGATATTTTCTTTTTTTCTCATAGTTCTTGTGCCTCTGCACCGATTTGTGGTCATCTGGTGGGTTATAGATTTCTTTCTAATTTTTTGGAGTTAATTCTGTAATGTCAGAGGGAAAAATATTCTCTGCTTCTCTGATGGATTCTTCTAAGGCCTCATTTCCAAACAGAAAATGGGGTACACAGCCTGATTGAGGTGCTTGATTTCTCCCCAGAGTCTCTGGTCCAGGTATACTTGGAGTTAGCTAGAGCATGTAGCTGAAGAAAGAGATGCAATTCAGTAAAGTATGAAGTCTCAAAGGATATCAGGTACTAAAAAATCACTGGCAGGGATAGGTGTGCTGTGGTCTCTCTGCAGCTCCATCTCCCTGTTGCTCACCCCACAACCTGCCCCATCTTCACTACAGCAGATGTTTCACAGGCACAGGGAGTGGGAGGAGGGTGGGACTCTCCAGATCCCAATTAACATACCTGAAAGTTCAAAGGTGTGTGGGAGGATATGAACAGCTCTGTTTCCTAGGTAAATTTTTATAAATGGTGAAAGATAGCGGTCTAGTTTCATTCTTCTGCATGTGGTTATCCAGTTTCCTCAGCACCAGTTATTGAGAAGACTGTCTTTCCTACACTGGATTGTCTTTGAATCTTTGCCAAAAATCAATTGACTATATATTGTTGGATTTATGTTTGAATTCTCTATTCTGTTACCATACTACATGGTTTTTGTACCAGTACCATGCTGTTTTGATTATTATAGTTTTAGAATATATTTTGAAGTCAAGATGTAAGTTGTCATCTACTTTATTCATTTGCATAACATTGCTTTAGCAATCTAATAAATTGTGATTCTTGACAATTTTTATGATTGTTTTTACTATTTTTGTGCATAATGTTGCAGGAAATTTCATAGGGGTTGTATTATATTTATAGACTATTTTAGGTAGTATCAATATTTAAACAAAAATTTTTTCTTGCAATCCGAGAATAAGGGATATCTTTCCAATTTTTGGTATCTATTTCCATTTCTTTCTTAAGTTTTCAATAGTTTTTATTTATGGATCAGTGATTTTCTTGGTTACATTTAATCCTAGGTATTTTATTTTTCTATGTACCTTTATAAATGGGATTCCTTTTTTAAATTTTAGCTCGGTCTTTCATTGTTGGTGTACAAAAAGAGTATAGATTTCGTATGTTCACTTTATATCCTGCAACTTTACTGAATTCATTTATTACTTCTAGGAGTTTTCTGGTGGATTCATTAGGTTTTTCTATGTACAGAATCATATTGTCTAAAAATAAAGATAGTTTAATTTTCTTTTTTCCTACCTGAAAGCCTTTTCTTGTATTCTCTTATTTAATTGTATTGGCTATGACTTCCAGTATTATGTTAAAAAGGAGGGGAGAAAGTGGACAATCTTTTCTTATTTTTTTGTTTGTAGCAGAAAGATTTTAAACTTTTTCCCATTCAGTATGCTATTAGTTGTGGGTTTGTCATACCTGGTCTTTTGATAAATTATAGCATCTCTTTGTGATTAGGACTTAACAAAGTAAGTACAGAAAGCACATTTCTTAACTTAATAAAGACCATGTATGATAAACCCACTATGTTCCTCATTTTGTTTCAGTCATACATTAGTGTTTTCATTTTTCTAGAACATGCCAAGTCCACTTGCATCGCTAAGCCTTTCCACATGCTCTTCCCTCTGCCAATAGCACTGTTCTCACTGAGATTCTTTTATGTTATTTAGATCTTTGCACAATGCAACATCTTGGCATAGGATTCTTCTGATCATCACATATATAATAAGATTCTGTCCTTTGTTACTATCTGTACCTTGAACTTACTTTATTTTCTTCAGAGACTTAAATCACTGTCCAATTTTATAGTTTATGTTTATATGTCTCTTCCTTTGACTTAATCATTGATTTTCTAGCATAGCAACAGGGACATAAAAGATGCCAAATAAACATTTGTTGAATGAACATGTGGGAAATAAGTTGCCTCTGTTTTTTTTTTTTTTTTTTGCCATAGGGTACATGCACTCACAAGAGAGAGAGAGCCAGAGAGAGCCAGAGGAAAAATGAGAACTTGCCCCGGTTGGGCTAGCCACACTGAAATCCCTTCTCTCCCATTCTCCTCCCAGGATTTTGGGCATGCATGCACACATGCCTGGCATGATTTTTAAGCCATCAGATCCAGAACTTGAATGGTGATTGGTCACGTGTATGTCCAACGCCTTAACCACTAGGCCACCTGCTTGCCCCAAATTACCTCATTCTTGACACTGTGAAACTTTAGTGAAAATGGCAGTCTTCAGACTAATGAATCTGTCATTTCTATAGGCATCTACCCAGTGTTTTTATAGTTTTTACAGTCTCATACATGTATTCAACATAAAGTTTACTACTGTTGATAAAAGCACAGTCAACAACCACTGCCACAGTCAAAATCTGTGCAGACTATGGCAAGCTATTTCAGGAAGACTGATCTCTCTACTACAAAGACACAGTTTTGATTCCTTGGAAAGGAGCTTTTCACAAGAACAGTCACCAGGCTGGATCATCTCAGTTATTATGAAAAATAATAAAAATGTTAGGAGGTAAGTTAGAAGTGTCATTCTATACTGAAATCTCAATAATGAAGAGAATTTTAGCAAGAATTGAAAATAACCCATTCAACTGGAATCAGAATGAGCATAGTCCTGACAATATGTAAAAAAGGAATTTATTTTGTGTTCTGTTTCGTAACAGTGAGCATTAAGTAATATGAAAGGCAGGTTTTAGTGTGTGTCCTTCAGATAATACATGACTGATGGTATCAGCCTTCTGCTAGGATTTGTCCTGCCCTCTGAGCATACACCGGATCTTACATTCTCTTACAGAGTTCATTCGTTGTGCAGCAGAACCTTTATCTTCAAAACTCTAGAGAGACTAACATGCTTCACAGGTCAGAAAAGTGCTGAATGGAGCTGTTGATGAAATGTTTGAAGGATGGCCAGAGCCTAGAATGATGTCTTCACACATCATATTCAAACCTGACTATTTATTTTGTCAATTTTTTTGAAGAGATAAAAAAAGCATCAGTTCTCCTCTGTGCCAGTAAGCATGCTCACATGCCTGCCGATTGGGGTGGGTATATAAAAGGGCATGTGGTTATAATAATAGGTACCAGGAAAAGCAAAGATAAATTTAAATGAAAATTTCCTATTAAAGATGACAGATTTTGCCCATTCTGTGCTTTTGTGTTACTTGTTTATATCATTCCTGAAAGCATATATTTTCTCTTGTTATTCTAGTTCTTGCCTTTATTCTTTGCTCATAACCACAGTGATGATGCTGTGCATTTGTTCAGCACATTAGCATCTTCAGAGCTTTTACATGATATCATCTCTACCATAATGCAGTATTTTGTTTACCCTGATTTCGAGTCAGGGAGCCGATATATAAATTATACAGAATTTAGATACGTTATACTTGCTTCTGTGGATTTATAAATAAAAAAGTCCATGCTAATTTTTAGCAGACAGTAGAAAGAGTTTTATACATCTCTCCTGTTTATCCTATGTAAATCCATAAAATTTTCATTTTTGAGTGTTTACAATCTAAGAGGTGACAGTAGTGCTGTTAAATATATCTATTAGGTAGCAAACAATATATGAATGAGGAAGCAGGTATGCATTTTGACAGGATGGAAAAGGTGCAGGTGAGGTGTGTGACAGGGGTATTGCTTTTTTGAAATCTTCTCTTTCCTTTCATGTGGCTGAATTGACCCATTCTTACTCTTCCATCCTTTTAGCTGAAGCTGGAGGGGGATAAGATCATTTATAAGTGGCTATTAAGGGACGCCTTAAGAAGTTAAAAATTGTGTGATGATGGGAATAGCAGTGTAACCATTTAGCAATGTTGGCAGTAGAGAAAGATGAGTATTTTGATATTTATTATATCAAAATATAATAAATATGATACCTATTATATTTTTGAGACTCAATTCATTTTTATCCCATTTGCTGTTGTTCTGTCTTCTTTTGGAGAGAGCAGTCTGATATTATATTATAGTGGGCATAAATTTTGGAATCAGATTGGTCTCAATTTGAGTATGTTTCCAATTATTTATTCACAGAATCATTTTTTTTTTTTTTTACTTTTTTTTTTTTTTGGAGAGATTTTCACTGTAGGGCGCGTGCACTCGCCAGACAGACAGAGAGACATAGAGACAGAAAGCGAGAAATCACCCCCCAGGGGAGATGGTCACGCCGCAATCCCTTCTCCTCCATTCTCCTCTCGGGATCTTGGGAACGGATGCACACGCGCCCGGCTTGAGTTTTAAGCCACCGGGTCCGGGACACGAACCGCGGTCAACTACGTGGGAGTCCAGCGACATAGCCATTACGCTAACTGCTGGTTCCCTTCACAGTATCATTTTGAGCAAGTAATTTAATGAAGAATTTTAGCTTGCTCATCTGTAAATGAAAAACATAAAAGCTGTATTTCAATGATGTGAGAATTAGAAATAGGACAGATCCCAGTCAAACAGACCAATCTAAGTAAACACTATTTTACTGTTTCTCTGAATTCTTCTTCAATATAATTTTTATCAAGTTATTCCTCACTTTATGTCTGTTCCCCACAGAAGAATCTGTTACTCCAGACTCAGCATTGAATTATCCCTGGGCGAAAGAGGCGGTGTATTTGTTTAATTGGTATATTGGTCAGGGTTCTTCAGAGCAATATTAGAAAATTTTTTAAATATGAAAAAGGAAGTTATTATTATAGAAATTATCTCACATGATCACAATGGGTTGTCTGCAAGCTGGAGAAATAGCCAAAAGATCCAGAAGCAGGGATGCTAGTGGAGATCCAAGTCTAGGGATGAAGACCTGATTTCTTAGAAGCTGTAGTCCTGAGTGTCCTTGGGCAGCAACTGGTTTGAGCCCAGAGTCTAGAGTTCAAATGTTAAGGACCCTGGAGTCTGCCTCGCCAAAAGAGTGCAGAAGCCAAGCACTGGTGGGGAACTCACATAGTCAAGGACTGAGTTGGGGGACAGAGACAGAGGAGACAAATGTGTAGGCAGCAGGATGGAGCACATAACACATTTTGGAAGGTGGAGTCCAGAGGGAGAGACACAGAGAGAGAGAGAGAGAAGAAACAGAATGTCTCTTCTCAAACTTCAAATGACCTTCAGTTATTTTTATTGTTATTTGTTATTTTTCTTTGTCATTACTTCTTTCATTCTCTATTTGAAATTTTTTAGTCTACTTTCTAGTTCTGCTTCTTAGAGATAGTGACACTACTAGCAAGGAAGCTTCCTGTCCTCTATGTTCCCTTTAATTCCTTTAAAAAGAACAGGCTAGGGCTAGTCTATTTCTGTTCCTTTTGATTCTGAAACCTGCTTTTGTCACATGTCTTTCTGATTAATTCCTGACAACTAAGTTAAGTCCTGAAAGGTGGCTAAGTTTACCCACAGGAACTAAAAAGAGGCACCAATTGTGAGTGTGCTGACTGATTCAGACCTTACTCTGGTCATGTAAAAAACAAGTTGTCTTAGGACAAGGACAGTTTTTTATCTTTAATTACTTACCACTATGATGAATACATCATATATATTCAAAATGGTTGGTAAGTTTCTAAAAATATCAATATAAGAACAACATACAAATTGCCCTTATAGAAAGTACCAGTGATGACTAAAAACAAACACAAATATGCGAGGAGAAAACTTGGACCAGTGTTGAAACCAGAGAATAGTGTTGACTCCATGCCAGGATTCCTGAGAAATCTCTGCTAAGTACAGTCTACCTGATATTATATGGATGTCATAAAGAGTCAGCTTGTAATTCCCCTTCTTCAATAAAATGGTGCAGAATTCTATAAAGTATCAATACATAAAGCGAGACCTGCCAGAAGACCACAGATGCTACTACTTTTGAGGATTTAGGAAAAGAAGTTGAGGAGTGCCATGTGAAACCAAATACCACTTTAAGCCAGTTTTAGCTTCACAGATACAGATTTTTAGGGATGTCAGTCTAGGGATTGTAAAATCAATCTCTCCTGTGGTAAACAGGAAATGAGTAGTAGAACATTTACCTTGAAGATTCAATAACTGGGATGCAAGGAAAACATTGCTTTCAAACTCAATAGACAGAGCACTAGTTATTATCTAACATTTGAAGATTAATATCTAAGAGAAGAATTGCAAACATACCTAGCATCTACCAGAAGATATAATCATATGGTTTCTAAACAAAAATCAGTTATAATGACTAACATTACTGGAGTCCATCAAGTGGTATAGTGGTTAATACACTGGATTCTCACATGGTTGGCCATGGTTCAAGTATTGGACCCAGAAGCTTGATAAATTATGCTAAGCAGTTATGCGATCATGCCCAAAGTCCTGAGAGTGGAGGAAAAGGGATTGTGGCACCACCCTAGGTGTGTATGTGAGGTAATTTTTTATTTTCCCTTGCTCTATTTCTCTGTCGGTCTTTGGCATATACCCTATGACACAAACCTAAAAGAAAGGACTAGCATTATTAAGAAATAAGATGAAAATGGAGAAAAAAATGATATTTTTTCCTCCAAAGATTTTATATCTAATGGAAGTATAAAACATCTAGATAAATTGTGACGATTTCATAGGCAATATGTACCTACACTTTTTTTTTTTTTGTGGTTCTTTTTGGTCTTAAAAAATCATTTTACTGATTAGAAAAACATTAGTTTACAAAAAAAAATTAGGATACCAAAGTTTTATAGAAATAGTTAGTTTCTTTTTAAATATTTTATTGCAATGTCTTTTCTGTGTGCATTAGTTTGTTCTTAAGTGTACTTTTAAAAAAAATTTTAAATTTTATTTTTTAAAATTTTTTTATACATTCAATCACATTATTTAGCTTACAAAGTGAACATTTCAATATGTGAACATTTCTCCCCAGTCCAGTTGCTCAAATATCTTCAACAGATAACACCACACCTCCCCGTCCTGTCACTGCTCTGACTCCATATCCCTCCTCCAAATGTCCTTCCCCAGGTCCCACTCCTCCACATACAGCACATCTGGCATTCACACCCATCTCTTGTGTTTGTACATCCTTTAGTCAATTATTTTCAGTCATAGAGTGCAGACACTTGGTATATATTAAGTGGGGACATATTTTGAACAAATATCAGGTATGGGGAATTTTGTCTTTATTGAAAATAAAATGACAATAAAAAATATTTTTAAGGAAAAGATTTTGTATCCTAAAAAAAATTTAATTATGACACTCTAGAGCTAGAGAAAGAACACATTTTTGAGATATTTACTACCCCACCCATTGGCACACAGTGGCCTGGTCTTTGTAGGCCTTATCTCATGAATGTACTTCTAAGCCCTGGGAATAACTTAGGGATTTTCAGGATTCTGGCACCCAGTCCTCTAGCAGCCTGGGTTTGTCATGCTTACTTGGAGACTTAGGCCTGGTCTCAGAACCTATAGTGAGTGCACCCTAGGCCCTGGGAGTCACTTTGGAACTTCTGACACATCAGCCAGTGTCTGAGTCCAGCACAGCATGCAACTTGATCCTTTTCACTAAGCTATATCTTATTAGCTTCCTACCACCTCATCGAGAGCTGAAAATTTCACAGAGGAGCCAAGTACCTCAAGTTACCCATAACTGCTCTGAACTGGGAGAACCAGCCCTCCAATAACACACTAAAGGTGAAAGTTTTTCTTCTAATACTACAGAATCTACTCCAATAAATAGGAAAAAGTGAATACTGAATCAGATGACCAAAAACAGCACATATTTTGAAGAAATATGTGAATACAAAGGGGTAACTCCCCCCGAGGTGTGCACAGTAGCCCCTCACCAATAATGCACAACACAGAGGAATATACAGAAATGTCAGAAAAAGAATTCTGAATATTCATAGTGACAAAACTCAATGAGATACAAAACAAAACAAAATCAAACAAACAAACAGAAAACCCCAGACGATCAGTTCCAGGAAATGAGAAAATAATTTCAGGACATGAAAGAGGAATTTCATAAAGAAATAGACACCCTAAAAATGAATCAAAAAGAACTTCTGGAAATGAAGAATATAATACAAGACATTAAAATCTCCCTAGAAAGCATTAACAGCAGATTGGACCATGCAAGATCTAAATTATACCATATATGAAATGGACTTTACAGACATCTGCAGAGTATTTCTCTCAACTACTGGAAAATGTAGATTTTTCTCACCATCGCATGGACTATTTTCAAAGACTGGTCACATGACATGGCGCAAAACAAGCCTGTACAAATTCAAATGAATAGAAACGATATCCAGTATCTTTTCTGACCATGATGGAATCAAACTTAAAATTGACTACAGAAAGTGCCCTTGAAAATCACAAACACATGGAAGCTAAACAAGCTGCTCATAAACAACTTAACTACAGAAAAAATTAAGACTGAAATCAAAAGTTTCATAGAAACCAATGGTAATGAATAAACTAGTGTATATAACCTATAGGACTCAGCAAAAACAGTTATAACTGAAAAGTTTATACCAATTAATGCCCATGAGAAAAAAGCAGAAGGGTGCAAATAAGTAACCTAGCAACACAACTCAGGGTGCTGGAAAAAAAACAAAGAAAACAACAACAACAACAACAAAAAAAAAAAAAAAAAAAAAAAAAAAGAAAAAGAAAAAAAAAGAAAAACTGGAGGAAAAAAATAACTAAGATTTGAGCAGACTGGAAAGGTACAATCCAAGTCAGGCCTATCCTGAGATGGATACCATACTTCAGCTGTGAAATATTGGTTTCCTTGACCACAAATGAAGATTTTCTGCTGAGACTTCCCCACCCAGACTCATTTCTAGTGCGTAGGGATAGCTCTGTGTCTCTTTCTCTCGATTTCTGTCTCTTTCTGTCTCCTGTGTCTCCCTGTGACTTTTAACTTAAAAAAAATTTTTTTAAGGTATTCTCTGGGCTCTCAAGTCTCTCCTTTATTGTGTTAATTGGGCTTCATTTTTCCTTTTTAAAATTATAATCTTATGATTTTTTAATCTTCTTTTTCATTTTATTTTTCTTCTTCTTTCCTCTTCTTAATTTTTTTCCTTTTTCCTTTATCTTTATTCATTTACTGATCAGACTCTATGCACTTCCAAGAAAACAGTCTCCAAACATCTGAATATCATTGGGGTCAGAATATTCCTCTCTTCACCTTGAATCTGATGCACAAAGAGTGAAAACAGAAAGAAGAGAGATTGCAGATCACCTCCTTCTCCTCGCCTCTGAACGCTCAGATTGAACTTCAAGAATTAGGAAGAGGGAACCAGCAGTTAGCATAATGGCTATGTCGCTGGACTCCCACGTAGTCGACCGCGGTTTGTGTCCCGGACCCGGTGGCTTAAAACTCACGCCGGGCGCGTGTGTGTGCGTGCCCAAGATCCCGAGAGGAGAATGGAGGAGAAGGGATTGCGGCGTGACCATCCCCCCTGGGGGGTGATTTCTCGCTTTCTGTCTCTATGTCTCTCTCTGTCTGTCTGGCGAGCGCACCCTATAGTGAAAACCTCTCCAAAAAAAAAAAAAAAAAAGAATTAGGAAGAAATGCATGATCCATCAGATGACTAGAAATCACCGCAGAATCACAAGAAATATGGGAAAGAAAGACAATATGTCTCCTTTAAGGGAAAAGAATAACACCTCTTCATCCTCAGGCAGTACAATGAAACTCGTAGAAGTGTCTGATAAGGAGTTTAGAATATACATAATGGCAAAGCTAACAGAGATGGAAGAGAGACAATGAACTGCAAAAGGAACAGGAGAAAGGAGCTGACAAGTTCCAGGAGGTGAGGGAATTCTTGCAAGATCTAAAAGAGGAAATATACACTCTAAAAAAGAATCAAATAGACCTGTTAGAGATGAAGGCTATAATACAGGAAATCAAAATCTCCCTTGAAAGTATTAAAAGCAGATTAGATCATACAGAAAATTGAATCTCAGCTATAGAATATAAAAATCACTGGCCTAGAAAAATCCACCATGATGGGACCAGCAGTTGGCGTAATGACTATGTCACTGGACTCCCATGTAGTCAACCACAGTTTGAGTCCCAGACCCAGTGACTTAAACTCATGCTGGGTGTGTGTGTGTGTGTGTGCATACCCAAGATCCCAAGAGGAGAAAAGAGAAGGGATTGCAGTGTGGCCATCCCCGTGGGGCGTGATGTCCCTCTTTCCTCTTTCTGTCTCTCTGTCTCTCTCTGTCTTTCTGACGAGGGCCTGCGCCCTATAGCAAAAACCTCTCCAAAAAGGAAAAAGAAAAAGAAAAATCCATCATGAAGACTGAAAAAAATGGCCCCTAGAAGTGAGAATAATATATGAGAAATACTATATACCATCATACATTCAAGCATCTGGATAATTCATATCCCAGAAGGTGAAGAGACTCATAACCTATCCCATGAAATCCTGCAAGAAAATTTTCCAAACCTATAGAGGCACTTAAAGATCCAGTACCAAGAAATACAAAGCACCCCAAATAGAATCAACCCAAGAAGATCTTCTCCAAGACACATTATAACCATATTGACAAAAACCACAAAGACAAGATACTAAGATTGGCAAGAGAGAAATGGTGAGTTACCTACAAAGGATATCCCATCAGGCTCACAGCACACCTCTCATCGGAAGCAATGTGAGTAATGAAAGAGTGGGAAAATATATTCAAAGTGTTAAGGGCAAAGCAATTTCAACCAAGAATACTGTACCCAGCAAGGTTATCCTTCATATGGGAAGAAAAGGCAAGAATATTCTCAGATAAACAAAACCTGAACAAATTTACCAACACCAGGCCAGATCTCCAAGAAATACTCAAGGGAGTGCTATACCAAGAAAGTTAGATACAGACACACAGAAATAAGAGTTCAAAAACTAAGAAAATGGCCAACTTAATGGTAGGAATAAGTCTAGAGTTGAATATTATACCCCAGAATTTAATCAGGAGATCGGACCACAGCAGAAGATAAAGTACATGAGACTGAACTGGTAAAATAGCATTTTATGACTTTTGACTAAAACATTGTTGATTTTATTCTAGGCTTTATTTTCCAGTTTTAAGGATTTTTGTCCTGTCTTGAGCTGCCGATAGTTTCATGTACCTCTATTTGAACAGAATCCTAACCTGTTTCCTGGCTTTGAGTTTTAAGTAGTTCCTTAGAATTTCTTTGATTTATTAAAGCTAAAACTGCTTCTCTTGAAATTAAAAAAAATATTGAAATGTATCTATTTAATGACCATAGTAAGCTTTATGGCATCAGCTAGGTGCTACCTTATAGTATATTCATTATACTTAGAGTTTCACACCTAAAGTCAGACATGTATTCACTGATATGTACATACCAGTTAAACTTGCTATTGAAAGTAGTTAGATTACTTAATAAATTTTGTGAATCAATATAATGTGGGGGGGAAAAAGGAATGGAAGACAACTGTAGACACCTAAGATAGTGTGGGAGGAAGGTGGGAAATGGAAGAGGGTGAGAAAAGGGGTAAATACACACACACACACACACACACGTATATATATGAAACTAGAAATGGAAAATTAATGATGATAACATGTATGATTAAGCCACTATGCAGTATATTTTGGATGGAAAATCACATTTAGTATGCTGTGACAATGTTCAGGGAATGAATGTAAATTAATTAATTAACTAAAAAATGTTTCAGAAGAAAATTACAGTGTACTTGTAATTAGATTCTAGCTTTGTCCATAGTTTAAAGTATTTTGTGAATCAATAAAATGTGGGAAAAAAGTTTTGTTTTTTTTAAAAGAAATGTTAGACAGGTGACAGGCAGCATGATATGGAGGAAGGAGCATAAAATTCAATGGGAAAAGACATCTGTGACTCCAGTTGTTCAGAAATTAATGAAAAACCAGAGAGACATCTGAGAATATTATATCTAAATTTCACATCTTCAAAGCTGCATAATCTACAGACTTAAACCCATAGATCCCCAAGGTACTTGTTGAAATTGCTGATGCTGGGGACTAGCAGGTGGCATGGTGATTAAGGTGTTGAACTCCCATATGGCTGTCAGCAGTTGAGTCCCAGACCTGGCAGTTTGAAAATCATTCCAGGTACGTGTGTGTGTCTGTGTGCCCAAAATTCCAGGAGGAGACGGGAGAAGGGACTATGTTGTGGCCATCCCCCTGGGGGGAAGTGATTTCTCACTTTCCCTCTCACTGTCTCTCTCAGTAAAGCACACACATCCTGTGAGGGGAAAAACAAAAATGAAAAACATAAAAATAAATAAATAAAAGATATATAGACAAAGATGTTGTATTTATAATGAAAAAAAAAACCCTTTCATTTTCTTTTGGGATGAAACCAAAATGTTCCTCAACATGTAAATGATTTCAAAAAATATGTTATAACTATACTATGGAGTATTTTGAAACCATTAAAGCAAATGGGACTGGCAGGTGATGTAGCAGTTAAGATACTCCACATGGCCATCTGTGGTTTGAGTTCTGGACCTGGAGACTTGTTTCCTTACTTTCTCATTCTCTTTCTCTTCCTTTGTCTCTCTCTGGTCAAATTAAATAATAATAACAATAGTAAAATTTAAAAAATCTTTGAAAAAAAGCAAATGAGAATGATCTACACATATTGATACTGAATATAAAAAAAGTAAAAACCAGTTTATGGGACAATATATAGATCATGCCCCTTATCACATAATTTGTATTTATATATGTATGCTCATATATAGGTTTATAGATGTGCAGAGCAAGAGTCCAAAAAGACACAATACTAATAAAAGGTATTTTCCTCTACAGAGAGGGGAAGCAGGGATGAGAAGGAAATTTCACATTTATTCGATACACTTCTTTATTCTTACAATATTTTATATAAGCATGTATTTCAGTACTACTTAATAACTGAAAAATTAATAAAAGTTCACCTCAATAAAAAATATTTGATTAGAAATACATGAAATAGAGAATTAAAAACTATACAGAAAATTAATAAAACCAAAAGTTGGTTCTTAGATGATATAAATGAAATTGTCACACCATTGGCTAGAATGGAAAAAGGAATCAGATAAATCAAACTAGCAAGGAAACAGGCATCATTACAATAGACATAACAAATACAAGATATCATCAGAGAATGCTATGAGCAATTATATACCAACGAACAAATGAGATGAGATGGACAAATTTCTGGACGTGTATAACTTACTAAGGTTGAACAAGGAAGAAATAGAAAGTCTAAATGGACCCATCACAAGTACTGAGATTGAATCAGTAATGAATAGTCTCCAAACAAAGAAGAGCCAAGGTCCTGATGGCTTTACTTTTTTAATTCTACAAAACTTTTAAAAGAGAACTAACTTAATTCTCCCCAAAATGTTCCTAAAATTCAAAGGAAAGAACCCTCTCAAATTCATTCTACAAAGCCTCCATTATCTTAATTCCAAAATCAGACAAGGACAGGACAAAAAAAGAAAACTTTAGACCAATGCATCTGATGATTACAGATGCAAAAATTCTCAACAAGATACTAGCAAATCATATTCAACAATATATTAAAAAGATTATACACCATGACCTAGAAGGATTTATTCTAGGGTTGCAAGGATGATTCAACATATGCAAAATAATAAATGTAATACATCACATTAACAAAAGGAAAGATAAAACCTATATAATCATATAAATTGAAGCAGAAAAAGCAACTGATAAAATATAACATAACTTCATGATTAAGACTCTCAGCAAAACAGGCATAGAAGATACATTCTTCAACACAATAAAAACTATCTATGACAAATCTATAGCTAACATACGGAATAGTAAAAAACTTGAAAGCATTTCCATGAAACACTGGAACAAGACAAGGCTACCCCCTTTCTGTACACCTTTGTAATGTAGTACTGGAAGTTCTAGCCAATGCAATCAGACAGAGGGTTCAAGTAAATGGCATTCAAGGGACCAACGGTTAGCGTAATGGCTATGTCACTGGACTCCCATGTAGTTGACTGTGGTTTGAGCCCTGGACCCGATGGCTTAAACTCATGCCAGGTGCATATGTGTGTGTGCCCAAGATCCCGAGAGGAGAATGAAGGAGAAGAGATTGCGGCGTGGCCATCCCTCCAGGGGGGTGATTTCCCTCCTCTTTCTGTCTCTCTGTCTGTCTCTGCCTTCCCGGCGAGTGCACATGCCCTATAGCAAAAACCTCTCCAAAATAAATAAATAAATAAATAAATAAATAAATGGCATTCAAATAGGAAAAGAAAAAGTGAATTATCTCTATTTGCAGATAATATTATGAAAAAAGAAAATACGAAAGAATCCACAATATAACTCCTGGAAGTCATAAGTGAATATAGTAAAGTGGCAAGATACAAAACCAACATAGAGAAATCTGTAGTATTTTTATACATCAACAATGAACAAACTGAGACAGAATTGAAGAATGCAATCCCATTTATAATAGCCACAAAACCAGTAAGATTTCTAGGAATAAACCTTACCAAATATATCAAAGATCTCTATGAAACACTTAATAAAGAAATTAAGACTGATACAAAAAAGTATAAAAACAGCCCATATTCTTGATTTGGAAGAGTATAATCAGTATCAGTCCTACCCAAATTAATCTACAAATAAAATGCAATTCCAATCAAACTAACAGAGATATTCCTCACAGAAATAGAAAAAAAATCATAAAATTTGTCTGGAATCATAAAAGGCCCTATATCACCAAAGAAATACTGTGCCAGGGAAATTAAGTAGGAAGCATCTCACTTCCTGACCTAGAGACATATTACAAAGCTGTGATAAATAAAACACCATGGTATTGGCAAAAAAACAGAGAGGTAGGCCAAATGAATATAATTGGGGGCCTCCCTAGTAATCCCCAAAACTTATAACCAACCAATCCTTGAAAAAGTGCACAAGTCAATTCAGTTGGAAAAAGAAAATCTATTCAGCAAATGGTGCTGGAGAACTAGATATTAACCTGCAGAAAAATGAAACTGGACCCCTATCTCCCACCACTAACAAAAATAAACTCAAAATGGATTGAGAGTCTAAACTTAAAAACATCAAGCTATAAAAACACTTATGGAGGGACCAGCAGTTAGCATAATGGCTATGTCACTGGACTCTCATGTAGTCGACCACAGTTTGAGTCCCGGACCTGGTGGCTTAAAACTCACACTGAGCACGAGTGCTTCCGTGCCCAAGATCCCAAGAGGAGAATGGAGGAGAAGAGATTGTGGCGTAGCCATCTTCCCTCGGGGGTGATTTCTCACTTTCTGTCTCTCTGTCTCTGTCTGTCTGGCAAGCGCACATGCCCTATAGCAAAAACCTCTCCAAAAAAAAAAAAATAATAAAAAATAAAAACCACTTGTGGAAAACACAAAGCAAACTCTGGAAGACCTTGGAGTAGACAAAGATTTCTTAAAGAAAACTTCCAAAACACAGGCAATAATTCCAAAAGGAGACAAAAGGACTGTATTAGGCTGACAAGAAAAGAAACTATAAATAGAGTGAGGAGATAAACCTTGGAGTGGGAAAATATATTTGCAAACTATACCTCAAGTATTCAAGGAACTTAAGCAGCTTACCCATAAAAAAAAAGCCAAAAACAAAAACAAAAACAAACAAACAAACAATCCCATTAAAAGATGAGAAAATGAGCAGAACAGACAACTCTCCATATCCTTGAGACTAGCTGGAAACAAGTCTGGTAGAAACCTAGTGTGGCCTTAGGCTGGGCAGAAAATAGCCAGGTTCACCTGTGACAGTGCTGCTGAGATGAAAGACAGAAATTTAATATATGAAACTGCCAAGTTTGTGACTAAGATAAATTAGAATGTATTTTATGATGAGAGATTAAGGCCATATTATAGAGAGAGCAGTGAGTTTGGCAATAAGAAAATTAGAAAAATGAAGAAAAGGTCCAACCATGAGATAAGTCCTTAAACAATATTTTATGAGTTTCTCTGCTATGTAATGGAGCTATTTACATTGGGTATAGTTTTCTATTATTATTTACGTTTTTTAAAAAAGTAGTAGTTTTGATTATAAATGTAATATGCTTATTATAAAAAAATTTAGATAGTACAAAGGGAATAAAATGAAAACTTGAATTTTTCTACTACTACATTTCTACTCCCACCCCAACTCACCCTTTTTCCACTCCCAGAACCAACTTGTATTATGTTTCCTACTTTATCTTCCTTAATTTTACTATTAAAAGATAGATGAAAAGATAAGATTTGGGACCAAAAGTTAGTGTAATGGCTGTGTCGCTGAACTCCCATGTAGTTGACTGCGGTTCGCATCCCGGACCCGGTGGCTTAAAACTCACTCTGGGCACGTGTGCGTGCGTGCCCAAGATCCCGAGAGGAGAATGGAGGAGAAGGGATTATGGTGTGGCCATCCCCCCTGGGGGGTGATTTCTTGCTTTCTGTCTCTCTGTCTCTCTCTGGCTGTCTGGTGAGCGCACGTGCCCTATGGCAAAAACCTCTCCAAAAAAAAAAAAAAAGATAAGATTTAAAGTATGTATCTGTCATCTATCATCTACCTATGCCACTTTATTTTATACCAACTATATTATTTCAAATAGGCATCAATGAATTGCTTTGTCAACAGGGATATTTTCCATAAAATTGCACACAGACAGATCTCATTAAGGGTAAGTATTCTATTGTATGTATTTTCTAAGTGTACATTTACAAGTAGGTCTGTTGGATATATTTCTCAGATTCTCTAGGTTAAATGGTATAAAAGTAAATATATAATTATATGCAAAGTAAATATATAATTATATGCAGTGCTTTTATTTATATGGTCAAGGTACAGTACAAAAGATTGTAACTATTTGTTCTCCCTACAACAGTGCATTATTCTTCTTATTTTTGTCTACCCTACTTATATTAGATATTGTTATTCTTTTTTTTGAGAGATTTTTGCTATAGGGTGCATGTGCTTGCCAGACAGACAGAGAGATAGAAAGCGAGAAATCACCCCCCAGAGGGGATGACCATATTGCAATCCCTTCTCCTCCATTCTCTTCTCGGGATCTTGGGCACGAACGCACATGCGCCCGGCATGAGTTTAAGCCACCAGGTCCAAGACTCAAACCGCGGTCGACTACGTGGGAGTCCAGCGACATAGCCATTACGCTAACTGTTGGTCCCCCGATATTGTTATTGTTTTAAATCTTTTACAGACTTCTAAGTGAAAAATGACAGTTTACTATTTCAATTCACATTTCTTTGATTATGGATGAGATAAGCATCTATTTATACACTTCTTGGCCATTGTGTTTCTTTTTCTTTTTCCTTTTTTCTTTATTTAAGTTTTAATTTTTATTATTCTTATTATTTTTAAACATTCTATCACTATACATCATTTGTCTTGTAAAGAGAATTTGTCCAACATGAAATACACCTCAGACCAGTCCAGTTGAGAATACTATACACATTATCATCAACAGGTAATATACCATTTCTGTGTCCCACAAATGTCTTGCCTCTCTATTTTTTCTCCCTGATTTCCTTCCCTCTACTCTTCCCTTCTCCCACCCCCCCCCTCCCACCCTGTCTACACCATCCATAATTATTTTCACTACTTTTATGTCTTCCAATCTTTCAATCTCTACCATAGAGTGTGGACAGTCAGTATATACTAAGTGGAGACATGCATGTCTCCTTCATAGTCTGACTTGGTTCACCATTTTTTATCAAATGCCAGGATCTTGTTGTTTTCTTATGACTGAGTAGTATTCCTTAAAATACATGTGCCACACTTTTTCAGTCCATTCATCAGTTCATGGACATTTGGGTTGGTTCTATGTCTTAGTAATCATGAAAAATGCCACAATAAGCATAGATGTGCAAGTGCTTTTCTGACTGCGCATTCTTCTGTCCTATGGGTAGATACCCAGGAGTGGGATTTCTAGATCACTTGGTAGTTCTATCTTTGAGGAACCTCCATAATTTTTTCCCACTGTGGTTGAACCAATTTACATTCCTACCAACAGTGTAGATTTCCCCTTTCACCACAACCCCGCCAACACTTAATACTTTTTGTATTTTTATCTTTGTCATTCTGACTGGGGTTAGGTGGTATCTCACTGTGATTTTAATCTGCATATCCCTACTGATGAGGAATGTTGAACATTTCCTCATATGCTTTTTTTTTTTCTTTTTTGCTGTTTGTATTTCTTCCTTAGAGAGATTTTTGCTCAGCTCATTTTCCTATCTTTTAATTGGGTTATTTTTTTTTTTCAGGTAAGCCATTTGGTTCCCTGCGTATACTGGTTATCAGTCCCTTATCTGAGGCATAGTTTACAAAAATATTCTTCCATTCTGAGAGTTGTTGATTCGCACTAATTACTGTGTCCTTTGCTGTGAAAAAACTTCTTAATCTGATATAGTCCCACTTGTCTATTTTTGGGATGATTGCCTGTACTTTGGGAGTCTTATTTAAGAAGTCTTTGCCTACCCCAGTGTCTCCTAGAGTTTCCCCAGTGTTTTCAACCAGTAGTTTTATAGTTTGAGGTCTTGATTTCAGATCTTTGACCATTTTGAGTTGATTTTTGTTAATGGTGAAAGATGGGGATGCAGTTTCATCTTTCTGCAGGTGGATACCCAATTTTTCTAGCACCATTTGCTAAAGAGGTTTTCCTTTTCCCACTAGATTGATTGATATCCTGCATCAAAAATCAGTTGGCTGGGGACCAGCAGTTGGCATAATGGCTATGTCACTGGACTCCCATGTAGTTGACTGCGGTTCGCGTCCCGGACCTGGTGGCTTAAAACTCACACCGGGCATGTGTGCGTGTGTGCCCAAGATCCCGAGAGGAGAATGGAGGAGAAGGGATTGTGGCGTGGCCATCCCCCCGGGGGGTGATTTCTCACTTTCTGTCTCTCTGTCTCTCTCTGGCTATCTGGTGAGCGCACTCGCCCTATAGCAAAAACCTCTCAAAAAAAAAAAAATCAGTTGGCTGTATGTTTTGGGATTTATTTCTGGGGACTGTATTCTATTCCATTGGTCCATCTGTCTGCTTTTGTGCCAATACCATGCTGTTTTGATTATCACAGCTTTATAGTATATTTTGGGGTCAGGTCAGGGAGTGAGATGCTGCCCACTCCACTCATCTTGCACAGGATTGCTTTGGCAATAGGAGGTCTTTTATGATTCAAGACAAATTCTGTGATTGTCTTTTCTAGATCTATGAAGAATGTGTCTGGTAATTTGATTAGGATTGCAGTTTAATTTGTGTAGAATTTTCATTTCATTTTATTAATTTTTCCAATCCAGGAACATGAGATGTCCTTCTACTTTTTTGTATCATTTTCATTATCTTTTTTAAAGAAAGTCTTTGACTTCCTTAGTTGGGTTTATCCCTAGCCACATTTTGTGGCTATAGTAAAAGAGATTCATTTCTTCAGTTCTACCTTGTTTAACTTGTTGTTTGTATATAGAGATGCTATAGATTTTGGATGTTAATTTTCTATCCTGTCACTTTACATTGTATTTCTTCTTCTGTGAATTGTCTATTTGTACTGTTTGCTAATTTTTCTATTATGCTATTTTTTTATTGATTTATAAAAGCTATCTACACATTAAGAAAATAAATCACCTATTATTTGCACCTATATATGCCCCCATTTTCATTTGCTTTTTGATTTTATGTATTTTTTTCTAAAGACATTTAAAATTTTTATGTAGTTAAATTTATATTTATGAGGTATTTTATTAGTGCAAAATCTATGGGATCTTTACAGTATTCTACACTACTCTTTTGTATTTTGTCAAAATTACATGACTTCATAACTGACCAGAATACCTATGGACTGTAAGAAAAATGTCACACAAGAGTGGCAGTGTTTCAGCTGAAGCTAGATCTACGTCCTATCATGGGAATCATACCTGTCTGGGAGTCTATTTGGAAGTCCTACCATAAATGCCTGAGGTTTTATTCTCTTGGAAAGTAACATGGCCTAACAAATGAAGTTTGGCCCAGTAAGTTTGACCCAGTTATAAGCCTAACTTTCCAAAGTGAAGGAACCTAACTCCTCTGGAACTCATTCTTGGTCTCCTAATGGGATAAGACTGTAAAACAATGCTACCTTCATAAAATCCTGCTACCATGTGGCTCACCAGAATAGAAGGCAGTATTGCTTAGGTATGTGTTACTCTAATAGAGTGTAATTGATGATTAAAGGCATTCTCTCTCATTCTGAGAATACTGCACAGTCCTGATGCCTATCAGGGCCTCCAGAGCATCAGCACCTTTGACAAATAGTTACAGTTGCTTTGCACTTGACTGAGGCAGATATGATTAACAGAAATAAGACTTCTTAGTGGAGGGGACAGCAACAAAAGTTGTATGGACCCTGAGAGGCATTAGAAGAATTATTGCAAGCAAAAGAGATGACCTTCATAGGGAGCTGACAGAGGATTTAGCCATGTGTATGGAGAAGAAGAGTTTGAATTAGTCTCACATAAGACAACCAAGCTTGAGAAAAGCAAATTTACTTTTTTAAAAAAATAGAATTTAAAACTATTTAAACAATAAGGGCAAAAAAAATGTTAGGAAGGGAACTAAAAAGAAAATTAAGGTGCCTTAAATAAGTGGAGTTGTCCAGTGAAATATGGTTAAAGGCAGATAGCATTAAGAATTACCATGAGCTAACTTCATAGTGATGTGTGAATCTGAATTTATTTAAAGTATGATCTCTGTTGTCATTTCTTCTTGTCAAGAGTTTCCTGGGATATGAGTGACAATGCTGGTAACATTCAGGCCAACTCTTACTCAGCAGAAGGCAGGATAGGAGACTTCAACCATATCTGCACTATACAACAGCTCCAGTGGAACGACATGTACAGATCTCAGGTTCAAGGACATCCAGTGCTCTTAGAGTATCTATCCCAGCAGTCTCACACTTGAGATTCAACAAGCTTGAGATCAAGCAAGATGCGTTAAGCAGGCAGTATAAACCCAGATAAAGGGGAATGAGAAGTCACTATACAGTACTAGGTGTCACCTACTAGATTACAATTTCCCTAAGATCATGGGTGTCTTTTTTTTTTTTAAATTTCTTTAATTAAATGTTAAATATTGTGTCTGGCACAGAGTGGACGTTCAATGAACATTTGGTGAACTGAATTAA
Source organism: Tupaia belangeri chinensis (assembly GCF_000334495.1). Lineage (NCBI taxonomy): Eukaryota > Metazoa > Chordata > Mammalia > Scandentia > Tupaiidae > Tupaia > Tupaia belangeri. Next base: position 597,106 of record NW_006159488.1, read on the forward strand.
TTCATGCCATCATAACAAAGACTCCAGAAAACCACTCATAAAAGAGAAGGTCATAAGAAGCAAGGTTTTGGCTGATATTGTAAAGAACTAGGGAACGACTACCTCTGAAGTTCAGCCCCTGTTTTGCTCTCAATAAAAGACAGAATGAAAGTTCTTTTTTTTAATTTTAGTTTATTTATTGTTTGAATATATTCAACCACTGTATATAATTACAGCTTGTAAAATGAATTTCTCCAGCATGAATACACTGTATATTAGTCCAGTTAGAGTTATTATCATCAACTGATAATTTCCCATTTTTGTGTCCCTTAAATGTCTTGCTTATTTTTTCCCCCTTGATTCCCTTCCTCTTACCCTTCTCCATTGCCCACCCTCCTCCCACACTCTTTATACGATGATAGTTGTTAATTTGGGACATACCAGTAAAAAGCTATAGGACTGATTCTTCATTGTAATGATAATGAGATTGGGGATATGCTATGATTTAATTTTACATAATCACAATCCTTTCATCAGATAGAATGTGAACATATATCAGCAAATATATGGATTACTTCATATAACTTGAAATAAGTACAATAGCTTTTAAACATAGTAAAGGTGGTGAATTATGGAAGTTATTATTTCAGATATAGTGTGTTCAAGAAATAAGTAAGTTAAAGATATATTCCAATATTTAGAAAACTGAATCTTTAAAAAAATGCTTTCAAGTTTATTTATTTATTTTTTTTTGGAGAGGTTTTTGCTATAGGGCACGTGCGCTCGCCAGACAGACAGAGAGAGACATAGAGACAGAAAGCGAGAAATCACCCCCCAGGGGGGATGGTCACACCGCAATCCCTTCTCCTCCATTCTCCTCTCGGGATCTTGGGCACGCACGCACACGCGCCCGGCGTGAGTTTTAAGCCACCGGGTCCGGGACACGAACCGCGGTCGACTACGTGGGAGTCCAGCGACATAGCCATTACGCTAACTGCTGGTTCCCTCAAGTTTATTTTGAAAGTTTATTATTTCTTTCACGAGAGAATGAGGCATCAACAGGGTCTTATGCCAGCATCACTCTCTTTGCCACCTTTCCCAACCAACCAGGATCATGAGCAAATATGGTGTGTATAGGTCGACCTGGGAACTGCACTCTGCTCTTCCACATATGCTACCACTGTGCCACTATAGCTGGGCCACATTCATTCAATTTTAAAAGAAAACTAAGGATTTTAAAGATATATTCTTAAATGTTGGAAGAGTTATTATTGATTTTAAAATAAATTTATCTAAATTAATAAAGACTCAAAAGGCTATTAAAAAGGCATTGTCCCTAGGATGTCAAACTGGTTGGATTAACATCCAGATCTTGCTTTAAATATAGTAGCTTAATTTCTTCTGACTTAAACTTTTTGGTTAATAATACTGGGATAATATTGGTACCATTTCATAGAGACATGTGCAGAGCAGTTTGGAACATTGCCTGATAAAAAACAAATATATTTAGATATTAGCTGTTAATAAAGAAAGCTGGATCACTTGAAGTATGGTCTTGTTTTTTAATGAATTATAATGATGGGTTGACAGTCTCTTTCAAAAAATTTTCCCCTCTGCTATAGATTAAAGATAAGACAAACCTAGACCTGGCCAGCATGAGTACTGCCGTTTCTGCTCTGCTCTTGCTCATTAAGCAGCCTCATCTCTCGCACCCAGTGAACAGGGTATAACAGCCTAACGGGTGGGCAAAGATCAGATACAGAGCTACCATCATTAGTAAATAAAAATACAAGATATTCAGATAAATTTGAATGTCAGAGAAACTATAGTGTCTTTATGTGCCCCATGCAATATTTAGAACATATTCATGGTAAAATAATTATTTGTTGCATATTTTAAATTCAAACTTAACTGGGTTTTCTGTATTTTATCTGATGACACTAGTCAGGGGTGCTATTAAAGCACTTGGGCAGTTTCTGTGGGTTTATAAGGCCGTGATGTTTTGGAGAAACAGTCTTATCCTTATGACCTAATATAGTCCTAGGTGTTCCATCCTGAAACACACCTTACTAATGTCCTGCTAACATCCAAAATTTAAAAAAAAATCATTTATTATATTTTCTTTTACAGCTAAACTGAGACAGAGTTTCATTTTATTCAGAGCTCTCTTGATTTTTGGTGAATTGTAATATCTAGTATGAGGAATTATTAAGTATGCCCTGGGGGAATTGATAGTTTACACCCTGCAACTTACTAAATGTTTTAGCATAATTGGAAAGAAACCCATTTTAAAACTTACAAATGACATTTCTATAATTTGTGGCATTATTTTATATTGTTAACATATTTAATATAATGATTTGTGAAATCACACTATTTAGAATCCTCAAGCTCTGTGGAAATGACCACAAAAGGTCACTTTATTTACATAAAAAGGAACTGTTATTTTTCTCTCCTTCCTCCAATTATTTTGACTGTGGTTTAACATTCGTAACACAGAATTTAGCATCTTACCCATTAGTAACTTTGCAGTTTATTGGCAATGTTTTGCAACCATAACCACCTTCCATCTCCAGAAATAGGCTCATTTTGAAAAACGAGTGAAACATTTAACTCCTTTCTCACCTGCTCCCATCCCCTGGCAACCACTTTTCTATTTTCTATCTTTATGATTTTGATAACTCTAAGCACCTTGTCTGAGTGGTGTCTTACATTATTTGCATTTTGGCGCTGGTTTATTTCACTTAGCATAATGTTCTCAAAGTTTATCATATTGTAACTAATGTCATAATTTTCTTCCTTGTAGAGGCAAAATTATATTTCATTGTATGTATATACCACCTTTTACTTATCCATTCATCCATAATGTACACTTGAATTGCTTTCACATATACACCACCTTTTATTTATTCATTCATCCATAATGTACACTTAAATTGCTTGCACATTTTAGCTGTTGTAAATAATTCTGCTATGAACATGAGTATAAAAATATGTCTTCAAGACATATTTATTTATGTCTTCTGTGATATCTTTCAGCAATGTTTTGTAGCTTTCATTGCACTGTTCTTTCACTTTCTTGATTGTTAATTACTAAATATGCTTTTTGATGTTGTAGATGAAATTATTTTTGTAATTTCCTTTCAGATTGTTCTTTGTTCATGTATAGGCATGCAAATGTATTTTATGTGCTAATTTTGTATGCTGCAACTTTGTTGGATTTATTATTTCTAAAGAAGTTTTTGTTTATGTGTAATCTTTATGGTTTTCTGCATATAAGATCACATCATCTGTGAACAGAGATCATTTTACTTCTTTCTTTCCAATTTGGAGGCTTTTGATTTCTTTAACTTGTCTAATTCCTCTGGCTATAATTTTTAGTATAATGCTAAATAGAAGAGATAGAAACAAAAATCCTTGTCTTGTTACTAATCTTAGAGGACAATTTTTAATTTTTTTTTTCATTGAGTGCAATGTTTGCTGTTTCAAGTATGGCTTTTTTAATGCTGAGGTAGTTTGCTTCTATTTCTAGTTTGCTGAATATATATCTTTTATGTATATACATATATATATATATACGACTACTGTTACATTTCCTACTTATTGTCTTTACTTTTGCTGTTAAAATATATTAAAATAAATATGTATTTTTAAAAACATTTATTTCCTTTAAGAAAGAGAATCCATGCAGCATAGTCTCTATACCTAGATCAACCCTTTGCCTTCAGCTAGCCCTAGAGCATGGATAAGTGTGTGCCCGATATACTGAGGAAGATCTCTAGACTTGAAAGGGAAACCTTTCTGTGTGATATTGTCTTGAGAAGTGTTTCGTGTTTCCACTGTACCACTGTTTGGCCACAAAGTGTTTTTTATCATGAAAAGGTGTTAAATTTTGTAAAATACATTTTTTGCATCTGTTATGATAAGTATGTTTATCTCCCTTCATTCCATTAGTGTGGTTATTATATTGATAAATTTTTGTATGCTAAACCATACTTATATTCTGCAAATAAATACCACTTGTTATGGCATATAATACTTTTAATATGCTGCTGAACTTGGTCTGCTATTATTTCTTTAAAGATTTTTACATCAGTGTTTCTGAGGGATTTAGGTTGCTTGTTTTCCTATTTTCTGGTGTTTTCATCTAGAATTTATTTCTATAGAAACAGTAGTAATGTTCCCACTTTACTTTCCGATTTGTAGCAAATTGATTTTTTAAATTTTTCTTACTCCATATAACTAACTTGTCAATTTTGTTGATTTTATCAAAGAACAAACTTGCATTTTTATTAATTTTTTCCTATTATTTTACTAGTCTCTATTTTTAAAAAATTAAAGAGTGTGTACACTTGCCAGAGAAAGACATAGAAAGGAAGAGAGAAAGCAGCTTTCCCATAGGGTATGGGCACAATGTAACCCCTTCTCCTCCTTTTTCTCCTCCTCCTGGAATTTTGAACACATATACACAGTTGCCTGGCATGTTCTTCAAGGTGCTGGATCAAGAACTTGAATTGTGTGGTTAGCCATGTGGGATACAGCTACCTTAACCATCAGGCCATAGTCTGACCCTCTATTCCACATATAATTGATCTCTGCATTAATCTTTATTTATTTTTTTTTCTGCTAGCTTTGTGTTGGTTTTTCTTCTTTTTCTAGTTTCTTAAATTGCAATTTATCAATTTGATATTCTTTTTGTTTTTAAATGTGAGCATTTATAGCTTTACATTTTCTGCTTAGCATGCTTTTGCTGTATCCCTTAAGCTTTTATGTTGTGTTTTCACATTCATTCATGCTTAAGTATTTTCTAATTTCTTTATAATTGGTCTTTAACCAATTTGTTATTTAATTTTCACAGTTTTTAAATTTTCTATTTTTACTTTTGTTGGTTTTTCACTTTATTCTATTGTGATTAGAGAAGTTACTGTGTGTGATAATTATCTTTTTTTCTATTATATAATTTTTTATTTATATTTAATTGTACATCTTTGTGGGGCATAACATGGATTTTCAAAGCATGGAAGTGTGTGATAATCAAATCAAATATATATAAAAATCTTTTTGGCAATGTCTGTTTTTAAATCTATTTACACTTCATTTAGGCCCTAACATATGGTCTGTCCTAGAAAATGTCTCCTGTGTACTTGAAAAAAATTTTATACTGTCATTGAGTAAAGTACTCTGTAAGATCTAATAAATGCAGTTGGTTTGGGGGCCAGCAGGTCACATAGTGGTTAAGGTGCTGGATTTCCACATGGCCAAACTTGGTTTGAGTCTCAGACCTGGTAACTTTGAAATCAATCTAGGCATGTATGCATATGTACCCAAAATCCTGAGAGGAGAACAAAGGTGAAAGAATTGTGGCCTGGTCATTCCCCCTGGGGAATGATTTCTCACTTTCATTCTCTCTCTCCCTATCTCTTTCTCTCTCTCTGTCCAGTGAGCACACATACTCTATGGCAAAAAAACTTTTAAAAAGTTGGTTTATTATAGTGTATTGTTTAAATCATCTGTTTTTAAAAACTTGTCTAGTTGTTCTATTATTAAGAGTGGGGGCACTGAAGTCTTCAATTAATATCGTAGAACTATTGGTTTGTTGGGCAAGACATAATGCATTTTTGCATAGAAAAACAGAAAATATGCATCATGACTTTCCTGATGCCCTAATGTTTTTCTCTTCAATTATCTCAGTTTTTGCTTTATGTGTTTTGATGTCTTGTCATTAACTGTGCAGATGTTTAAATTGTTATATCTTCTTTTTGCTATGTTAGAACTTTTATTAATATGTAATATTCTTTATTTCTTGTAAACTTTATTTTTATATGTTTTTTCCATTTATTTATTTATTTTTACATTTTTCTACCAACATTTACTTTACATATAAAAAAAGTTTTGCTCATACTCCATAGTTCTTGACAGTTAATAAACACTTTCAAAATTTCAGAATACTGTATTTTAAAGGTAATGTTCAAAATATTTCTTACAATTTTGTATACTTTTGTTGGTAACTCTGTAACAACAGAAACAGTATGGTTTTAAATATTTTTGAGAAAGTATTTACAAGTCATCTACTCAAATTGTTGAAAAGCAAATGTCCAGCACAGTAGTCACACACAAACCTTCTCGATTCAGCCCTGCCTACCAAGTATTCTGTGCTATACCATCTGCTAGAAAAAATTAGTCTCGTTTTCTTCAAAGTCTTTCTCAAGATACCCTTCTGGTGTGGTTGCCCTTTTGCAATCTTTACTGATTACAATGCTGGGCTGGAAAAGTCCAGGTTATTTTATGTTATAAATTCTTTCATATATCGTCTCTGATCCTTTCCGCCAGGCAGAATTATTTATGGTGCCAGGCCATCTTTCTAAGAAGTTCTGTTGGCTTACTTGAGATAAACCTTAGTTCCATTGTTTTCTGATTAATCTTCAGATACGACATTCCAATCAAAGTCCTGTCCAATAATGAGTATTTCCAATTTCTGATTCAATGCAACAAGTTTATTGAACTTATGCAAATAACCCTTCTGCCACAAAATAAGAATACTGCCAAATATTTCCAATTCAAAAAAGGTCAGGAAGGAAAAAAAGTTAATATTTCCATTTAAAGAAACAAACAAAAATATTTTAACAAATTGCTGAACCTATGAACAACTCAAAAGAAAGTAAAATGTTTAAATTGGGAAAACAAAGCATAGTAAAAAACAAATCAATAATGTTTTACTCAAAAGTCATAAAATTCTATTTTGCCAGTTCAGTCTTACGTTCAAACTCCCTTCTGTTGACTACACAGTGTTATTGTGGTCTAATCTTCTCGTTTAAACCTTGGAAGTTGGGGACCGGCAGTTAGCATAATGGCTATGTTGCTGGACTCCCACGTATTCGACAGCGGTTCGCGTCCTGGACCTGGTGGCTTAAAACTCACGCCGGGCACGTGTGCGTGCGTGCCTAAGATCCCGAGAGGAGAATGGAGAAGGGATTGTGGCGTGGCCATCCCCCCTGGGGGGCGATTTCTCGCTTTCTGTCTCTCTGTCTTGTTCTGTCTGTCTGGCAAACGCACGTACCCTAAAGCAAAAACCTCTCCAAAAATAAATAAATAAATAAATACATAAATATATAAACCTTGGAAGTTAACATTCAACGTTATTATTGATATTTCTTGTCCCTAGTATTAAATTGGTCATTTTCTTGGTTGCCTTTTGTTCTCTTATTTCTGTATGTGTCCTGAGTTTTCCTGTTAGAGAACTCCTTTCAGAACTTCTTGAAGAGTGAGTCTGCTATTGGCAAATTCTTTCAGGTCTTGTTTATGTGAGAATATTTTTATCCTTTTTCCATATGAAAGATAATTTTTCCAGGTATAGTATCCTTGGTTGAAACTGCTTTTCACTTAACACTTTGAATATATATTCCCATGCTTTCCTTGCTTGCATTGTTTCTGATGAGAAGTTTGAGGTTAGCCTGATTGGATAACCTTTACAGTAACCTGACATTTCTCTCTTGCCAATTATAGTATCTTGTCTTTGTTTGTAGATTTTGCCAGTCTGGCTATGATATACCTTGGAGAAAATGTTCTTTGATTGATTCTATTTGGGGTCTTTTGTATATCTTGGGTCTAGATATTTGAATGCCTCTCTAGATTTGGAAAGTTTTCTTCTAAGATTTCATTGAATAGGTTATCAATGTCCTTATTAGTTTCCTCACCTTCTGGGGTACTGATTATCTGAATGTTTGGGTGCTTAATGCTGTATAATATTTCTCGTATAGTATTCTCATTTTGGGGTTATTTTCACAGTTTTTTTGTTGTTTTTTCTAGATCAGAGGTTTTGCCTTCAACATCTGAGATTTGATTTTCTGCATGGACTAATCTGCTTTTAATACTTTCAAGGGAGGTTTTGATTCCTGAATGGCAGCCTTCATCTCTAATAGTTCCATTTGATTATTTTTTATGGTGTGTATTTCTTCTTTCAGATCATGAAAGAACGTCAACACCTCCTGAAACTTATTTCTTTTCTCCTGCATCTTCTGGAGTTCATTAGCTCTCAGCTCTTGCATCTCATTTAGTTTTGTCAGTATGAATATTCTGAATTCTCTATCAGACATTTCCATGAGTTCTAGTGTACTGTCTGTGGATGATGAGGAATTGTTCTTTTCCCTTAGGGGAGAGACATTTTCTTGATTTCTCATGTTTCTTGTGCCTCTGCTGTTGTTTCTGGTCATTCTGTGACAAGATCTATCCTCCACTGTACTTTGCAATGTGATATCCACAGAAAGACTAGGGGTTTGGATTTATAGAAAGAAATTTCTTCATTAAAGCAGGAGGCTCAATAAGCACTGAGGATTTCAATAATTCTAAAAGGATTCAGATGCTTGGCTACTGTGCACCTAGCCCTCCTCTAGAGGAGATGTGACCTACTTTCAGTGAAGATTTAGAAAGAGGAAACATAGCATACATACTTCCATTTTTCTTTCCCTTTCGTCTTGGGGGAAAAATCTACCCACAAAGTGCATTTTTCCTTGTCTATGTAGTAAATTTAGCAGTAAAAAAAAATCTGTGGTTATAACCTATGAGGAGAATGTAGTTTTCTTATAAATACAAACCATCTTCTCTATTATCGTTTTCATCAGAGTATAGGTGTCACTGTATAAACATCTTTTTCTATTTGCCTTACTATATTGTTTTATTTCTCAGCTGGTTCAGAACCTCAGTAAGGAAAGCAGGTATTATTTATTGAATCACTGTTGGCCTGAAGACAGTTGTTTCTCAATTTAGTGTAGCACTCTGAAAGTATGTCAAGTGATGTGGAATGCAGAAGGAATTTAATAAACTAAACAGCATCTTGATATGTATGGAAAAACTGTTAGAGCTGGGGACTTTAATATTGAGCTATTGGGGTGGTGGAAAGGATAAAGGTTATCCTTAAGCTCCATGGCCATTCCTGAATGTAAGCACTCTCCTTCAAAATGCCCTTTGTATTATACCAACCAATGAAAATAGTTAATATTTGTAAGGTAGGTGGTTTTTGATATATATATATTTCTTTCATTTAATCCTTAAGGTTAGTCTATGACATAAATGCTATTACTAACCATTATACAGATGAAGAAACAGAAAGTGAGAGAGAGTAATAAATTTGCGCAAGATTGAAGACAGCAGTTATTTAGTAGGTTGCAAATCATGGCGTAGGGACCTATAGCAAGATGGACTGGCTCCAGACTGCCCTGCTACACTACCCCTCACATTAACTCTATACCTATTATTTCCATTCAGATACACTATTTTCATATGGTTCCCAAATTTTTCAAAGGTTATGGAAAATAGTTCATGTATAGATGCAAATTTTAATGTTTGCTTATTCTCCATTATTTTTTCCTCCTGAATGTTCTTTGGTATCTTTGGCCAGTAGAGATTTAAAGAGCATCCTGCAGAGAAATTGTAAGAGAAGTGAAATTCCAAAGAAAAAGTAAACCAAACAAGAAGGCAAGAAATTTTAATCAGAAAGCTGTCAAACCAGGAGCTGGAGAACGTGTAAGCAGAACCTAGAAATAGAATGGAGGAAACACGCTAATAAAGAGATCTGTCACAGAGTCTTGAGTATAGTGAACACCAATCCCAAATTCTGTTTGAAAGGAAAAGACAATTATATTTTGTTGTATAATGTTTTATCAGAACAGCCTCAAAAACAGATTGAAAAAGTTCTGGAGCATGAAAACGGATACCAGCTTTTGTGGCATATGTATATTTTGTGATAAAGAATTCATGGAAAGCTTTGCTGTCATTTAGAACCATCTGGCTGGAAAGCAGGCCTTCAAGATTTTACTGGTGGGGGGAACCAGCAGTTAGCGTAATGGCTATGTTGCTGGACTCCCACGTAGTCGACCGCGGTTCGTGTCCCGGACCCGGTGGCTTAAAACTCACGCATGCATGCCCAAGATCCTGAGAGGAAAATGGAGGAGAAGGGATTGCGGCGTGACCATCCCCCCTGGGGGGTGATTTCTTGCTTTCTGTCTCTATGTCTCTCTCTGTCTGTCTGGCGAGCGCACGCGCCCTACAGTGAAAATCTCTCAAAAAAAAAAAAAAAAGATTTTACTGGTGGGGAATTGCATGTCATTTATAAACACTGGAAAAAATAGGCAACTTGCTATTTGATTTATAAGAAAATTGTGTGATGAAGATATCACATTGTAGGATTTGTGCTCCAAGTGTCAAGCATAGCTGAGTTTGTATTGTTAACTATTTGGAACCTGTGAAGTCATAGAAGAAAACTAACTGTGAGAAAATAAATTGTTATATATTTAGGAAGATGACCAATTCACCTTCCTTTATGAACATAGACAGAAAAAGTGAACTGAAAAGCTAAGTGCCCATTTGGAGGCTGCAGTGGATTTGCACCTTTCAAAAGAAAGACAAAGCCTGGATTTCATTTCTACTATAAAAAGGTTTGTAATGGTTAAAATAGATATTACAGAAACCATTAAGCAAAAGTAGAGTTAAGGGTCTCATAAAGATGCTTCATATATATCTGCTTTCTTTTTTTGTATTTTATTGCTTTTTATTATTATTTTTTATATTACATTTAATCACATATATCTTTACAGTGCATTACATTTCTTTTTCCATGATTACCATGCATATAAATCAAGACAAAGACATAACTATCCACATCATCATCATTAAATAGCTTTTCATTTTTTTAGATTATTATTATTTATTCTCATTGTAATTTTTTATACATTCAATATCATTTGGCTTGCAAAGAGAATTTACCCAGCATGAAATACTCCCCAGACCAGTCCAGTTGAGAATGCTATTCATGTTATTATCAACAGGTAATAAACCACTCTGTGTCCCACAAATGTCATGCCTTTCTATTTGTTGTCATGTTATCCTTCTTTATACTCTTCCCTTCTCCCCACACCTTCTACACTGTCTTCAGCATCCATAAATATTTTCACTGCTTTTATGCCCTCCAATATTTCAGTTTGTGTTCTAAAAACATACATAGGAATAAACCCAGTATCAATTTTTGTCTATGGAAATGGTCTTTGTTGAAGTTTTTGGCAGCAATGGTGACTTTGTTGTTCAGAAGCAGAGTGAAGTCAACCCTAATATCAGGAAACTGACATCAACTGCAGCATCTGAAAGTAAGCAGAACTGTGAACCAGTTGAGGAAAAGTCCTTTGTTGGGTGTTCA
>NW_006159488.1:608295-610573 GCF_000334495.1 Tupaia belangeri chinensis
GAGGAAACAGATAGTTCATACTTGCATGTGGAGACAATTGGTATTTTTAGAAATAAAAATTGTAAAATGAATACTGTTTCAAGAGAATCAAGTGAAAAGATAATATTAAGAAATCCCAAATAAATCATCAGGATTAATGAGCCACAAGTAATGCTAGATAATATCTCGGAGGCAGCTGGGATTAAGTCAAGGTATAAATTTAAGGTACTTGAAGGAGAAAAGGCATTTCAAAGTCTCAGCATCAAACTTCTCACCTTGTCCCTTAAAAAAAACTTGGCCTTGCAGAAACAGTGACCAGACGGGTACTAACATAAGTGAACATCTGGCCAGTCTTCTATACAGAAAATCATCTGAAGTCTTCTTACAGAAATAACTGAAGCAAGTGATAGAAACAGTAAACAAAACATGATTTTAACTGAGAAAGAGATCAGTGGAGCTAGGGAACAGAACAGAATGTTTGGGGACTAGGGAGGAACTTGGAATGGTTCAAAGGCTGAATAGGACAGAAACAAGATTAGACAATGGAGACCAGTCTAGGTGCTGATGTAGACAATGGGCATAGAGCAAGCCTCTCAATCACAATTTCCCCTTACTTAATAATATCAGGAAAAGTCACTCAAATAAACAAGCTTATCTTCTGATACATAAATATCTTAATGCATGGTGTCTTAGTTTATGTACCTTAAAAACAGACCCTGAAACAAATATTTGGGTACAAATAGTTGATTTGGGAGACATAAGGAATACTAGTAGGAGAGAGAAGAGCAGAGAGTGACACAGAGAAGGTAAATCAGTCAATAAAGGGTGTGTAGTAAAGCCAGAAATCATAATGAGAAGTTAAGACTTAATCCTGTAGTTGAACTCCAAGAAATATATAAAACACACTCCTTAGAATTTCTTAATCTCTGAGGGAGAGAGCTAAGGTATTTATACACCAATTCCCTAGACTCATTAATTGAAGACTACGCCAGGCTAATGTTATTTCTCAGCATTCCTCAGCATTGTTTCATATGCAGTTCAGTTTTTCACTGTTCTGAAAACAACCACAAACACAGATATGCTGTGTAGAGATATGGGCAATGACAACATCTACTATCAGTGGATTGAATTTATTAGTCATTCTAATTCCTTGTGAATTACTGGAATCCAATAGGTCTCCTCACCCCAAATAAAAAAGAAACTAACAATTTAGATGAACTTGTAAGGCAGGTGGGTGTCTTAGTCTGTTACTATGTTGCTATCCCAAATACTGACACTGGGTAATTTATAAAGAATAGAGGTTTATTTGACTCGCAATTACAAGGATTTGAGAGTACAAAGGCATAAGGATGACATTAAACTGGTTACAACGTGACTGACTGTGAGAGTAGCCGGCAAGTGCAGAGAATGTGTCATCTGTATCCTACTTTGTTTACCCAGTCCCATTTTCTTTCCTTATGAACTACAAAGACTCAATGATGGGAGCTCTGTCTTAACCACTAATGTCCTCCCAAAGGCCTCCCCCTTCAACACAATAATTGGATGAAAGTTTCATCCTTTTATGCTGGGACCATGCAGTTAACACAAGCTGAGTGTGAAAGAACTGCCCCTCAGGCCTAGAGCAAGGACTCGGCTGAGGAGAACTGTTTGCAAGGTCAACAGTTTTATGAGTTTTGGACCTCACCTCTATTGTGTTACTGTATAGGCCTGCACTCAGTTTCTCTGCCATGGGCCTTATTGCCATACCCCGGTACCCCATAAAGGCACCCCCAGCCTTACTATAACTTTTACAATAATCCTGAAAGAATGCGGATCCACTAAGGCGGCAGCTGTGTAGGGCGGTGGCTGCAAACAGGAGTTACTCCCATTAGGCTCATCCCACCCTCCTAGAAAATGTCAATAAAGAATGCTACATTCACTTCTCCTACTGGGGATTACTAATGGGCGAAGGATCTCAGTAGCCGAGAGGGGCTCAGGGACTCACCCCAAAGACCATAAGCCACCCTTACTCTCAGGACAAGGGAAGATTGCCATTCCCCAAGCCACAGTCATTGTATAGAGCAGCATGTAGAGAGTCCCAAGTACACTGTAACCTTTAGCTACTCACAAGACCACATTCCTTTCCTATGTAGACTCACCCTCTTAGCTGTAGACTACCCCAGAGATAACATAAGTATTTCACTTGAGTATATACTAACCTTGTCTTTACTAAACCAGACAGAATTTATTTCTAGGCTCTTGTAATTACTGCCACCCTAGCCTGAAGCTGAAGTTCTCAAAAGCTGACCTGAGGCTCAAA
>NW_006159488.1:615468-615897 GCF_000334495.1 Tupaia belangeri chinensis
AGCCACAGTCATTGTATAGAGCAGCATGTAGAGAGTCCCAAGTACACTGTAACCTTTAGCTACTCACAAGACCACATTCCTTTCCTATGTAGACTCACCCTCTTAGCTGTAGACTACCCCAGAGATAACATAAGTATTTCACTTGAGTATATACTAACCTTGTCTTTACTAAACCAGACAGAATTTATTTCTAGGCTCTTATAATTACTGCCACCCTAGCCTGAAGTTGAAGTTCTCAAAAACTGACCTGAGGCTCAAAATTCTCAAGCCAATCTGGGACTAAAGTGATCAAGATTCCTGGGATCCCTCTCATCCAAAGACCCTCCTTGGTAATCAAGATCTAAGAAGAATATGCACCCAAAAAATGGACTTCCTCGTTCTAAAAATTATGACTGTTTATACCTAAACAAAACGGACGTCATGTTTTAT
>NW_006159488.1:615909-667642 GCF_000334495.1 Tupaia belangeri chinensis
TCATGTTTTATGATTATTGTTCCTATACTTTAAATGCCTTACCTTTTAGAGCAAAATGTTTCACTTACTTCCCCTCACCCATCCCACTGCTGTAAAACTCCTTCTATAATAAATACGCATGACTTCTGGCCATCAGGGCTGCAGTCTGGAGTTTACTCTGGCTGCAGCCGGCTAAGAACATGCTAAGGGCATGAGGGCTTAGTCTGATTCCTGTTCACCCGCGTCACCTCCCTGTGCACCCACCCCGGCTGGGGGTACGGCTCCCAGCACTTTTAATCCTTGTACAATGGCTCAACACATAAATTTTGGGAGAACGTATTCAAGCTACTAGCTGTGGGTAATTTACAATTTGGTACCTTCGATAAGAGGCCAAATTTTGAGTTACATCTTTCCATATTACTTGAAATTTCTTCAGTAGCTTCCCAATAACTGATAGTTGAATTGTATTGAGAAGTAATGTTGGGGAACCAGCAGCTAGCGTAATGGCTATGTCACTGGATTCCCACGTAGTCGACCGCGGTTCGTGTCCCGGCCCCGGTGGCTTAAAACTCACGCCGGGTGCGTGTGCGTGCGTGCCCAAGATCCTGAGAGGAGAATGGAGGAGAAGGGATTGTGGCGTGACCATCCCCCCTGGGGGGTGATTTCTCGCTTTCTGTCTCTATGTCTCTCTCTGTCTGTCTGGCGAGCGCACGCGCCCTACAGTGAAAATCTCTCCAAAAAAAAAAAAAAAGAAGTAATGTTGAAAGACAGTTAAGAATATCATCCAAAGATAAATGTCTACAAATGATGCCTGGTCCTTCACTAGGGTATATACCCTTGGAATTTCATAAATGGCATCATTTGGAAAACAGAATGTTTAATAAATATTAAAAATAATGAGAGAATTTATATATTTTCCACCATCTGGGAGTTTTCACACTAGTATTCAGCTTCCATGTTCTTATTCATCCTCTTCTATTTAATTATACTCTTTGTGCCAACATAAATAATTCCCTTCATTGAAAGAAGTTATTAAATATTCCCATTAAAATATGAATTATATAGTTTCATATTCTTAAAATGATTCACTCTTTTTATTTTACTTTCAAATCATTGTGTTAGTTTCATAACAATTAGTTTGGGGGATTAATGTTAATGAGTTGATTCCATGTTAGTAAGTGATAGACATAATCAAAATAAAAGATGATTAACTTTTAAAATACTCATAAAATTAATTGTTAAAGTATTGTACAGTATACAATGTAATTGTTATAGTTTGCATTGATGCTTGGCTTCTAAGTATGTGTTCTGGATCAATTTGATTTCATAGAGTAAAAGTTTTAAATATCCAGCTGTTGTTTAACTTTTGTTTAGCATTAAACAAATGTCTTTTTAAAATTTTTTCCTGTGTCAATAAAATTGAACCAGGTTTAAGACCTGTGTTATTAAAATGTGCATGCAGGACTAAGAACTATCTTCAGATAGCACTCTTTTTATTTTATGCCTGGATATTTCATGCCCGATTAACTGTAATTACCTAGTATATCTGGCAGTAAATTCAAGTGTCTGTCATAGACTTTGGTCTTAGTGGTGCTGGTACTGATGGGGATGTTTTCAAGTACTGGGAAATGGCTCAGAGGAAGTGAAGGCTAACACATGGCAGAGATGATAGGGAGTAAGCTAAAGTCAGTAAACAATATTTTATTTGGTCACCAATGGTTTCCTGAGGATTCTGGGGAAATTTAGAAAAGAAAAAGATTTATAGATGTGTGGAGACTATGATAAGCTCATGATATTTTACTCCTGCTCCTATCTCAGGGCCTGTGTGCTTGCTCTCCCCTCTGGCTGAGATGCTCTTCTCAGCTGTGGCATTTGAGTAATCTATCTATCTACAGGCATACCTCTGTTTTTCTTCATTTCATTGATCTGGTTGTGTACCTTTAGTACATTCCTGCCAGTACCCTATATCCTTCTTGTCTATAAAGTTTTGTAGCCCACAAAGTCTTAATGTAGTTATCTCCTCCTTATCATTTTAGTCTCAGCTCAGATGTCAGTTCTTTGAAGAACCCTTTCTTGACCACCACAGTTAAAATACTATTTTTTTCCCCAACATACTCACTTTCCATCCTATTTCCCTAGCTCTCTTTCCTTGTTACACTTAGCTGAAGTACATTATTTACTTGGTTTTTAATTGCTGGAGAGCATGTGTGCTTTCCGGAAAGAGAGTGAGCGAGGAAGAGAGAAAGCACCTACTCCCTAAATGAAGCATCATCATGCCAGTTCTTTTTTGTTTTCTATTTCCTCATCTCAATAACATTTGGAGCATGCATACACACGAGCCTGGCATTCTTTCCAAACCAATGAGGCAAGGATTTGAACTGTAGTCAACTATATGAGCTCTGGCTCCCTTAACCATTGTGCCATGGGCTGGCCCTTCTTAATGTTTTCGTTTGAGTGTTTATTGCTCACTGCTCTTGATTGAAATATTAGCTCCTAAGGGCAATAATTATATTTAGCTCACGATTAAATTCAGTTTTTCAGTCCATTTTTTTGTTGTTGTTGCTATAACTGAGTACCACGGAGTAGATAAATTATAAAAATGAAAAGTTTTATTCAGCTCATATGTTTGGAGGTTCAAAACAGGTGCTGCTGAGGTCCTCTGGTGAGGGCCTTCTTGCTGGCAGAGGTTCTCTGCAGAGCCCTGAGGCAGCGAAGGCATCACAGAGGGCATGGGGAGGTGTCAACTCTAACATCCCTTCCTCTTCTTATAAGCCACCAGTATTTAATCATGTGGGCTCTACTCTTATGATCTTATCTAATCCTAATTACTACCAAAAGGTTCCATTTCTCTTTATTTAGATTTTATTTATTTTATTTAGATTTTATATTATTATTATTATTATTATTTTGTGTATGTGCTCACCAGGGAGAGGCAGAGGGAGGCAGTGAGAGGGAAAATGAGAAATATTTTATACTTTATGCCCAGGTTGGGTAGCTATGCTTTAATCCCTTCTCCATTCTCCTCTCAGAACTTTGGGCATACGTGCAACCATGTCTAGTGTCTTTCTCAAGCAATAGGATCTAAAACTTGAAGCACAGAGTTGGTTATGTGGGCTCTGACACACTAACCAACACACCACCTGCTGGCCTGGGCCTCATCTTTAATATCATGGTTGGTAGTTGGGTTTAAATTTCTACCCTCACAATACCATTAAAATAGCAACCTTTTTTTTTTTTTTTTCCTGGGGGGCATATGGGTTTACTAGAGAAAGACAGAGAGGAGAGGAGAAAGCACTTTGCATAGAACATGGTTACATCTCAATTCCTTTTCCTCCATCTTTCTCATTTCAGTATCTTGGGCACACATACAAATATACTCAATGTGTTTCCCAAGCAGCTGAGTCTGGGGTGGGTCTGTGGTCAGCCATGTGAAATCTAGCCGCTTTAACCACCAGGTCATGGAGCAGGCCCACAACAAAATTGTAGCACATGAATTTGGAGGGGAAATATTTCAAATCATAACAACAGTAAATAGAATGTGCTTGCTATAATACATCGCAAATGCTTGATGAGTATTTCAAATTAAGAGACTCCATGGGAAACATCTGTGGTTTTTCAAGTTCTTTTCCTAGGAGTTCTTTTTTTCAAGGTTTAATTGTTTTTCTTCTGCAAAAAAGAAAGAAAGAAAGAGATGGAGATAGGCATTCCCAAGAGGGTCTTCATACCATTACTCATCCCCAGTCTCAGCCAGCCAGGATCACAAGGATGTGCTCAGAGACATTAGGTTGCATATCCAGGTTCTTCCCATTGCAGAATTTCAGCATTGCAACACACTGAGTTAACCACTATGCCACCATGACGGGCCAGGAATTCATTTTGACACAAAATTCCTTTTTCAGTTTATTCCAAGAATAAGTCTTTTATTATCTATATTTTTAATTGTCTATAATGTGTGACATTTGCAAAGCCCTCTAATCATTCTGATTATCTTAGATTTTCTAAAACAAATATTTGTTTACCTCTTTTGAAAATTACAAGCTCCCTATATTTTATTTGCCAAATAAAACACAAGTTTTTTATTTGGTTTCAAAAATTAAACACAAGAAAGATATGGGAGACTGGCAGGAATGTGCTAACAACCTCAACCAACCTTAACCAGAGATGAGGAAAAGCAAAGCACCAAACACAAAGGCCCACAGGAAACAGGGGACAACTTAAAGAAGGGAGTGAGTTCACTACCTAGCTACGACCTGTGGGCTCAGTCCTGCATAGTCACATCTTCTTTCAAATAAAAATCAACTATCTAGATTTTTCTGACATTTCCTAAATTTTAAATGTGGAATGTAAAAGCAAATTTTAAAGTACTGAAATGGCCCTATAGCACAATGTTTAAGTGTTATGTAGAGAGAGGCAGATCCTACATGGCTGGCTGCAGCTTGAATTCCAGCCCAGCAGCTCAAAAAACACAGAGGACTTATGTGTGTGTATGCCCTAAGTCCTGAAGATATGGAAAAATGGAGGAAAAAGGGTTGTGGTGTGACCACACCCATTTGGGGTGTACTTTCTCTCTGGCAAACACTCATGTGCTCTGACAATAAAAAGATTAAAAAACACTGTGCAGGATAAATAAAAACTTGTTGAAGTTCCTAGATAGCTGACAGACCCTCCAGACTTTTACCTAAAAACTAAAGGAAAATCTTTAAACAGGTTTCTAGACTTTGCAATTATTTTGTATTAAGAAAACTAATTTTTTATAGAGTATGGAGAATGGAAGAGATTTTAAACTGGCTTATTCTCTTTGCACAGATTAATTTCACTTAGTTCTAATACGAAGGCACTAAAACATTGCTTCTCAAAAGATCTGTGATAAATAACAAAAACAAACAAAAGACCAGTCCTGTAATGGTTTGATATTTTTGAAGTATGTAATGTAAATGAATTATTAGAAAAGTGATCATGTGCTTGGATGCCATGGGAATTTTGCATTTATTTTGGAGTTTCTAAAAGCATTTTCTTTTTTTTAAAAAAAATTTAATAATTTCTTGAGAGAGAGAGAAGAGAGAGACAGACAGACCACACTTTCAACAGGATCTTCACACTGTGATCCACCATCAGTCTCAGCTAGTCAGAATCACAGACATGTGAGTGTCAGGAGTGTACAGGGAGTTCTTGGGATGGGAACCTGGCATCTTTCAATATGGCCTCAATATCACAGAGCATTGTGTGACCAGAGGTACACATTGTTATGGAACCTAATTGCACTGCAGTTGGCTTCTGAAGGCATGTTCTTAATTTGTGTATTAATTTTCTTACAGGCCAGTAGTTAGCAGTTGACAGACCAGGACTACACTTTATATAGTACATGGCATGCCTTAAGGCAGCAGTGACTAACACAGATACTCTTTTATTACATGTTTACAGAATGAATGGTTATATCTCCCCCAGATTCCTATGTTAAATTCTTACTCCCAGTATGATAGTATTTTGAGGTAGAGCCTTTGGAAGTGATTAGGTCATGAGGGTAGGGTCCTCATGAATGATATTAGTGCCCTTATAAACAGGATTTCACAGTTTCCTTTCCCTTCTAACATGTGAGGGAAGGTACAGTGTGAAGACAACCACTTATGAACCAGGAAGGGGACCCTCAGTAGACATCAAATATACTGGCACTTTGAAGTTCAATTTTTCATCTTCTAGAACTGTTAAGAAATATATTTATGTTGACTAGGAGTCACTCAGTATTATTATTTTTTTAAAAAGCAACCCAAACCAACTGAGAAACTGTGGAGTGTGAACTCCTTGAAGATGGTTTGAAATTTTAAATCTTACATGTCTGAGTTTAAGTTACGGCTTGGCATCTAGTGAGTATTGAGACAGCAAAAGTGTATTGAGTGAATAAAATACTAAGGAGGATGAGGAACTTATTAAGGAAGCTCTACATTTTGTAGGAATAAAACACAACTTTAATTTTTCATACTTTTCTGTGATAGAATTCAAGAATTCAAAACTGATGACATTCTGATATCTGACCCCTATGTCCACATGGCCCTGGGTTGAAAGAATTGCTTCCAGGGTCTCATTTCCCATTTACCATTATAAAGAAAAGCCTCCTTGACCATTTGGTTTCCAAAGGCTGCGTATTATAATTACAATGTCAAAGCCACTCAAGACACAGGTTGAGTAGCCTTTGGTTAAGTAGCTGCTATCCAAAATCCTAGGGACTACAAGTATTAGAGATTTTGAATCTTTTTTGATTTTGAAGTATTTTCACATATATAATGAGCTGTCTCTGGGATCAAACCCAAATCTAAACACAAAATTCATTTATATTTCATACATACCTAATACACTTAGTCCAAAAACAAATTTATATTATTGCATTGTAATGTTACTGCCCCTCACACAGCCCACTGTTTTTGTTTTTGTTTTTGTGTTTTTAAGATTTTTGCTTTAGGGTACATGCACTTGCCAGAGAGAGACAGGGATAGAGAGAGGGAAAGTGAGAAATGACCACTTGGGGGGATAGCCAACCACAAACCCTTTCATTCTCCTCTCAGGATTTTGGGCACAGTTGCACATGTGCCTGGCATGATTTTTCAAGCCGTGATGTCCAGAGCTCAAAGTGTGGTTGACCATGTGGGAGTCCGTGCCTTAGTCCCTACGCCATCTGTTGGCTCCTGCAGAGTTTCGACTGCTACTTACCTAATGAAATCAGGTGTGCAGTTTTCCACTTACGGCATTATGTCAGTACTCAAAAAGTTTTGAATTTTAGAGCATTTTGAATTTCAGAGTTTTGGGTTAGAAATGCTTAGAAATATTAAGCTTCTTCTCTTCTTTCTGAGAACTGAGAACTTACCCCTAATTAGTCCTCTTCTAAATAATAAGACTTTTTCTGATATACACCAATTCAATCTTTATACACAGAATACTCTGCCTAGATGCTATGTACATTATAATGCAACCTAACTACCCAAATACTTCTTCAACATTTATAATGTGTGCATCAGAAAGTAAAGCTCTTGTAAACAGGGTGTGTTCCTTCCATCCCTGTGTTTCCAAGGCAGAGCTTCTCTGGCTCTTGATTGCCCTTCAGTCTTTTCCCACCTACTTTGTCATATTGCCCATGTTTTATCTAGGGAAGCAGGTGCCCTAAATTCCTCTCTGAAGAGGAAATTCTCTCAACTCTTTTGATAATTCCCTGAAATGAACTAGCCTTGGGGAGGTTCTGAAAGCTGAAGGTAAGCAAGCCAAGATAAGGGAGGCAGAGGGATCTGTTCTCTAGGGTTAGCTGCTTTCATTTTCTTGAGTAATACAATTTCATTTGGGCTGTAAACCCTCGTGGTGGGGCCAAAGGCTTCCCCCTGGGCTGCTCCTAGAAACAAGTACTTGGACTTAGCTGCTGCTCTGCTGTGATAATGACTGAGATCATTAGAGTCAGCCTCTCCACTGATCAATCTGCAGCCGAGAAGTGCCTTCCCGATTTTGCAAAATGATTGATAATTGCAATCAATATGTTTCCTAATGGCCTTGTCAATATGTTCTTCTTCTGACTGAAAAATTAATGAAAAGATATAAAACTTTTGTTTGCTTCCTGCCTATGGGGAGGATGATGAATCTCTCCCATCATCTGGAAGTCTTCTCTAAGTGAAGGGAGTAAACTTCAACACACTCACTTTTCTCTGGAAAAAAAACCCCAAAAAAACCCAGGAACTGCCCTATTGATTCATTTTTGTCTTCAGTGGTTCTCCTTGTGTCCTAAAACAGGGTTTTAGTGGAATCATCAGCACCAGATTATGAAGTTGATTAAGAAATCTGAGGGGACTCCCCCCCCTTCTTTGGAAGACTGAAGATGCCAACTCAGGTTTTTGCAGCATTTCATCCAGTTTTGAATGTAATCCTTATTAAGAGACATAGTATGGACACATCTTAGGCCAGTGGTTGGGCAGTCTCTTGAGGTGTTCATGAGTTGTGTGTCTAGAATGCCAGCTGTAGCCTTGCGGTCTCTAGTGACCTGAAGTCAGCTCTACTGAAAATCTCACCTGCAGTCTCAGATATACCCTAGTTCCACAACTAATCCTAACAGTGAAAAGGAAATATCAGTAACTCTCTTCTTTCTTCCTGTCCAGATAAATTTTTGCAATATCTGCCTTGATAGAATCTTGGAGGTAGTTACACATGGTCTCCTACTCCTACGTATAGCAATCTCAGTCTTCCACAAAGGCTCAATACAAAGCTGGATTTCTGTTCTGGAGTCCCATTTATTTATTTTTTAATTTTAGAATTATTTATTACATTAAATTAGTTAATGTGTTAAGGTTTAATTTGACCAGAGATAAAAAGGGAAAGTGAGAAAGCAACTTGCCAGGTCTGGGGCTTGAACTGTGGTCAGCCATGTGGGAGTCCAGCACCTTAACCACCCTACTACCTACCAGCCTCCTGATGTCCTATATTAACAACTGAATCCCACTCAACTATTATGAGTATCTTTTGAAAGTCTCATGTGAGTTCTGAATTATTTGGGAGATAAAGTAGACAGATGGAGATCAAAATATCTGACTTATTACTGAAAAAACTGCATCACAGGACAGAGTTTACATTGCTCTGGGAGGTCTTCTAAATCTAGCCCCAGAACAGAACTTGTCTTCCCAGACAGGTGGCACTGAAAGACTGTAGGCACCCCCCCCCCCCCCAAACTTGCATGGGAGTTGGTACCTGTATTAGTAATGGCGTGGAGGAACAGAGGGTCACCCCCAAGAAGGAAAGAAATGAAAGGGAATAAATTAACTATGTCTGACTCCTCTCTGAAACTCTACTTGTGGGAACAGAGTACAGGTATCTAGGGAAGGTCTATGTGTTAGTTCCTATTGCTGCTGTGACAACCTGACACAAGTTTAGTGGCTTAAAACAGAACAGTTTTATTCTCTTAAAGTGTTGGAGGTTAGATGTCTAAAAATTGTTTTTACTGAGACAGAACCAAGGCATTGGTAGACTTGTGTTCCTTCTGGGGGTTCTAAGGGAAAAAAAAATCTGTTCCTTGCCTTTTCTTGCATCTAATCACTGCTCACATTCTTTGGTGTACCCCTCTTTTCTAGCAACAATATCATTCCAACCTCTGCTTCCCTTGTCAGATCTCCTGCTCTGATCTTCCTGCTTCTCTTATAAGGACACTTCTCTTATAAATACACATTGGGCCCACCTGGAGAATCCAGGATACCCTCCATCTCAAGATCTTAAATGTAGGTATACGTGCTAAGTCCCTTTGGCCACATAACTTATTCACAGGCTTTGGTGATTAGGATGTGGATATTTTGGGGGGTGCCATTATTCAGCCTACCCCAGTTTGTCCTTGTGGAAACCAGGAAAGTTGAGAAGAAAGTTGCCCCTAAGATGTCCTGGCTAGGATATAGCCTCATACGACTTGATGTAGTGACCACCCCTCCTGTGTGACTACAGAATACTGAAGGCTGCCACCTGGATTCACTGTCTCTGTGCTTTGCATCAGTTCCAGCCTGCTTTTGCCATAACTGAGACCAGCTGCTCTGTGATCATTATGCCATATATAATAAAAACAACAACACAGCCCAGTGTTTTGGAGATTTACATGAATTAGTTTACATTTTCAAATAACTCTGAATAATAATTATTAAATCTCTATTTTACAAATAAGAACTGAATCTCAGAAAGAATAAGTTACTTACTCAAAAAATATAGCTGGAAAGGGCCTAGGGTCGATATTTAAGCCTAGGTCTTTGATTTCAAACTCATGTATCTTCTACTTTCTCACTGCTTTTCCTACCTTTCACTGGAGGGAATCTCCTAGGCTCTGTCCCACCATTATGAAAGAGCTTTTAACTGTTCCTTGTTTGGTATCCTTCTTTGCTGGTTGTGTGACAGAGGCCTCATTGTGTCTCATTCCCAGTGAAATAGAACAGAAGTAAAACTTAAGATGTCCTTGTGTATAGCCCCTTAAGAGTTTGTTCTCCATTCCCATTTCAGTACAGCTTAGTGGAGAGCTTCTCCCAAAGCAGCTGAGTATGTGAGTATGTGAGTAAAGGAATGCCTTTCAGAAAAGCTCAGAGTAGCCAGTTCCAAGGCTCTCCCTGGGAAATTTGATGGTAATTTCGTCCCAGGCAACTCCAGTTCTGTTTAGGGTAACTTGGATAAATAACAAAGCGAAGTATACTGGAATTTAATGGAAAAAAACAAGTACAACTTCTAATAAAGATATGACTAATACAGAGAAACAGTTTGAGCATGTATTTAGGTTTTATAGTATAAACATTCTATTTTCTGGACAGCTCTACACAGTACCTGGAAAAAAAATAGAATGCTTAATACATATTTGCCAAGTTTTGCCCAATTACTCGGCTGTGTCACAGTAGGAATTGGTTACCATTTGATGCCCTGAATACCAGAAGGGTAGAACACAGAATCTACTGGGCTGGCATGTGATTTCAGCAGAATTGCTGTCAAGTGTATCATTATCATCATTAACAGTATTTACCGGGGGCCAGCAGGTAGCATGGTGGTTGAGGCACTGAATTCCCACGTAGCCAACCACTGTTCGAGTCCTAGATCTGGGGGCATGCTTTCTTTCTCACTTTCCCTTTTATCCCTTTCTCTCTCTCTGGTCAAAATTTTAAAGATAATAATGATGATGATAAAAAAATAAAATTAAATAATTGTAAAAAATACCCCAGCATTTACTGAGAAGCTTACATGTGCCATGGACTCAATACACGTACAGGTGATTCTCTACCATAATCCATACCATACATGAAGAAAATCTATTTTGTTTTATGTTAGTAAGAGCACCTATAACACCATATGAATATTAACTTGAATATTTTTTTTGAGAGGTTTTCACTGTAGGGCGCGTGCGCTCACCAGACAGACAGAGAGAGACATAGAGACAGAAAGTGAGAAATCACCCCCCGGGGGGGATGTCCATGCCGCAATCCCTTCTCCTCCATTCTCCTCTCGGGATCTTGGGCACACACACACACGCGCCCGGCTTGAGTTTTAAGCCACCGAGTCCGGGACATGAATCGCGGTCGACTACGTGGGAGTCCAACGACATAGCCATTACGCTAACTGCTGGTTCCCTTGATAATGTTTTTGATCATTGTGGGAATAATACAAAACAAATGAGTATGTATACATTAGTGTTGACATGATTCCTTTTGCAATTGATTAAGTTAGAAAATAATTATAAAAATGTTTAGATTGCAAGGCCAGCCAGTGGTGTTAATCTCACAGGACTGTTATAATTTGAATACCAGACCTAGTGGCTTGAAAAACATGCCAGGTACATACATGTGTGTGTTCAAAATCTCAAAATGAGAAATTAAGAAGGGATTGCAATGTAACTGTCCCCCGTGGTAGAAGGGGGCGATGCTTTCTCACTTTCCTTCTCTCTTATGAGTGCATATACTCTCTAGCAAATAAAAATAAATTAGATTGCCAATATTATAATGCCAGGCCAATTTGCATTGTCCCAATTCACATGGGCCAGTGACATTATCTTTATTTATCTTGAGATTCTAAAATCCACCAAAGAACAAAATGTTTAAGAACATTAGCATCTGCTTGTGATAAATGTGTTCAATTTCTTCAAATGCTTAAATGTTTGAGAACAGTTCACTAAAATACGAAATAATGTTAGCTTTTTTCACACTGAAATGTATTTTTGATGTTTGTCTTGCTTTTTGAAAGTTGTGCGACCTTTAGAAAACTTATTTTCATCAAATTTACATGTTTAAAGAGTGAACTAAATATGCAAAATTTAGTAAGATAAAAAGTAGTCTCATTTCCTCTCTTCAGAGGTACCGTTTAAATACTTTTAGCTAAAGTTTATAGAATTTACTTCCATGACTATAAATCTGTTTTAACTATAAAATAATAATAATTAATTAAGATTTAATTTTGTATCTATGAAATTACCATCATGGAAGGTGAAAAATTAACTGGTTTTCTTTCTCCTGTTATATTTTATAGAGGCATACTTGTGTCACTACAGTTATATTTTAATTTGTTAGATCTTATATTATTAAGGCTATGTAAGTGTAATTTAGTGCCCAGCTGATTAATAAGCTATGGTCATATTTCCTTTCGTGCATCATCCTTTGTTTTCCTTGAAGTTCATGATTACCTATGTTTGCTTATTTGCTTAGTTTTTTACTTATGTAAGGTTAGTTTAATTCTGAGTTTTTTTTAACAGCTTTCTAAATCTAGTCTTTATAAATTCTCATCAAATTTATCTTTTTATAGAAGTCTCTCTTGGCACCTTCTGATTTGTTTCCTTCCTGGAGTGGTTGCTCTTCACCTGAGGCATGGAAGTATACCTTGAGAATCTCTATTTACTCTTGTTCTGGATATTCCCTTTGCCTCTCCTAGTTGAATCTGTTTCCTGTATTATGTATATTTTTCCTTTTGTGTTGTTTTCTTTTCCTTTCCTTTCTTTTCTCCTTTCTGCCTTTTCCCTCCTTCTTCTCTTCTTCTTCCTCTTTCTCTCCTTCTCATTCGTCTCCTTGACTGATGTTTAACAACTTGTTTTGTTGAACCTCTTCTATGACAGTTTCCTGGGAATAAACATATGAAGAAAAGTTTTCTGGGATCTGTCATTTTATAAATGTTCCTGTTATGCTTTACACTTGATAGAGAATATGGTTGTAAATAACTATCTTTTAACATTTTTTCTTTTTCTTTCTTTCTTTCTTCTTTCTTTCTTTTCCTTCTCTCTTTCTCTTTCTCTTTCTTTCTTTTTTTTTTCTTTCCTTCTTTTCCTTTTTTTATGAGAACTTTTTTGCCTTAGGGCATATGTCCTCCTCAGAGAGTGAAAGACAGTGAGAAGGAAAGTGAGAAATCACCCCCAAGGGATACAACAATCTCTTCTCCTCCCTCTATCTTGGGCACCCACACATGCACACTTGCCTGGCATGATTTTCAACATGTGTGTGGATATATA
This sequence comes from Tupaia belangeri chinensis, assembly GCF_000334495.1. Lineage (NCBI taxonomy): Eukaryota > Metazoa > Chordata > Mammalia > Scandentia > Tupaiidae > Tupaia > Tupaia belangeri. The sequence goes on from NW_006159488.1 coordinate 628,856, forward strand.
CACACACACACATATACATATATATATATATGTTTTTTTTTTTTTAGAGAGATTTTTGGTATGGAGTGTGCACACTCGCAGAGAGACAGAAATCACACACCCCCCCCCAAGTGGGGTTTGATCATGCTGCAATCTCTACTCTTCCACTCTCCTTTTGGAAGCTTGGACACACACGCACATGCTACCAACATGAGTTTTAAGCTGCTGGGTCCAAGACTGGAACTACAATTGACTATGTGGCAGTTCAGCGACATAACCATTACTTCATCTGAGGGTCCCATCCTTCAGGATTTTTAAGGCATCTTTTTTTTTAAAAATTTGTTTGTTTGTTTTTATCGAGAAGTCTGAGATTTTTCTTTTCCTGATCCTTTTTATGTGACCATTCTTGTGTGTGTGTATGTGTGTGTTTTCTTTTTTTTCCCCTCCCTCTCTGAGGGTTTGTATGGTTTTTCTTTAGATCCAGTTTGGAAATATCATAAAATAATGTAAACTTGTGTGAGTATAATTTTGTTAATTTGTTTGGGCATTTTATCTGGACCTCATGTGTCCTGAGTTCTGGAAACTTTTCTTGAATCATGTCTTTAATGATAACATTTTCTCTGCTTTCTCTTTCTGAAAACTTATCATGTAAATACTGGATAATCTGGCCCTTACTTAAAAAAACAAAAACAAAAACCTTTCCAACCTATATTATTTTTGTCTTTTCACTCTATTTTCTGGAATTTTTTTTTTTTTTGAGAGATCTTCACTGTAGGGCGCGTGTGCTCGCCAGACAGACAGAGAGAGACATAGAGACAGAAAGCGAGAAATCACCCCCCAGGGGGGATGGTCACGCCGCAATCCCTTCTCCTCCATTCTCCTCTCGGGATCTTGGGCACGCACGCACACGCGCCCGGTGTGAGTTTTAAGCCACCGGGTCTGGGACACGAACTGCGGTCGACTACGTGGGAATCCAGCGACATAGCCATTACGCTAACTGCTGGTTCCCTGGAATTTTTTTTTTTTTGATGTTTTCTATTTCACTTTTTCTTTTCTGTTATATATTAATTTGCAGTAGCTCCTGGTTTTCAGAGTCAACAAGGTGAAAATTTTTTATTGCAATTCTGACATTTTTTTTCCTCTTTTCACTCTCATTCTCTCTTACAGCCTTTATAAACAAGGGTACTTTGAGATCTTTGATAACTTTTTAAGAATATCAAGGATGCTTAAGCCAAAAAGTTTGAGAATGCTATTCTAAACATTTCTTATTAGATCATCATGCTCTGTTACATGGGTGCCAACTTTTCCCTTATCTCTCTTAGAATATTAATGATAATGTTTTGAAATGTTATCCCCAGGTAGTCTCTGTATCTGCTAAGTTACTTTCTTTCTTTTGATAACTAATTATTATTTTTGCCATGCATGTGTGCTCTCACTGAGAGAGAAACAGAGAAGGAAAGTGAGAAATTACTCTCCAGGGAGGGACAGCCAAGCTGCAATCCCTTCTCCTCCAGTCTCCTCTCAGGATTTTGGGCATGCACACACACATGCCTAGAATGATTTTTAAGCCTCCAGGTCCAGGATTCAAACTGTGACCTGTCATGTGGAAGTCCAGTGCCTTAACCACCACACCACTTACTGGATCCATGATAACTATTTTCAAGGCTTTCTTGAGATATCTGGTGGTCTTTAGTTGTCAGCTTATGTAAGACTGAGAACTAGAAAAGGTGATTGAAAGCCCAGGGCACAGTGAGACTTTTCCCTGGTGTCTGATTTAGGGTGATCTGGCTGTTGACTAAACCCCAGATATGGAAGTCAGTATCTTTAGATATTCCTGTTAGACTGATTTAATATTGCAGAAATTATTTTGAATGTTTTTTCTGGAATGTAATGTAGAACTGTTATTGTTCTGAAAACCAGAGAAATCAACCTGAAGACCTCAGCATTCATTGTGCCAAGGTTTGCAGTGAGGTTGTCCTAAATTCTTTTTTGTATGTGCTTCCCTCAGTCTGGACAGTCTCTATCTTACTCTCCTCAAAGAATAAATCTCCAGCCTTCTGTGTTGAGGCAGGCTTAGTAACCCCACAGCATGAAGTGAGTATTGGATATAGGGATCTAATGCTATTTTATGTCTTTAAACTGACTTCCCTCATCATCATATCCCCCAGAGCTTGACCCTAGGACTGAATGTTTAGCCTTTTAAGCATCTGCTATGTAATTTAGTTTACTTCTCAGCTTTCCCCATTGCCAGTTTAGGATCTGGTGCTTTTAATTCTGCCAAACAAGCTGCCAATTGCCCATTTGCTTTCCAGATTCCAAAATTCTGTATTATTGCCTTTCCTTCTTTCTTTCTCCTTGTAAGTTTATGCTTGCAAAAAAAAAAAAAAAAAAAGATATATATATATCCATTCTCTATGTATCTTCTGGGATTTACTAGTCTATAGCAAAATTGTTTGATTGTGTTAAATGTGCCATCACTACATGGAGCTAGGACCAAGTTTTATATGGACCCAGGAACATGGCCAGTGTTTATTTTTATGAATGTTCCAATGATTCGGTAATTATGTTAAGTTCTGTTGCCAAAGTTATCTTTTGGTACGGCTGCTGCTCAGTTTATTTTTAGCAAAAGACAGATACATTGACAAATCTAATATTAAAAATTCTCTACCACATTTTCTTTTGTATCAAGGTCCTAAATAGATATATTTGACTTCAAAGAAGTTGATTTTAATTTAAGAAAAAGGAAGCTGCTATTTTTTAATAAGCTGTCTCATATAATAAATGTTTTATCCCTTCAGAAATTGATATTGAATCAGTGTTGGCTGTGTCTAGAATTTCATCTCCTTTGAAAATGATATAAAAAGGAGATATACTGAATATTCTATAAGGATAATTTTCATTTTAACATCAAAATTTATTAATATTTATTGAACTCTGTAATCCTTGGCTTCTAAGCTATACCCCAGCAGTATTTAGGGAGACTTTGTCACTATGTCAAGATCTGTAGAGACCATTTATGGCACAGCCAATGCTAGAACCATTTTTAGAAAAATGACTAACCAAAATCTACCCATAGGAAAAAAATAGCCATGCTTCCTGGCTTAGTAATGAGTCTTGAAAAAGACCTTTGCATTTCCCATTTCCTTAAGTTGCTCAAGGAATCAGCCTTTCTCACCTTGGGGCCTTGTAACCAGAACAACCTGACTCTACAGATGTATTTCTTAAGCTTTAAGTCGCTTCTCCCTGACAACTGGGCTTCTGCACACAGGGCAGCAGAGTTTCTATATATGTTTTAGACAATTCAAGCTGGAAGCAAGAAGCAAGAAGGAAAAATAAAAGTGGATAGTATTTTAGCACTGACTATGCTGGGAATAGTTCTATTTTGCTGATTCATTTTACTGTCATTGTTTCTCTTGGTGTCAATCAGTGATAATATTTAAATTAAGGTTGGTATGTGGGTTATGTTCTGTGCTCTGTAACAATAATGTGAGGGCTGACTGCTGAAAGTCTAGAGGATGCAAATATTAATGAACATACCTGATGAAGAAGCAGCTTGCAAATGAGAAGTCAAAGATAAAGACTAAGTAATAAGGTAAAAATCACCAATAAAACCTGGAAGTTTATAGCTAAAGTTAAAAGCATTAGTTCTGAAACTTTAGACTTATAAGCTAGAAGTATGAGATGGAGCCTAGAACTTTCCATTTATCATATGTCCCTTAGTTCTTATGGAGGTTGTAGTTTATAATCTTAAGGATTATTTTAGGAACATTTATAGGATCTTCTAATTCTGAAAGTCTTTAACTTTCAGTTAAAATACAAATCTTATTAATATTACAAATACATCTTGCTAAAATGTTGCAAAGATTTTCACAGTTTTTGCTTTGAAGTAGTTTAGTTACAACTCATTTAAATTATGATTAATTTTATTCCTCATAATCATTTATACATACTTGAAAATTATAAAGAAATTAAAATAAAACTAACCAGATTATTTTCATTCGTAATGATTTTTTAATAAATATTAAATTTAATAATTAATGAATCTGGCAAAATGATCTGTTTTTCAGATATCTAATAAAATTTTTATTAATTTCAATTTGTTAATATTTTGTTTAAGATTTTGGAGTTTATAATTCACTTTTATATATCCTCAGCATGTAAAATCTCCTAAGTCTTAGGCAATGTGCCCATAATGCCTGGAGGATAAAATAGCTGAGATGCTGATGCCAATGTAGTTTGATCTTGGAGTTGGTCCTGGGGCATCACTGGGTGAGTCCAAGGCACAGAGATCTTTGATCAAAAGAGCATGAAGGAACACTGGTTTGGATGTTAGGATCAATCACTAAGTGAAGAGGGAGATTAAAACAGACATGATAATGACCTTCAATTATTTGAAGAACTATTGAGTAAAAAAAAAGGTTTAATTATTATAAGTCATAGGCCAGACTTAGGATCAATAGAAGTAAACTATGATAAGTAAATTTGATTCAATTTTGAGAAGGATTTTCTCATACTTAGAGAGTCCAATGAATGGATTTATGAGACAATGAACTCTTCTCACTTGTTCAGGCTGTATGTTCATCTTAAAGAGTATTACAACATTTTCAAACAGCTAGTTTAGATAACCCAAGGTCATCCCAAACTTTAATTCTCTGAGAAAAAGCTTTAAAAACACATAGTCATTAGACTGGGAATGCACTGCATTTCAGTATAATCCCTGAGAAGCTCACCTTGGAGTTCACTTACAATCAATAATAAATCTTTCAGCAGATGTAAGAATTTACCTAGTCTCTCAGGGAATTCATTTCAGCAGCTTTTTAATAATAATTGTAATTTTTTGGTTAGAGATTTCATAAAGAGTAAGAGACTGCTAAAGCCAAGGAGCCAATAATGTTTTTTTTAATGAGATGTGAAGAAACGTAAAAACTGCACAAAGTAACAAAGTGGTGTAGGGGAAGCCAAACATAGTATTGCATTATAAAGCAACTATCTTTGGAAATAAGGGAGGTTTTTTTTTTTTTCTAGTTACTTTTTAACACATTTCTTTCTAATTAAAGAGGAAAGTATCACAAGATAAGAAATGTTTTTCTTATTTTTAGTGAATTTCTTTCTTTTATGAGAGTGAAATACAGAGAGGGGAAGAGAGATACAGAGTCTCACGCCATGATCCTCTCCTCCTCACCCGCTCTAGCCTGCCTAGTCAGCCAGGATCATAGGTTCACATGCTTGGTGTTTGTACAGGTTGACTGGAAAACCCAACTTGTAATCTTTCACATGAATCCAGCATCGCTTGAGCAGTGTATTACTGCTATGCCACTGTACTGGCACAAGAAGCTTTTTCTGAACATGTTAAGGCTGTTTCTATCTTCTGACTAGCTCAGACATTTTGTCTGTAGCTGTACGCCTATGTACCAATTTAAAGGTAGCAGGATGAGTTTCATACAGTATCATTTTGAGTCATTGTCCACAAATGAACAACAACCTCAACACATACTTCTATAACATTAGCAACAAAACCAAAATGAACTGTGACTCACATTTTCTGTCCATATTATAAAAGATAAGCTAAAAATTTTGACCAATATAAAACTCACCCAGAATTTCACACTAAAGATTATAAATAAATAAATAATAAATTAAGTCACTTGCAAGGAATGGAATTGTCTGTCTCAGGCCAGCCAGAGATATGGTGGTTAAGGCAGCTCGATCCCACACTGTACAGTTTGAGTACCAGACTCAGTGGCTAGAAAAACATGACAGGCACCTGTGCATGCATGCATGCCCAAAATCCCAAAAGGAGGGAGAAATGGTGGAGAATGGATTGTGTGTGACCATCTCCCGTAGGGAGGTGCTCTTCTGCTTTTTCTCTTTTCCTCTGTCTCTCTGTCTCTCTCCAGTGAGGACATGCACCTGTTGGCCAAGTTTTTAACAATGCCTGTTTGGGGGAAACCAGAAAATGGTGTAATGGTTACATTGGTGGACTCCCACAGAGTCGACCATGGTTTGAGTCTTGGACCCAGAGACTTAAAACTCATACCAGGCATTAGCGTACATGCCCAAAATTCCAAGAGGAGAATAGAGAAGGGGTTGTGGCATTGCCATCTCCCCTGGGGGGGTGATTGTGATTTCTTGCTTTCTGTATGTCTCTCCAGTGAGTGCATACCTCCTGTAACAAAAATCTCTCTCTACAAAACAAACAAACAAACAAACAAAAAGTTTGGAAGGGAGGCAGTAGCTGAGGCTCTAGAACTTCACTTCTAAGTATTGAAGACATGCTAAGGACTGAATGATTATGAAATTCATGAAATCTAAATCCTAATGTGATGATACTTGGAAATCGGGCCTTTGGAAGGTAATTAGGTTACATTTGCCATTTCTCATGGGATAGGGTCCTCATGAATTTTAGTGCCCTTATAAGAGGACAAAGAGACCAGGACACACTGCTCTTTTGTCATGTAAGAATACAAGCAAGTGACCATCAATACACAAGGAAGTGAGTCCTCAAAGGACTCTGGATCTCTGAGCACCATAATCTTCAACTTCTCAATAATCTCCTGAACTTTGAGAAATAAAGTTTATTGTTTGAGCCACCCACTCTATGGTATTGTTACAGCAGCCTGAATACCATAGCATAAATGACTGAGATAAGCATTTCTTTCTTTCTTTTTTTTTTTTTTTTTAGAGAGAGATTTTTCTATGGGGGGTGTGTGCTTGCCAGAGAGACAGAGAGATACAGAGAGACAGAAAGTGAGAAATCATCCCCCAGGGAGGATGGCCATGCCGAAATCCCTTCTCTTGGGATCTTGAGCACACGCATGTGCTTAGTGTGAATTTTAAGCTACCAGGTCTGGGACTTGAACCACATTCAGGTACATGGGAGTCCAGCAACGTAACCATTAGTCATCTGCTGGTCTCAACAAGCATCTTTTTAAATGTTTTTGCTTTGTTTTAAGAGAGATTTTTGCTACAGGATGTGTGTGCTCGCCAGAGAGATAGAGAGAGACAGAGAGACAGAAAGTGAGAAATTACTCACCATGGGAGATGGCCACACTGCAATCCCTTCTTCTCCATTCTCCTCTCAGGATCTTGGGCTCACATGCACATGCACCTGGCATGAGGTTTAAGCCACTGGGTCTAGGACTTCAACCACCTTTAGCTATGTGGGAGTTTCAGGGATGTAACCATTATGCCATCTGCTTGTCCCCGAAGTCTTTTTTTTTTATTTTCTTATTTTTTTATTTTCTTTTCTTCAAATTTTTGCCTTAAGAAGTTCTAGGACTATGAAGGTAGAGGTTGTAGCCTCTGTTACATTTTTATAATTATATCTACATTTATTTAATCCTGATAGGAAACACGAGATTTGTAGGTCAGAGAACAGATCAATTATTTACTTAGGAAACATCTCATGAGAGTTCCCCAGCACTCAGTCTCTTACGGGGCAAGGTAGTGAGGGAATACGTCACTTGAACATATAGTTGATCCATACTGCAGAAAAAAAAGCTCTAAACTTATACATTTTTGAGCTTATGTAGCTGCTGCTTCTCCTGATCTAGAGAGAGAGCGAGAGCGAGTAAGAGAGAGAGAGAGAGAGAGAGAATGCTTTTGAACATTTGTTCTATGGAATACAAACAAATTTTCTCTAGAGAAGAAACCAGGTCTCTAGGTCTATTTTTTTTTGGAGGGGGTGGGGAGGGGGAAATATCAACAAAAGACTCCAGGAGAAACAAACCAGTAAATCTTTCTAGATATTTACTTTAACTTTCAAGATTTACCTTTAACTTCTAAGATTTGTTTGCCATTCATCATCCTTTAACCCAAGCTACCAGTACTCTTTGCTCAGGCAGCCCTGATCATGCAGAAACATGGAAATAATAGTTGCTTTCTGACACTAACAAGCTTAGTATAACTTAAATATCACAAGTTGTTCAGGGTTGGCTTAAATCAAAACATTTAAGTAAACCTTTTATTTCAATAAGAAGAGTTACCAGGCGCATGGAGATAAATAGTGTACAATAAAGCCATGTTTAGCTGCAGATATTGAGCAATCCTGTTATTGCAAGCCTATTTTATTTCCTTACATAGCTCACTCTCCCACCCTCAACTTCATACTTCAGCTCTCTCTTCAAACTTTATACTGGGTTCTACCCGCCGTTTTCTCTCATGACCTAGTGTCATGTATCACTGAAGAAAGTACAAGCCATTAACAGCATCCCTCCTCATCTTGCCATCCTCAAATGCTCTTATCTGTTTACACCTCCACCATATCTCCTCTCTCTTTCTGGAGCCTAATGTCCCACTTACACTTTGGATTCCATTCGTTCTCATCCTCCGTTGCCTTGTTGCCTTTCTCTCTCTCTTTATTCAGGAATCTCCTCTTTTTATATGCGGATAGCAATGTTGTGAATAAATATGTGCCAAAAAGTAGCCAAATCCAAAGCCAAGTCATATTTTTTCATATTTATTTTAACAAAATCTGTTCATTAACCTATTAGGAAGAGCCACACATTATTCATTGTGAATAATGAACATCTTCAGAATTCATCAGCATTATTGGAAACCACTTCTAGCTTGACCTTAGACAATATATTACCTCTTAACTTAAAAACCTCAACTGTATTGACATTAAGAAACTTGAGGGCAAAACTTGTAAAAAAATTTTGAATTAATACATGAGACTTTAATTTTGATGTAGTTTTATTTTTAATTATTTAGTACTTAACATAGTAAATACTATTTAGAATAATAACTTTGATTTTTAAATCCAATTTCAATTGTGGTGAAAATTTATAAACTTTTCTATAATGTTAAAATAAAAGCTCTAATACTTCCAGCTTGCATGCAAAGTTAAAATATCTTGTCCTTTTTTTCTATTTATACTTTTTACTTTTTCTGGTGTCTTCTTCATTTTTTTAATTTAATTTAGTTTTATTTTTTTATGCCAGAGAGCATATGTGCTTCCAAGAGAGAGAAAGAGAGGTAAAGTACCCTTCAATGGGACAGGCACACAGTCATGCTGCAATTTCTCTTCCTCCATTTATTCATTCTGTCAAGACTTTAAGTATGCACACACAGACACACACACACACACACACACACAGTGTGTTTTCTAAGCTGTTGGGGTCAGATTCAAACTGCAGTTGACCTTGTGGGATTCAGCTTTTTATGCATAGTATTTAACAGCCATGCTACAGGGCTGGCCCTCTAATGTTTGAAGAACTTTTGATTTTAAAAGAGAGAATTGAAAAAAAAAATCAAAATTATTAACATAAGTAAAGTGCAGTTTGTTGGTATTCAATCCATTAGAATCCATCCAGCATTTTAACAAGCATTTCAGTTTAGCAAACATTTATTAAGCACTTTCTATGTAACTAGCATTGAAATAAGTAACTTCACAAGGTCAGAATTAATGGCATGCACAATGCAGCTGACCTGCTGGCTTGCTTGGCAAGCGTTGCTGATTTTTAACTAGGGTCTTTCACAATAAATTCAGCAGAAGCCTTCTTTTCAGTGGATCTCAATGCAGGTCACTTTCATGCCAGCTACATCATATTTACCATTTTAGTTTTATCAGCAGCAAGATCTACAAAGCATCTGAGATCTGATCCTACTTGCAAACTAATAGATTATCTCGTTACCTCTTCATGGGTATAAGACATGACACTCCTGGGTCAGAGAAAAAGGACTTTATTATTCATGGCTCAGAAAACTAGATGAATATCAGCATAGTTTATGTTGGTTCCCTGAGATCCAACCCCCCTAAGGCATTGCGAAAAGGGCCAGATGATATTTACACATGCAGTTGCTTGTTGTAGAACAAAGGATTATGAGTTTAGGGAGCCCATTGCTTTTATAATGGGCAGGCATGCTTGCCCTTTCCTCTAGAGGGAGACACTATTTCTACAAGGCCATTTTTACACATTTTTGAAAAGGTACTCAATAACAGAGGACAGTCTATGCTTCTGCTTGTCCCAGAGGAGGCCAGAATACAAATAGAAGATTGTATCCCCACAAACAGATTGAATATTTTGGCTCTCAAGTGTGAAGGTTAAGTTAGAATGGCTATTATCAAAAAGACAAAAAAAAAAAATTGCAAATGCCTGTGAGGATGTGGAGAAAGGGGAACTCTTTCATGCTGTTGGTGGGAATGTGAATTAGCAAAGCCATTATGAAAAACACTATGGAGCTTCCTCAAAAAACTAAAAGTAGGGAACGAGCAGTTAGCATAATGGCTATGTCACTGGACTCCCACGTAGTCGACCGCGGTTTGCGTTCCAGACCCAGTGGCTTAAAACTCACGCCGGGCGCGTGTGCGTGCTTGCCCAAGATCCCTAGAGGAGAATGGAGGAGAAGGGATTGCGGCATGACCATCCCCCCGGGGGATGATTTCTCGCTTTCTATCTCTATGTCTCTCTCTGTCTGGCGAGCGCACGCGCCCTATAGCGAAAACCTCTCAAAAAAAAAAACCAAAATAACCCACAAAAGCTAAAAGTAGAACTGCCCCAGAATTCAGCAATCCCACTACTAGACATATACTCAAAGGAAAAACATCAATAATGTATAAAGATATCTGCACTCCAGTGTTTATCACAGCTATTCACAATAGCCACAATCATCTTAAGTGTCCACCAACAAATGGGTGGATAAAAACATACATGGACACCAGAGACAGTGTGGGAGGAGGGTAGGAAATGGCAGAGGGCATGACGGAGGTAATCAAAGTGAAAAAAGAAAGAAGCAAAACATTTAATAGATATAAAATGGAAAATTATCTGTTGAAATTATATGTATGTAATATGTTTGAGCCAATATATAGTGTATTCTGGATGGTAAAATTCATTTTGTCTGCTGTAATGACAGTAAATGAATGTAAAAATGTTCTTAAAACATGTGGTATACTATTTAGCATGATGGATATACTATTTAACCTTTTAAATGAACAAAATCTATCATTCAAGGCAATATGGACTAGCCTGGAGAACATTAAGTGAAATAAGCCAGGCATAGGCAGATCAAAAAAATGTATGACATCTCTCATATGTGGAAACTAAAGAAGTTGACCTCATAAAAGTAGAGAGTAGAATAGTGACTACTAGAGCCTAGAGAAGGTGAAAATGAGGAGAGCATAGGAGAGGTTGGCCAACAGATAGAAATTACAGTTAGATAAAAGAAATAAGTTCTAGTATTCTATTGCACAGTATGGTAACTATAGTGAATGATAATTTAGTGTATATTTCACAGTAGCTAAAAGAGAGCATTTTAAAGGTTCCCGGCACGAAGAACAGATATGTGTTTGAGACAGTAGCTACACCAAGTACCCTGACTTCATCATTACACATTGCATTGATATACTAAAAAAGCACATTTCCCATACACATATATCATTGTTATATGCTCATTAAGAGTAATAATAATAAAACTAAAAAAGTTGTGAAGCTCTGTATTTAACCCACTCAAACTATGCTATATTATAAACTCTATTTAGAAATCAGCAAGGAATTGAAATTGTTCATATCTTTTCAAATAGATGAATCAATCAAGACATTTCTACATACAACTAAGAACCAGCATGAACAAATAATTTAAGGTACAGCGAAGTTAGTAATCTTTAGTTTTCAGTTGACCTGCAGGTTCTATATCCAAATTGGAGCAAGGTATCTTTTTAGTATTAAGGAAATTAACCAGCATAAAAGTCATGTCAATAGTCATGATTATTCTCCTTATTGACCAGTTCTGCTATTTAATTAGATGTCAGTCCTATTCTCTTTAGACATTTATAAAATTAATATTTTAAAATTATTTGTTATACGTATTTTCCAATATATATATAAAAGGAGAAGAGTGTAATGAACCATATGTGTACATTACCAAATTTAATCAATTATCAACTCATAGCCAATTTCATTATTTTTCCCTCTCTCTCCCCAACACACTCTCTACTCTCCACTTCCCTTAGGTTACTGAAAGAAATCCCAAACATCATTTGATTTGGGTCAGTTTTTTCTTAAGAGACAGCATTTTTTGCTGTTTCTCTTTTTTTGTTCATCTCATTCTGTAAGTTTATTCTGCTGTGTGTGTCTTTTTGGAAGTCTATTACACAAATAGTATATTTGAATCTTATTTGAGAGTTTGACATGCAGTTTTACTCTAGTGTATTTTTTGTCTTATTTTTATTCTTTAACAGGAATCTCTTTATTTTTCCTTATAATATGTCCCAGTATGATTAAATTTGGGCACTGAGATAACATCTGAAGCTTTATTTTTTTTAATCTTTCGATAAAAACAAATACTATTTTTGATTAATGTCCTCTTAACTCAGAGAAGATAATTCATATGCCTTTCTTGCATTTTTTTATTCATAAGATATATGGCTTGAAATTTCCTTAGACTTACTAGGACAACTTGTACATGTGCAAATTCCTCTAACCTCTTTTACCTAAACATTTCATCTAAGCTATGAATCATTCTTGTTTTTCTCTGAGCATTCTCCAGCTTATCTGTAGCTTTAGAAATGAGTTGCCATAAGGTAAAAGCAGAGTTCAAGTTCTAAAATAGTGATCGCCTCATACTCTATAGATATCAGATTTGTATCTGATTAGAAAGAAAATGGGTTGCTGGTGGTAGAACTCTTCAAGTTAACATCTCAGGAATGCAAAGTTACAGGCCTTTTTATTTGTTTGTTTCTAAGAGAGACTTTTACTATAGGGCACATGCACTTGCCAGAGAGACAGAGAGACAGAAAGCAAGAAATCACTTCCCAGAGGGATGGCCATGCCGCAATCCCTTCTCCTCCATTTTCCTCTTAGGATTTTGGGCATGCATATATTAGGATTTGGGGCACACATGAACATGTACCCAGTGTGAATTTTAAGCCTCCGAGTCCAGGATGCGAACCATGGTCAACTATGTGAAAGGCCAATGACATAACTATTGCGTCATCTGAATGGACACTTCATTTATTTATTTTTATTATTTATTTATTTATTTTTTAACTTTACAGGACTCATCTGGGAAGATAATGATTTGTCTAATACCATTTAGGTGCTAATTCTTTTGTTTTATTTTTTTTTTTTGGTGCTAATTCTTAACTTATGTACATTATCATAAATTTGTTGTTCAGATACTGTGACACAACCCCATAATTGATAAAATACTGTTACTGTGGACAGAGTGGTGCAGGAGATGGGAAAGCAAAAGTGAAGGAGCCTTTTTTTAGGGATGAAGTTGTTGATTGTATCAATCGGCATAAACTAAATAAATATGTAGAGTAATTCTCTCACACACCGGAATTGCTAACCAGAGAAAAGAATTAAGGAAGCCTGAAACATGAAAAGTGAGTGTTGGCAAAGGGCCGGAAGTTCAGGGACAAGCCTAGCAGTGACAGTTCAGTGGTGCGTGCCTTAAGGAGTCAGATAAATTTTCAGAAAGGAAGCAAGTCATTGAAACTGTAGCTTTGCACAATGGCACTGATGTGTAGCTATTTCAGGATTAAAACTAAAACAGAACTTTGGTAAACTTGCTTTGTTAGTATTTTGTTTTTCTTCCCCCTGTCATTTGGTTGGTTTTGTAAATGGCTCCTTTTAGATACTGAAATTTCTTCCTTTAAATATATTAACAACTTTTACTGTTGTTCTCTGGTCACTGAGGGATTCTTTTTTTTCTTTTTTTTTTTTCAGTTTTTCAAATATTTTTATATGTACTCCTGTTAAATTTCAGAGAGAAAGTTCAATAAGAGATTCCATATTTACATTACAATTTATTGACATGAATATGACTTAATTTCTCTTTTCATATCAATTTAGGCAGAAATTTTAAGAAAATTCCTTGTTCATACTGATATCTTTGGTAACGTATTATTTATGGCATATCTGTTGTGCATTTACTATGGGTTCAATACACTGTTTTTTTCTTAGTTCTCTACTACGTGGAACATTTTGAAGATGGACATTTCTTTCTTTCTTTTTTTTTTTTTTTTTGAGAGGTTTTTGCCATAGGGCACGTACGCTTACCAGACAGACAGAGAGAGAGAGACAGAGAGACAGAAAGCGAGAAATCACTCCCCAGGGGGGATGGCCATGCCATAATCCCTTCTCCTCCATTCTCCTCTTGAGATCTTGGGCATGCACGCACACGTGCCCAGCGTGAGTTTTAAGTCACTGGGTCCAGGACTCAAACTGCGGTCGATTACATGGGAGTACAGTGGGATAGCCATTACGCTAACTGCTGGTCCCAAAGATGGACATCTCTTCATAAAAATCAGTAATTACTATTTTACAACTTGATATGTGACAATTTTATCTTTTATTCCTTTTCACAGGAAAGCATAACAAGATCTTTAAAGAGAATATTAAAACATGTCTTTTTAAAGAAGACCAGTAATGCTTCTCCAATAGCTTTTAATAATACTGAGTAGGAAAGGACAGTGCACTGAATCACAGTCTTTGCACTGTTATACAATTGCTTAAGGTCAGTTACATAAGGAAATAGACAAATGAGGCAAAAGCAAGCTTCTATTGCATTTGTGAAAAACCCAAAGTACATAGAATGGAAATGGCAGTCAGTTAAGAATTAGTTGCATTTAGGGTCTTATTTATGACTCATGAATTTTCTGGCTATTCACGGCAGTAAGCTCTTTTAGGTTTCTTATGCCTATGGTTACAAAAGAAATGAAAGGAGAATTAATTAATGAATAGTAATTAAACAATCTTTTTATTGTTTTAATGGCCTTTTCTTTAAGGCTTGTACTAGATCTTGAAATATCTGACTTTTAAAGACTAAGAATGGAAAGGCCAATCATTAAAGACAGTTTTTGATAGTTCCCTCTCTATTACTAACATTTCACAAGGAGGAAATTGATGGGACAGAATAGAGACATCCCTGAATTAAGAGTTAGGAAGCTTGGGCTTAGGTCTTAGCCTACCAGAGAGCTGTTAAGATGGCAAAATGAACTAATAAATGTTTAAGTGAAGAGTGCTATACAAACATTAATGTTATAATTCTTGAGTTTCTTTCTAATAAGTCACATGAAGAATGTCATCTCAGAGAAATGGTATTGAGATAGTCAAAGATTTTGACATAATCTTTTGTAAATCCTGTCCTAGGACTTGATCTTATCAGTTGCTGAACAGATTAAGTGAGATGTTACAGGGGTATATATACTTTCAGTAAGTTATATACAATTTTCAACAGATCATGGCAATTTACTGATGGTTCTAGCTCTCCAATTTTGTGAAAGAAAAAGCAAACTCCTTTGTCCTCTAGGTACCAAATATAGGTCACATAACAAATATATTCAAATTCATCAAAATCAGGAATATTCTGTTGCACACATAATCCAAATAACACCTGGGGAGAACATAATGAACTGTTTAGGACAGTCTTTAACCTTATGCTAGTTGTATGAAAGTGAACCATTTTCTTTAGAATTCAAGTGATTATTAGGAGAGATGATGAGATGTAGGGAGATGAAGAGATTCTTAGAGTCCTGTAATTCTTTTCTTGTTTGTTTGGAGAGATTTTTGCTATAGGGCACATGTGCTTGCCCAAGAGACAGAGAGATAGATAGAAAGCGAGAAATCACCCTCTGGAGGGATGGCCACACTGCAATCCCTTCTCCTCCACTCTCCTTTTGGGATCTTGGGCATGCACATACATGCATCCAACATGAGTTTTGTCACCAGGTCCGAAACTGGAACTGCAGTTGACTACGTGGGAGTCCAGCAATGAAGGACGCTATCGTCAGAAGGTTAAGAGGGGAGCATTAAGTGGCTAAGTGGCATATTAATTTATTGGCCTGAGAAGTGAGACCTTGGGTTCTTATCTTAAAGCTGTATCCGGTGAATCTAAAATGGAGAGTTAAGACAATTAGAGGAGAGGTGTAAACAAGATCATCCACTTTGTAATGATCAGTTAAATATTCACGTAAGAAACATTTGGCCTGAATTATACTGAAAATTGCATCAGCGCTCTATTGGACTTTGCTTGTATAAACAAACACTGCTTATGTCTAATCTAGACAGTGGAACCCTGTTGCTGCGTGTATAGCTATTTATGCTCTGTACGGCACTGAACTAAACAGCCCTTTAAGTCTTTGAGAGTTCACAGGATGCAAGCACTCCTGATCTGATTTACTTTTTTCTTTAACTTTCTATGCAGAACAATACTGGAAAGAGCAAACAGCAGACTGACTTTTGATCTCTGCGTTTAGATTCC
The DNA here is from genome assembly GCF_000334495.1 of Tupaia belangeri chinensis. Classification (NCBI taxonomy): domain Eukaryota; kingdom Metazoa; phylum Chordata; class Mammalia; order Scandentia; family Tupaiidae; genus Tupaia; species Tupaia belangeri. The sequence continues at coordinate 645,044 of NW_006159488.1, forward strand.
AGTTGTAATTTGCATCAATGGTTTCACATTACCCAGTTAATCATTTTCGCCTTTTGCCAGGTCATAATATAATACTGGTGCTTCCTGGAGTGGCATGTAAGTAATTTAATGAACACAAATTAATACAGACACAGAGGGATCCGTGCCATGTCTCTGGTTCCACCAAAAGCTGAATTTCTTAATAAAGAGCTCATGATTTGAATGTGATTAAATGAATGAGTTCTGTTAAAGAGCACGGAGCTCAACAAATGTGGAGCTGCATCCAATTAAAGTTGTGGATGTTAGGAAACTATCACTGCCTTAGAGCTGGGGGAGAGGGTCAGCAGTTTCCCTCCTCACCATCCCAAGCTTTCTGAAGGGAGAGCTGGACTACACTATTAGCATCCTGGCACAGAGGCAACAGCTTGGGATCAGCAAGAACGACTTCAGCGTCATAGAGGCTTGGGTTTGAATAGTGGCCTTCTTATCTACCGCAATTGATACAACCCCTCTGGGCCTCATTTTACCTCATAGAAGGAAAATGTAATGGTTTTGTGAGGAGTAAGTAAGTGAATGTAGGGAAGAAAAGTACCTAGAACTGTCTCTGACTCACAAATGGCACTCAGTTCATGCTGCTTCCCTTTTCATAGGTGACTGGAGACAGAGGAACTAGGACATTTGCTGAGGTAGTTGAGGTCCAGTCCATCATCCTAGGGGTCACAGATTCCTTTTTTTTATTTGGCGAGGTTTTTGCTACAAGGCGCGTGCGCTCGCCAGAGAGACAGAAAGAGAGAGAGAGAGAAGGTAAGAAATCATCCCTCAGGGGGGATGGCCACGCCACAATCCCTTTTCCTCCATTCTCCTCTTGGGATCTTGGGCACACATGCACATGCGCCCCATGTGAGTTTAAGCCACTGGGTCCAGGACACGAACCGCAGTCGACTACATGGGAGTCTAGCAACATAGCCTACACTAACTGCTGGTCCCACAGATTCCTCTTCATGTTTCAGGAGTAGACTTTAATCTGGACTTGAGTCCTCCATCTGAGTCCACTGTAGTCCACTCTCTTCCTCCACTGCGCATTTCAGTTTACAACTAGGCATCAGGTGACCCCAGGACTGATCAGAAGTGCAGGTATCCCAGCACCTTGAGGGCATTGCTCACAGTCCTATGTCTCCTGGAAAAGACCTTCCATTATTTGTGAACAAAGAATACTTTCCTCAAAGGGGACTTAAGGGAATTTGTGGGAATGGGTGCTATCTGTATTTAGCACAACTCTGCTTCCCTTTTTGAGCACAACCTGTGCTCTTTTATCATAAGGGGAGCTCACTACTGCAAAATAACTTCAAATGCATTAAAAAGAATTGCTTCTCTCCTGCTGCTGCTGCCATCCAAACACTTTCAATTTTGTTAGACTTCAGATATAGTTTAGTAGGGAAGAAAGTTAAATTTCTATTCAACTCATCTAATATTTATTATCCTTTATCCTCGGGGCTGTCTGAGGTACTGGAGATATAAAAATGAGAAAAATGTAGCCCCGCCCTTTATGGAGGTCACAGTTTGGAAATGTGAGAGCCACATGTGAAAAGGAAAGAACTGTCACAGCAGTGGGAACCTAGTGAGTCCACAAAGAAGGAAGATACCAGAGGCCATGCCAGGTGCAAGCCACTGTGTTATCCCATTTAATCAAAAAAGTGTGCCTGGAAGGGATTTTTTTTTTTTGAGAGGTTTTTGCTATAGGGCACGTGTGCTCGCCAGAAAAACAGAGAGAAACAGAGAGACAGAAAGCAAGAAATCACCTCGGGGTGGGGAATGGTCATGCCGCAGCCACAATCCCTTTTCCTCCATTCTCCTCTCGGGATCTTGGGCATGCACACACACGCACCTGGCATGAGTTTAAGCCACCGGGTCCAGAATTGAACCGCGGTCAACTAGAGTGACATAGGCATTGCGCCAACTGCTGGTCCCTAACATGTCTCTTTTATGCCTACTTTATGGATTAGGAAACATCTACCTAGAAATTTTAAACACAGTAACATATCTTTAGTGGTTTTTGAGAGAGAGATGTTTGCTATAGGGCACATGTGCTTGTTAGAGAGAGACAGAGAGACAGAAAGCAAGAAAGCAACCCCCCGGGGGGATGGCCACACCGAAATCCCTTCTTCTCCATTCTCCTCTCAGGATCTTGGTCATGCATACAAACATGGCTGGCGTGAGTTTTAAGTCGCTGGGTTCAAGACTTGAACTGTGATCGACCATTTGGGAGTCCAGCTACATAACCATTATGCCATCTGATGGTCCCCAGCAACATAATGGCAGAGCATAAAAAGTAACAACTTGCTCTGCTCTGGGACCAGGGTTTTCACAGAAGAAGTGTATTTAAAATTAACCTAGAATTTGGGTAAGTTCAAAATAAGTGGCTGAGACACAGAAAGGGATCAGCATTAAATCTGTGAATGGTTCGCCTTCTCTCCTTAGAAAGTACTCAGAAATACCAGCTTGAGTAGAGAAGAATTACTACATGGAGAAGGGTCTTCATACCAAATAACACTAACTCAGTTGCCCTTGAGACCTACTTTGCTTACGAATTTCTTCTCTTATCACTACCATCAGCTATAGCTAGAGAATAAATATGGACTATTGACTTGGCCCTTTTAGCTGAAAAAGCAATTAGAGTTCGTGAAACTTTGCTGACTATCAGTGCAGGACAAATAACATGTAGGGAGTTTAAGAATATGGTACAATAGATAACCAAGTGCTTGGTTTTCTAATCCTGTGATAGATTCTTTATTGGCAGGGCTCCCTTGGCTTGGCTAGAGCCTGTTTGTTCATTTGTTTGTTTTCCCTGTAGGATATGCGCACTCGCCAGATAGAGGTAGAGACAATGAGAGGGAAAGTGAGAAATCACCTCCCAGGGGGAATAACCATGCCACAGTCATTTCTCCAATTTTCCTCCTGGGATCTTGGGGATGCACACACATATACCCACATCTGGGACTCAAACCACGGTCGGCCATATGGGAGTCCAGCAACGTAACGACTATTCCATCTGCTCGCCTCCAGTGCCTGTTTTTGTGTGAGGTTAACACTCTTAATTCTCAAGTCTTGGAACATGTCAAGAGCTTACCTGAGCTCTCATGTCTGTTTCCTATCCCATAAAAGCAGTTCTCCTAGGCCTCTACCTCCCTGTAGTCAAAGTAAAGACTGAGAGTATAATTTCATAATTTGCTACCTTATAATTTTGGACCCGAAGAGCAAAAGTTCTTAGGAACTTTGAGAACAGTAATGACCGAAAAATAGACTCAACTTATATTTCAGGTAAAGTTCTCTCCCCACCCCAGATTAGGGGAGTTACCTTGTTTTGACAAAGGCCAATACTAATGAGTTTGTATTTTCTCTAATTCAAGGAAGTCCATAATCAAATGCATCCACCCTCATTACTTCCTAGCATGCAGGGCGAATTTCTGAGTGTCAGTGTCTCTGAATGAACATTAGGATTGACCTCTATTTAGTACGGCAGACAAGTTCTGATCCACGTTATACAATGACAACATGGCTAGGTTGCCCAAAAAGACAAAGAGCAACTATCATTTATTATGCAATGCCTGCTCACCAGGAGGAATGGAGTTTCTTTTACAGTGTATTCAAGCCATTCTGGGAGAATGTATGCATGACTGAAATGCAGGGGAGTTAGGCATAGTGGGATAAGCACACATGAAACATATGATGAGTCTTTTACTCCACCTCCAAGGAGTTAGACCCCCAGTGCTAGTGTTGGGGTTTATTGCTACTTCCTGGGCCAGTGTGACCTTGCAGTAGCAGCACCTGGAGTGTGGGCTTTTGCCAAGACCAATTATGCAGTAGTTCGGCCTTGGTTCCTTATCAGACCTGGAGTGACACCAAATGGTGCTCAGGAGAATTTTACTGTATGGGACCTTATACACAGTTAGACAGTAGGCTTCAAGAAATAGTGGAATGGGAAAAAAGAGAATATTAATAAAAAATAATATTTTAGGAATATAGTGAAACACACACAAAAAGATCAAGACAGACTCCATTGACTAAACATTAAATAGACTTTCTGACCCCAGACCCCAACATCTTGTTTCATAGAGCATTTACTTTAGAATACTTGCAATTATAAATCTTTTCTTTGTCTCTTTGTGATATAAATTGTCTTCCAGCCTCTTGCTGGCTTTACAACCTAGGAAGATTTTTATGTTTCTCGAGGACATGGAAGCCCTTTCTTTGAAATGTAAGCACCATGGAAGCCCTTTCTTTGAAATGTAAGCACCGAAGGAAAGTTAGGCTCCTATCTGTAGTTTCTGTGGAGGAGCAGGAGCCTAACTTTGATAATGACAATTAGCAGACACAGATAGCCTAATCACACTGACCAACCTCCCCTACCATCCTCCAGTGCTTTCCCATTAACTCACTATGGTGCTTAAAAACCCCCCTGTAGGTGGTGTAGTGGTTAAGGAGCTGGACACTTCCACATGGCTGACCATAGTTCAAGTCCCAGACCTGGTGGCTTCCTTTCTCACTTTCCCTCTCTCTCTTTCTCTGTGTGTCTTTCTCTCGTAAAATAAAAAAATAAATGCATGAATAAATAAAATTAAAAAAAGGAAATTATTAAAAAAAAGCCTGCCCTTTGTTTCAGTGAATTTGATTTTAATATCTCTTCTCATTACAATAATTTTGAATAAAGTTTTCCTTTCCCGTGCAAGTCTGTCTGTTGCAATTTTTCTTTGATAGCGTGCGCACACACAAACACACACACACACACACACACACACAGAGGCATTCAGAAATTACAGGTCAAACAATTATCACATAAACCTTGTAAATGAGACATACTCCTTATCTGGGAAATTAAAATGAAGTATGATTATGTTCTTGATGGAGTATAAGAGATTCTTTCCTGTAATCTTCTGAAGTTGACATTGAAGTTTTGAGGTTTGAAACCATGAGAAATTTGTTTATTTTAGAAACAAGTCACATAGACTCTGAAGTAAACAATATCCAGTCATAAGAATGAAAATGTCATTTATTGCTTTTCAATTTTTAATCCAACAAACTATAGAATAATTATAGTTAATAGAACAAAATATGAATGTTTCAACCTTGATGATGTAAAATATGGAGATAGGCAGACAGAGGAGACAGAAAAGAGTGAGGATAAGGGTGCAAATGTAATGGGCAAAAAATGAGAAATATAAGCATTTTATTGTACGTATGGAAATCAGGCAACTCAATGGTCTGATGGTTAAGGAAGTCCAATTCTTCAGTTGGAATTCCAGACACTGCGGCTTGAGAAACACCCAGAGCACATGTGTGTGCATGGCCAAAATCATAGCAGGAGGAAGGAAGAGATGGAGAAGGACCATTGCTGTGTGATCAGTTCCCACTGAGGAGTACTTTCTCCTCTCCTCTTCTCTCTGTCTCTCTCTGGTGAGTTTAGGTGTCCTCTAGCAAAAAAAAAAAAAAAAAAAAAAAAAAAAAAAAAAAAGTATGGATATAACCAGAAATGAATCGGAAAAGTGCTTTAATAATGGAGGAAGGGCATGAGAACTTTAAGCATAGTAAATACTTACTTTCACAAGAGTAATATAATTTATTGTACAATTATTTATTAATTTTATTCATTATTATTAGTAGTTTTTAATTTGTTATAGGGCATGTGTGCTCACCAGAAAGAGGGAAAGTGAGAAAGCAAGCCACCAGGTCTAGTACTCAAACCACCCTTGGCCATGTGGAAGCCCAGCAACTTTAACCACCATGCCACCTGCTCGCCCTAAATTTGTAAAATTGTTAAATCAACAAATAATATAAAAATATGGTACTTAAATGATATATATGGTGTTTGAAAACAAAGAGAAAAACTAAAACAAGAAATATTTAGTCATCGTTACCTCTAAAATGGAGTTTAAGGAGTAGAGAGAATGTCGAGATACGGTTTAGTAACTATTTAGTCTTTTAAACCATACCATTTATTAGTTTATTAGTCTTTTAGTCTTTTAAACCATACCATTTATTATTTTGATAAAACAAATTATTATATTTTGATAGTCTTCTTTCAAAGTTTCTCTTTGCTCCTTGTATACTGAATTTTTTCTTTCTTGAAATTCTTGCCCCACATTGGGATAGTCTCCAAATCTTCGTGGATTTTGTTCTGCTCTCTCAGAGTCATTATATCACTTTTCTGTTCTTATTCAGTAAGTGTAATCCTCTCTCTCTTTTCTAAAATTTTTTTTATTTAATTTTTTTGAGGGTCTTTTGCTACAGGGTATGTGTGCTCATCAAAGAGACAGAGAGAGACAGACTCAGAAAGCAAGAAATTGCCCCCTCAGTGGGAGATGGCCACGCCAGAATCTCTTCTCCTTCGTTCTTCCTTTGGGATTTTGGGCACACATGCACACGTACCTGGAGTGAATTTTAAGACACCTGGTCTGGGACTTGAAATGTGATTGGCCATGTGAGAGTCCAGCGCCTTAACTACTGTGCCACCTGCTGACCCTATTTATTTGATTTAATTTTGTCATTATTATTATTATTATTATTAATTTGCTATATGGTGTGTGTACTCGCTAGAAAGAGACGGAGAGGGAAAGTGAGAAAGAAAGCCACCAGGTCCAGGACTCAAACTGTGGTGGGAGTCCTGTATCTCAAGCACCATGCCATCTACTGGCCCTCATCCTTTTTTTTTTTTTTTCCCTACTACTGCCTGGTGTTCTACAAAGGAACGTTAGGTACCAGAATCTGTCCTTCTCAGAAGGGCAAAGCATAACAAATAACAAAAGGCAACAAAAGTTGCCAGAAATACAATTTCTTGTCATAATTATTTTCTTTTTTGTCACAACTTGAAAATCTTTTACTCATAGTAGCCCTTGGAATTTGAAGAGGACTAAGGGTCTGCTCATTTCACCGTAACTCTTTAAACTAGTCCTCTTTGTTAAACTAAATTTTCACCAGGTTTTTAGCTACTTATCAGGAGCCTCTTTTAGCTCTTTGTCATATTATAGAACCTTCTCTAACCTATTTTTCCTCCTTTGGGTAAGCTTCTGTTTTTTAATGTTCCATTTAATGGTGGCTCCCAGGGATAGAATAGATACTCTCAATGTACTTTTAGAACTAACCAGGATGAGTACAGGACAATCTTTTCCTTGTGTTTTAATATTATTTGTTTTTGTTTTTACATGTAAGATTAATTAATTGAGGAGCAGCAGGTGGTGTGGTGGCTAAGGCACTGGATTCCCACAGGGCCTACCACAATTTGAGTCTGGTACATGGAGGTTGGAAAATCACACCATGGGTGTGTGCACATGAGCCCCAAATCCTTAGAGAATAGAGGAGAATGGACTGTGGCATGACCATGCCCTCTGGGGCCAAGGTGATTTCTCACATTATCTCCCTCTGTCTCTTTCCTGGCTAGCAAACATGCCCTATCGCAAAAGCCTATGAAAAAAAGTTAATTGATTAAAAAACTCATTTTTATGTGACTAAAATGGTTACTTTCTACAATAGTCTGATAGATGTTTATTGAAGTGGCAAACTTACATATTTATTATTCATATATTGCTTTTGAAAAATGCAAATTACTCTTAGTAGAAGAATCAAATGGAGATATAAAGAATGATGTAATTTTTAACCTTTTCCTTATATTATTTTATTGGCTAATAATGTTTGCATCTTAATTCATTTCCTGAAGCTTAATTTACTCATTGGATTCACTCCATTTAAAGACTTTACTTGGTTAAAGATGGGAGGCTGGCAGTGGATAAGTGCTGAGGCATCATGGATTTAAAGAGAAAATGGGATTCACTCTGAGTAGATAAAGAATGGAAGATGATTCTTGGCAATTAGTCTCCAATGAGTAAATCTGCAATATTTGAAGGATGGCAAAAGAGTGAGAAGAAAAGATGCATGGCAAAGGTGGATTGTCTAAAAATGATTTGTTGAGAAGATAAAAGAAAAACATTGACTTGAAATAAGCCAAAAATAAAATAAATTTCTGAAAAAAAGGAAGAAATTTTTTTAAGAATTATTTTACTTGGGACCAGCAGTTAGCATAATGGCTATGTTGCCGGACTCCCCCGTAGTCGACTGTGGTTCAAGTCCTGGACCTCGTGGCTTAAACTCACGCTGGGCACGTGTGCGTGCGTGCCAAAGATCCTGAGAGGAGAATGGAGGAGAAGGGATTGCGGTGTGGCCATCCCCCCTGGAGGGTGATTTCTTGCTTTCTGTCTCTCTGTCTCTCTCTGTCTGTCTGGCAAGTGCATGCGCCCTATACCAAAAACCTCTCCAAAAAAAAAAAAAAAGATAAAAGAATTATTTTACTTACTTAATTAATTTTATTTTAATTTGGCCAGAGAGGAACAAAGAAAGAGAGAGAAAGAGAGAAAGCAAGAAAGCAAGTCGCCAGGTCTGGGACTCGAACCGTGTTTGGCCATGCAAGTGTCCAGTGCCTTTAACTGCCACACCACCTGCTGGCCTCTAACTGGTGGAAATATTGTGCTTATTAAAGCTAAAGAAGTGGCCAGCCCATGATGTGGTGGTTAAGTTGCCTATACTCCACAGGACCAATTTCATGGTGTGAGTCTCAGACCCAGTGGCTTGAGAAATGTACTGGGCACATGTCTATTTGTGTCTAGAATTCTGAGAGAAGGGAGTAATGGAGGAGAGGGGATTATGGCAGGGTGGTTTCCCATGGTTGGGAGGAACAATGCTTCCTTGCTCCCCTCTTCTTGTTTCTCTCTGGCAAGTGCACATGCTCTCTGTCAAAGTTCAAAAGAAAAACAAAAAGAAAGAAAAAACAACAAACAAATAAACAAACAAAAACAAGGAAAGGAGCTGGACTAGAGGAGTGCAGTAGTAAAACACAGCACTCCAGCGAGGTTGACCCACATGGGAATGTTCCAGGTTTGTGTCCAGAGACCTGAGTATGCTGGGCATGTATGTGTGCATGACCTGAGGCTGGCTAAAGCTTGGGGTAGATTGTGACATCATAATCCTATTGGAGTGCTCTTCTACTTTCATTCATGTAATAAGTAATAAACTTTGAAACAATTAAAAAAAAAACAAAAATAAACAGGGAAGTAGAATCTGTGGCACAGGTTAAATTACTATAAAGCTATATCAATGTCTAGCGTATAGTATCATGGAGATACATGATAGTGAATTAATTATTGTATAACCAAATTTATCTAATTTGGAATTAGTCCAAACTGAATGGCTATAGCACCATGGCCTCTATAACCTTTTCAATGTTAACATATCTATAGATCCCAAATCTTTAAGCACTTATTCTTTATTCTTTCAGGGGCACCTTTGGAACCCTTGGCCAGTCCATGACATCCTTTCCAAATCAGCCATGTTAACGGCAGCTGTCATGAAGGAGGCACTTGCCAATAGATGATATATGTCCTGTTCTGAGCAATTTCTGAATTATCTTACATTTCTCTTTCACTGCTTTTTTCTAGAGAATTATTTATTTATTTTTCCACATGAGTTTTGAGAGAGAGAGAGAGATTGGATAGAGAGAAGAGAGAGAGAGGGAGAGAGGAAGAGTGAGAAAGCAAGACACCAGATCCAGGATTAGAACTATGGTTGGCCCTGTGGGAATTTCAGCATTTTAACCGCCAGTCCACCTGCTGGCCCCTCCTTCACTGCTTTTTACTTTCAATGATTTTGATTTTAGATTCTCAGGTCTATGCACCCAGTTCAATCTGTTTTTTTCCTTTAATCTGCTACCATTGTGAGAAGGACTGGATCCTATTATTTCAGTTCTAACTCAGCTTTATCACAGTCTGTCTTTCTTTCTAGCTTTGGAAAAAGGAAGAGTGAGAAAGCAAGACACCAGATCCAGGATTAGAACTATGGTTGGCCCTGTGGGAATTTCAGCATTTTAACCGCCAGTCCACCTGCTGGCCCCTCCTTCACTGCTTTTTACTTTCAATGATTTTGATTTTAGATTCTCAGGTCTATGCACCCAGTTCAATCTGTTTTTTTCCTTTAATCTGCTACCATTGTGAGAAGGACTGGATCCTATTATTTCAGTTCTAACTCAGCTTTATCACAGTCTGTCTTTCTTTCTAGCTTTGGAAAAAGCAACTATTATTGTTGCTTTCACTTCTTTTCATCCATTCACTCCCAAAGTAGCCTTGCCTTTGTTGCTACACGTCACTTAAAAAAAATCAGGATGGCCAGTGACCATCCACACTGTTGGTATCTCCAAAGTGATGGCTGAATCTGTAACTTACACAAAAATGTGCAGAATTGAACCTCCACTCCTGAATAAACAGACACATACCCTTGTCTTCTTGTCTGACTTATCACTCTTTCTCATCTTTCTTTGTCATTTCTCATCTTTCATTATTTCTTTACTTGTTACTGAGGTCCACATTGGGATCTATTCTCTTCTACATCTACAAACTAGTGCTGGAAGACTATGCACATCCATTTCCATGACAACTGTCAGCTATCACCCATCTGTCCAATTGTCTCCCTTGAGTTTTAGATCTCAATATCCTTGTGCATACCAGAGAGCATCTCACACCTCCATGCACATTACTTATTGTGAATGAATCTTGTATTTTCTAAAATATGTCATGTAGAGAGTGTCATTTATCTAAAAATAACCCAGTATATATATAGACCTCTTTCACTATCCACAAAGAATTGATCCAGGACCTCCATGGATAACAAAATCCAAAGGTGCTCAAGTCCCTTATACCAAATGGCATAGTATTTGCATATAATCTATGCGTATCCTCCTGTGTAGTTTAAATCATTTCTACACTTACTTATACTACTTAATAATGCAAATTCTATATAACTTATTGGTATACTTTATTGTTTAGGAAATAATGACAAGAAAATGAAAGTCCCTACATGTTTAGTACAGAAGCCTCTGTTGTAGGTCTGACTACATAGTACACATAAGGAACAACTGAAATTTTATTTTATTTTATTTTTTTTGGAGAGATATTTTTGCTATAGGGTGTGTACGCTCGCCAGACAGAGAGAGAGACAGAAAGCGAGAAATCACCCCCCAAGGGGGATGGCCACACCACAATTCCTTTTCCTCCATTCTCCTCTCGGGATCTTGGGCACACATGCACACACGCCTGGCATGAGTTTAAGCCACCGGGTCTGGGACACGAACCACAGTCGACTACGTGGGAGTCCAGCGACATAGCCATTACGCTAACTGCTGGTGCCCAACTGAATATTTTTTAAAGAGATTTTCTAGGGTGTGTATGCTTGTTGGAGAGACAGAAAAAGTGAAAGGGAAAGTGAGAAATCACCCCCCGGAGCTGGCCACACTATAATCCCTTCTCCATCTTCCTCCCAGGATCTTGGGCATGGATGCACACACATCTAGTGTAATTTTTAAGCCACCGGGTCCTGGACTTAAACCGTGGTCAGCCATGTGGGAGTCCAGCTACATAAGCACTACACACCTATAGATATTAGAGTATCTAATATTTATAGAGTATTTTTTTTATTCTAGTTTGGTTGAACTTGTATGTGTGGAACTTGTGGCTACAGGACAATTGTATTCTAGAAACTGTAAGTGTTTGATTGTTAATCACAAATTTAAAGTTTGATCTTAGACTCTTAGAAGTATAAAAATTGCTGACCCATATTATGAAAATAATACTAATATTTGTTTAGCTTTACCATGTGCCAGGAACTGTTTAAAGTTCTGCAATATATGAGATAACTGAATCTTTAGAAACACTCTATAAAACAGTATTAAGATTATTTGCATTTCACTGGTGAGAATTCTGAAGTGTAGAGAATTGTAGTAACTTTTCCATGGTTACACAGAAAGGGGCATTGTATCTGAATCCATGCCCTGAATCAGGACCAAAATCTTCATTATTTTGTTTTATTCCTCATGAAGAACTTAGAAAATGCATGAAATTGCTAATGAAACATTTAGAAGAAATTAGAAAAGGGATTCAATGGATGACTAGAAGAAGTAATTCTTTTTCTCTAAGATTTAAAACAAAATTAATTGATAATCTCAATAAAATGAGCACATACACATTTTATATTCATCATAATGTAGTTCTTCAACTTTTTATATTACTTTATTTGTAATTGCTACATAATGTTTGTACATATTTATGGGGTATTGTATGTTGTTTTGATGCATGTGAGAATGCGCCATGTTCAAATAGGGGTAATTGATACCATCATCGCAAGCAATTCATCATTTATTTTTTTGTGATGAGAATAATCACATTCCTCATTTGTAGTTATTTTATGATTATTAAAGTATTATATTGCTGTGAAGTACAGGGAATGGCTCTTTGAAGTTGAAGATACCAAAGAACTTTGAAAGCAGAAAATAATTGAAAATATGAGGAAAATGCAATACCTGAATTCTGTGATCAATGTGAAAAACCACACAGAAATTTGGATAACAAGTGAAGCATTACATTCATTACATTCCTTTCTCAATAGACTTGTAGTTATGTTTGCAATGAATGTATACAATTTTTATATAACTAAGAGGCACTAGTAGATTAAAAAATTAGTAAGTTCTGCAAGAATGGCATATAGTATGTTGGGATGACTATCAATAGGTGTTTTTCATTACTCACTGGGGAAATTTATTTATTCTATTATGAATTGCTCCTAGCACACATTGAGTGCATTGATAATGCCTTTAAGGCTCCATAAAATAAAATAAATAGTAAACTACAAAAGGGGAAAAAAAACCTCTAAATTCTGATGGATGAGAAAGAGAGTTTGAAATAGATTCAGGAGACCTGGCTTCTGATAAGGTGAATGGCTATACTGGTTTGCCCAGGACTGGCAGTCCCATGTCTCAAGAAACTTACCTGTTGTAAGCAAACCAAGATGGTAGATCCAACTCCATGAATGACAAACTTTGCAATATAAAACTTCAGGCAAACTTCTAAGCCTTTCCAATCCACTTTTCCCATCTATGAAATGAGTAATGCACTTACCTAATGGGGGTCTGTGAGCAAGGAGCCCAATGTAGGTGTGTGTGCCATTGAGACCTAGGCATTGTGGGGGGATTCTGCTAAGTGGAGTGGGGCCCCCACATGTCTCCATAACACTCACCCTTAGAATTAGTTGTGTAATTCCTGTGTTTCTCACTGTTGTACTCTCCTCAATAGGTACATTTGATGCCTGATACAGTTTGGAATTAATAAATGTGTGTTGGATAAACAAATTGATCAGAGACAAAAAGCTTCAGAATAGAAACGTGGTCATAGTATTTACGTACTTTTTGATTCTATCTTCATTATCTCTAATGCTTTATATCATGTTCTTATATTGCTCTCCACCCTACTGAATTCCTTCATAGCTGATCACAGTCACTTCTCACGAGAGACAGGTGGAAGGCTTTATGGAGGTTACAGGGTGGTGCAATGAACTATGGATGTAGTGGAGGCAGAGCACAATAGATGTTGCATGGATTATTTTTATTAGCTCTGCTGCTTCTGAGGATGAAATGTAATGGCTACATCCATATCTTAGAGATTCTACAAAACTGTTTTGTAGAGACAAAGGTGCAATTTAAATATTATATAAATATTATATAAATAAACCTTTTCCCATGCCTCCTTTTCCATATTCTGGAAAACTGAGCATTCTTAGTCAATAAGAGAAGAGGTGGTGGGCAAAGTTGATTGATTTTAGAAAGAAAGAAATGACTTATTCTAAGTGACCATTAAAGATAGGATTTAAATAATGTATTTTCAAATTGCAGGGTTGAAGCTATACACTGACATGTAAAGAGAACAATAGCAGTAATTTTCACAGATGTCTTATGAATGAGCCAAAGAAATCAATGTGGTACAGAACTTTAGTGATCCAAATACACTGCTTATATTTATATTTGAAAAACCTGGGGCAGTGTAAATGTCTCTGTTGAGGCAGTGTGATTAAGCATTTATTTATCCTAAATATTAGAATACTTATATTTAAAATTTAAAGGCAATATTATACTGAGAATTTTAATGAAAAAATCTGCATATATTCCATGAATATTTTAGGCCAACTTTTTAACTCAATATTCTTTTTCTTTGTCAGTAGAAGACTCACCTTTGGGTGATTTGTTAATATCCACTATCAATAAAATTTTAAAAGACTTATTCTAATTGTTGAGGAAAGGGCTTTTTATGATATATGGGAAAATTACAGCAAGGAAACAGACCTCGCAGTCTTGACTGTGGAAAACAGATGGCAAGTGTAAGTATATCTGGTTGGAATCAGCAAAGTTAGCTTAAGGAAAGGGAAGGATTCGTTGTGGGGATCCTGCAGTATCTCTTGGAACTCAAGGATGTAAAAACTGCCAGGTTTCAGGAAAGTCTGCCTCTGAAACCTGCACAATCATCTCAGAAACAGATGCTGTTCTTCGTAAGAGAGCAGGTGAAAGTGTAGATGACTCAATGGATTTACCAAAGTTCGAAGGAAAACACGGATTCTGACGAGCAAATAAACTGCAAATGTTAGACCTCTGCATTGAGCATGTTCTGAGCCTCTCTACACAAAGAATGCTTAAAAAAAAAAAAAGAAAAAGACAGAAGGAAGCAAAAAAGACATTTATTTTTTCATTTCCTCAAACAGATTTCTTTATTTTGCTCTCTGAAGAACATTTTTCTTAAAAATAAAATTGTACTACCTTCATATGGCTTCCTGCAGCAAAGGCTATCAAATCTTGGAGTGGAATCATAATTTTTGGTAGCATTGTGACCTATGTAGTAGGAATTTGTTCACACATTTTAATGAAAACACTCCTGCCCTCAGGGTTTCTAATATCAACATGGTCCAAAATAAAGTGTAGAGTCATGTGTAGTGGGAACTTCTGATGGTGTTTAGAGTCAAATGGTTAATTATAAATTCTAAAAAGAAATAATAAATGTTCAGCCTAAATTGAATTGCTTGATTGATTTGCCTTTTTTAGATTGATCATACTTATTTCTCACAGACAACTTCGAGTGTTTGGTCAAAAGGCTGCTTCTCTTGTTCTACCAGGTTCAAACATTCCAGTTGAGCATTGTCTGCCTCCCTAGGGTCTCTGTTATAGTGCTCCACTCTTAAAATGGTTTCTTCAGGATTTCTTAAGGAAAGATCCTAAGAAATTCATGATTTTCCTTCTAAATCAGAAAAATTTGTGAATTTACACTTTCTTTGTTTATTCAACAAGTGTTTTTGACAACTTATTTTGTCCCAACCAGTTCTAGGGAATTGGAATGCTTCAGTGAAACAAACAGAAAAACAAACATCGTTTCCTTCATGGAGCTTACATTCTAGTGGGAGAACATAGAAACAAAAAGCATAATAAACAGTGAGTTATGTATTGTTTCAGAGGGTGCTGGGTGCCATAGAAAGGAAAATAGAACAAGGCAAAGAGGATTTGTAGTGAAATGAGATAGGTTTCAATTTGAAATCTCTTTTTTATAGTTTGTATATTTTATTTCCTTGACTGTAAACCTAGAGGCTTCTCATATGGCTTCCAGCACTGCACAGCAGTGACCCTACTGCTTATGCCACTGCAACTGGGCCAGGTTTTGATCTGAAACTGGGTGGTTTGTATAGGGTTTATTGAGCAGGTGACATTTGAAGTAAAGCCTTGAAGAAGTACATAATACTAGAGATACTGAGGGATGGGAATTACCAAGTACAGAGGACAGCAAATGCAGAGGTCCCGGTGTGTGTGCATGGGCAGCAAGGAGGCCAGTGGGACCGGAGTGGAATAATTCAGTGGCAGAGCAGAAGTCAGGAGCTCGGGGTCATATCTTGTGCACCTTTTAGGATATTATGAGTTAACTTGCATTCTTTCCAAATCCGTACATTAAATCCTAATCCTCAGAAACTGTGAATATGACCTTATTTAGAAATAGGGCTGTTGCAGATGTTGTAAATTAAGATGAAGTCATACTAGTAGAGTGTACCCCTAATCCAATATTATTGGTGTCCCTATAAAAAGGGGAAATTGGAGGCCCAATCATGGCAGGGAACAGATGGCACCACCAGTTAGGAGGCTATAGGCCACATGGGAGGCCCAGGTTCAGTTCCTTGGCTCATCTGAACACACTGGGGATAGTTGTGTGTGCCTGTAATCCTAACTACCTGGGGGATAAGGACAAGGTGAGGACTGGAAAGGTGAGACCTTGTGAAAAAAATGACCATCTTTGTCTCTCTCCTTTTCTCTCTCTCTCTCTTTCATTAAGTAACAATTGAATGAAAGAAAGAGAAGGAGAAGGAGAAGAAGAAAGGAATTTAAACATAGTCAGACACACACACACACAAAGACCATGTGAAAATGAAGTTGAAGATTAAGGTGATGCTTCTATAAGTCAAGAAATGACAATTGCCAGCAAACCATCAGCAGCTGTGAAACAGGTGTGGAGTAAATTCTTTCTCACAGCCCTCAGAAGGAAAGACCCCTACCAAAAGCCAAAAGTTTTGATCTTGGAGTTCTGGCCTCCAGAACAGAATATTTCTGTTGTTTATATAATACACACACCCAGTGTGTATTATAGAATCCCTAGCAAGCTAACACATATGGAATTGTAAGGGCTTTTTCCTTTACTCTGAGTGACATGGGAGGCATTGCAGAGTTTTACTTTTCTTTTTTTATATTAATTTTCTAGTTGGCACATGTACTTATCAGAGACAGAGAGAGAAAGTGAGAAAGCACCCTGCCCCATGGGGGATGATCATATAGCAATCTCTTCTCCATTCTCCCTTCTGAGCTTTTGGGCAGGTTTGTACATGAGTTCAATATGTTTTTCCAGCTGCCATGCCCAAGACTCAAATTGCATAGTTGGCCATGTGAGATGCAGTTGTATTCATCAGCACACCACTGGCTAGCCCTGATTTATACTTTACAAGAACATTTCAGGATGCTGTATAGGGAATCACTCAATGAGCAAAGGTATGATATTGAAGTCTTGTATTGAGACATGATGGTAGCTCAGACTAAGTTGGTAGAGAGGTTGAGTGAGAAGTGGTTGGTTCTGATTATTCTGAATGTGGAAATGACAGAATTTTCTGATAGATTGGATGTAAACTATGAGAGAAAGAGAAGTGTCAGGAATGACAGTAAGGTTTTGGACTTAGAGTACTGGTGGTTTGAGTTTTCATCCACTGAGATGAGGAAGGCTGTGGATGAATTAGACTTTTGTCTGGTTTTAGTGGAAGATGGTTGGAGTTTCAGTTTTGGACATATGAAGTCTGAGCTTTCCAAGGAAAGCCAAGAGAAGAATTATCAAGTAACAGCACAAAATGTAGTCTTATCCTTTCAATGACTCTAAAAGATGTTATCAGAGATCAAATTCTTCATTTGTAGATAAGTAGAAATCTAATGCTGACTAATTTAATAACAGGTATTTAGTGGCTTAGGTGGACACCATAACAATAAGGAATTAGATACACAAAAAGATGTTGTGATGTTGCAAGATAGCTTTTAATTAAAAAATTCACAAAAAAAGTTCTGTTCTCAAGCAAGGCCTATCTGCTACTTTACATAACATAACATACATTATTTATGCTGTACATATTTTGAAATAGGTTGAAGGAGTCTAGTGAGAGGAGTTAGTCCTAAGAAGTATGACTTCAGTGCTCTTTCTTTGCCATGATAGGTAATGTTTTCTACTACTCTACTTTCTTAGCTTTCCATATATTCAGTGTTGCAGGCTTACATCTCTGTTCAGCTACAATTAATTTATGCTAAATATTCTTACTTAGTATTCCCTCCCTCCTGAAAAAATCAATACCCATGACCATTAGTCTCCAAGTTATTTTCATTAGGCATTTTGGAGTCCATTAGAATGCAAATGAAAAGAAGTGATCCCAGGTCTAATATATGAAAAATTAAAGAGTTTTTTAAGGATGTTTATTTTGAATTTTTTAGCAACAGTAGCATTCAAAACCAACTCCAAGTGCAAGCAGCATTTTTATTGGATATTTTAAGTGTTGTTTTCTTATGGGTGATGGCAGAGGCAGCAGTTGGGAGGTACTGAAGAGCAGGGGGACTAGAAGAGCCTTCGAAGTGGCAGGCAGCCAGCTGGGGCGGAGGCTGCAGGGCGTGGGTGTGCAGGGAAGCTGCGAGGGGAAGGAGGTGTGAGGAACAAGTGGAGATGGTAGAAAATGTTCTCGAACACAAGAGAGGCAAGCAAGAAGGTGGGAAAGGCTGAGGGGGAGCATCCTGCATAGTTAATGACCACACATGATATGGTTGAATTTCATTTGGCTTGTTGGCCTAAAAATGATATGAAGAAGATTACTTCATGGTGAAGATAAATGAGGCAATCACCCTTTTGTCACCTTCTGGTGCTGGGCAGGGTAAGACACTTTTCCTATGTAAACACTTTTGTCAGAGGATTCTGATATAAATCTTCTCATCTATCAGTTTTGTGAACTTGGGGCACCCTAAACTCCCCCTACCATTGCCCTCACTCCTTCCAGTACTCCTAAAAATAATTGAAATACAATGCAGAGATAAACGTAGCATGATTATCTGACTGTAGATATAGCTACTGCCTGAAGTATTAAAGAAAAAAAAGTAGTTTCAGATAGAAATACAAATTTACTTTGTCATAAAATTCCAAATTCTCTTACTTTACCCACTATTGTTAAGAGTTGGAAGAAGTGTTTTCTCAGCTCATCAATCTCACAACTTCAATTGTAGAACTCATTTTTGTTCCTTCCAGAAGCAGTAGGCTGTTTCTTTACCTGAGGCACATCCTCAGTTGCTACCAGGATCCTTGAGACATTCTAAAATCCTTCGGTGAAAGGGACACTTAACATTGTATAGTGAAAAACAGGAGAAATTTGCTCCTTTTCCCCTGTGTGTGCTATCAACTTTTCTTTCAATGCCATTTCTCCCCCTTGTGTTCTGTAGATTTTGTTTTCTTGGACAGAAGCATTTGAATTCTTCCTTAAGTCTCTATCTTCACTGTGAAAGCTTAGATTCCTCACCTTTCCAAGTTAAATTCCCTATTTGACCAGAGCAACAGAGTGAGTAAGTAATCAGCTAGGGCCTGAAGCCAGGTATGTATAAACCCAATTTCACAACATCAGGTTTTTCTATTCCATTGTGGGACCTGGTCAAGCAGACAGGGACAGGTGAGGGTATTTTATTTAATAAATAAATAAATAAATAAATAAATAAATTAATTAATTAATTAATTTTTTGGAGAGGTTTTTGCTATAGAGTGTGTGCACACTCCAGAAAGACAGAGAGAGACAGACAGAGAGAAAGCAAGAAATCACCCCCCCAGGGGGAATGGCCATGCCACAATCCTTTCTCCTCCATTCTCCTCTCTGGATCTTGGGCACGCATGCACATACACACAGCATGAGTTTAAGCCACTGAGTCTGGGACTTGAACCGTGGTCAACTACGTGGGAGTCCAACGACATAGCCATTATGCCAATCGCTGGTCCCCAGGTGAGGGTATTTTAAGCAGAGAAGGATCATGTGAATAGGTGGGAGTACCCAGAAAGTATATGAAACTCAGCACAGCTCAGGGTGGCCAAGTTGCTCTAGGGGAGCAGTAATGAAAATTCAAACCAGTCAGTCTTGGGGTGAAACTGGCGATTTTTATGTTAGTGATATGTGTGTGTGTGTGTGTGTGTGTGTGTGTGTGTGTGTGGATATTACAATGACACCCAGATCATTGCTGGAGTCTGCAATTAACTCACATGGTGTGATTTAAGGAGCTATGGGAATATTTTCTTTTCCTCTCCACCAAATCTTTATTTTCTAGATCACATTCTGGTACAGATCCTAGCCCTCAAAATTAACCCCTTTAGCTTTTTAAGATATTATTTTTTATTAAAATGTACTTATTGTTTTTGGAACAATAGCATATTAACTATTCTTGACTATTAGCACATTCTTTTCACTTATTTACTCATTTATAACAGATGTCTGACCAGATTCCTCCATTAGGTAAAAAGATAAAAAAAGTGAGTCCCAACAATTCCTGACCTCATGATTTGCTTCTAGTTGTGGAAACAAAGTGTTGAATACACTGAAAAAATGCTTTGATAGGTAATCGTGCAGGAGCTGTGGCCATGGGAACTGCCTGCCTGCCTCAGTAAGTAGTGTTTGAATATACAGGAGAAGTAGAATGCTTCCTTGATGATACAAAAAAAGGAGTGATCTTCTAAAAAATTAGGAATTTACCAACTACTGTGGGAGAGGCCTAAGGAGAGAGTAGCTATGTAGAAGACCCGAGGTGGGAGGAAGAATGATACTTCAAGAACCAGCTCAGGTTGGCTGGAGGCTAGCATGTACCGAGGTGGCTAGAGTTAGGTTAGGCTAGAGTCTGAAGAAAGGAATGAAAGGGGAAGATGGCTCAGCAAGAGACAGAGCATCCAGGGTTCTGACTTCGGTTTTATTTTGTTTTCACAGTAAAGATTTTGCTTTTGTCCTGACCACAGTGGAGATTATTGATGGATTTTAAACTAGAGAATGGCATAATGGAGATATATGACTTAGTGGGAAGCAGTATAGAAAATACTTGAGAACTGGTTGGATCTGTAGGCAAAAGCAAAAGCTAATGAGGCTTGTGGCCATGGAAGCATTCACAAGCTAATAAGAGAGAATGTTTATATAGTAATCCCAGTCACATATCATATTTGACCTAATCATATATCATCATGTACCATAAATTCATACATATATGTGTATGCACTAGATGGGGATATGACATGTATGGTTAGCAATTGGGATGTTCTCTTGTCACTTTATTAAGAAAGATAGGAATAAATTGTTCTTCCCCCACACTTTCTTATTCCCAGGGGAAGGAATAGAAATCATTAATTCAATTGCAGTTTGAGGTACCGATGGGACCTCAGAGTAGAACAGAGCATAGGCAGTTGACTTTGATGGATTTACTAAAGACCCATGTGGCTCCACAGGACCCACATGGGTACCATCTGGTGATATTCCTTCCTTGTGAAAACATATACCTTTCTGTGTCCCTGCCTGATATCTGTAAGTCAAGAAATAACCCTGTGCTGGGAGATAGATATTCAGGAGTCATTGGCATAGAGCCGAAAACATAAATGAAGATAAGGTCAGGGAGAACATACAATGGGAGAGAGATGTCCATAGGGAGAATGGCAGAACACAGTAAAATGAGTGGGTCCCAAGAATATGAGAAAAGGGAAAATGAGCTAGCCCTTAGAGATTTAAACTTTAAAAAGCAAAAGCTGGTTTTTTTTGTTTGTTTGTTTGTTTGTTTGTTTGTTTTTCCTAAACATAGCCAGATGGCTCTCAGGCCTGAAGCCAGGCATTATTTCTAATCTGATTAAATTCATTAACTTATCTAAGGAAATGGTATGTGTTCATCCAGCTGAAGATTGTTGAGTCTCAAAGACGTAGGAAAAAGGGAGTGGGGTGAGTGCTTGCCAGTGCTCATGCACATACCACACACTCTTCACAAGAGAAAGAGGGTCCATGAGAACTTCACAAACCTCCATCCATGGACAAGCCCACTCATAGGCCATTTCAACCTTAAATTGCCATTCCACTGGGAATGCTTTTGATGAGATCCAAGATTCCCACAGGTATTTGCCTCCCTGGAGTGAATACACTGTGAAATAAGATTTGAGTATTCAAGTCCCTGGGACAGGTTCAGGTTCTCATTAAAAAAAAAAAAAAATCAGCATCAGGGCCAGCAAGTAGCATGGTGGTTGAAGTGGTGGATTCCCACATGGCTGACTGCAGTTCAAGTCCCAGACATGGTGGCTTGAAACTCACACTGAGTGTGTGTGCCCAAACCTCTGGAAGAGAATGGAGAAGAACGGATTGCAGCATGGCCATTACTCCCATTTAAGGTAGTATCTTAAAACAACAAAAGTTTATTTTCTCACACTATGAAGGCCATAGTCCACATTTAGTTCCACTGAGTAGAGCTGAAATCAAGGTGTTGGCAGACCAGTTTCCCTCTGAAGGTGATATGAGGGGATCTATTCCTTGCCTCTTTTAGCTAGTGGCTAGCAGTATTCTTTGGTGTGCAAGTGTGTCATTCCAGGCTCTACCTCTGTGTCTGTGTGTGTATAATCTTCATCCTCTAAATTATAGGGATCTATAAATGACATTTAGCGCTCACCCAGATAATCTGGAATAATCTCCCTATGGTTAAATTTTTAAGTAAATCATATTGGCAAACATCTCATCTCCCTCTTTTTTTCCAAAGAAGATAACATTTACAGGTTCAACGGATTAGGACCTCATCCTTGGTGCTACCAATTAGTCTGCTGCAATAAGTTTGTAAATTTGATCCTTGGAGAGTTATCCACTGGCAGTGGACTGCCAAACTCAGGCTTCTGAGTTGGACCAATGGGGAAATTGAGGCACGGAAGTAACTTACTCAAGGTCACTCAGCCTTTCAGTGGATTTGTGATATGAGCAGTGTACTGACAAATCTCAGGTTTCTAAATTGGACATGGCGTTAGTGGATTCTCTAAGGATTGAAGGCCATCCTGTTGGGCTGTGTAGGCAATGATCTGGTATATTTATCCTTATGAGCTCACATCCTTCTCTGTGTCACTACTTGTCATTGCATGGCAATGTATATTATTTCCTCCCTTTTGAATGTCTATGGGATGTACT
>NW_006159488.1:667652-681700 GCF_000334495.1 Tupaia belangeri chinensis
GGTGGCTGAACCTATAACAAAAAATCGAATGGAAATAGAATGGAATATAACATCCAGAAGTGACCAGGGACAGACTGAAGTCTAGTGATGGAACCTAAGAGACTTTAGATCAAATACATTTTAGAATAAAAAAAAAAAAATGGCCAGACCTTACTCAAGACTCTTGGTTGTTCTGCCTTTATAAGAAGTCTCATAGCTTACACATAATGAGTGCTACTTGCCAGACATTGTTCTAAGCATTTATATGCCTTCATTTATTTGATCATCACAAAATCCTTATGAATTAGACAATAATACAATTCTTACTTTATATATGGAGAAATTGAGACACAGAAGTAATTTAACCAAGGTCACTTAGCCTTGTAAGTGGTTTGTGATATAAGCTGAGGAAATCTGGTTTCAAGACTGATGCCCTTGATTTCAGTTCACCATATATAGTCGAGTTTTCATTCCTGTGTACACTAGTTTACTTTCTTCTTGCTTTTCTACTAGGCCACAGCTCTTCAAAGTCATGAGTTATAGGCGCCTGTAGTACCACGTGCGCAATGATGTACACTTGGTGCCCTCTGTGTTGCTGTTTGACACACTTTTTGATTTTATTTGTCATGAGGCTGCTTTGAGGGAGTGACCTAAGTTTCACCAAAGAGGAATCTGGGTCTAATAAAAAAAAAGCTGAGCAAACAACAGGGCAAATTTCCTGCAGCAAATAACAGCCTTCACATGTTTAGGAACTCTTGGTTATGGCTTCAGGACTGATAAAAGATGCATTGTGATGGAATGCATGGCTGTGTAAGCTGTATTTCACACCCAACTTTCAGAACATTAATGAATGTGGACAATCATAGCTAGAAAAAAATGGAAGGATTGAAGCTTTCATTTACATTTTGTCTACATATAAATATATTCTCAAATAGAATTTTCAAAAAAATTTAAGCAATGGCACTGGAAAAACTGGGTATCCACCTTCAGAAAGATGAATCTGAACTCCTATCTGTCACGATTAACAAAAATCCACTCAAAGTGGATCAAAGATCTAAATATAAAATCTCAAACTATAAAATTACTGGTGGAAAAAACTGGGGAAACTCTGGGAGACATTGGGATAGGCAAAGACTTCTTAAATAAAACCACCAAAGCATAGGCAATAATCCCAAAAATAGACAAGTGGAATTATATCAGATTAAGAAGTTTCTGCATGGCAAAAGATATAGTGAGTAGTGTGACTCTACAATCCTCAGAATGGGAGAATATTTTTGTAACATGTGCTTCCGATAAGTGACTGATAGCCAGAATACACAGGGAATTCAAGCGGCTTATCAAAAAAAAAAATTAACCCAATTAAAAGATGGGAAAAGGAGCTGAATAAATAACTCTCTAAGGAAAACATACGAACAGTCAAAAAGCATATGGAAAAATGCTCAATATCCCTCACCATAAAGGAGGAGAAGATTAAAAAAACAATAAATTATAAATGCTGGTGGGGATGTGGTAAAAGGGGAACCCTCCTACACTGCTAGTGGGAATGTAAATTGGTCCAGTCACTGTGGAGAACAATATGGAAGTTTCTAAAAGATCTACTAATAGAACTACCATATGACCCAGCAATTTCACTCCTGGGAATCTACCCAAGTGATAAGAGATGGCTCCATCAGAAAAGTGCTTACACTTCTATGTTTATTGCAGCATTATTCATAATTGCTAAGACCTGGAACCAACCCCAAAGTCCATGAACAGATGAATGGATTGAAAAAGTGTGGCACATATACACAATGGAATACTACTCAGCCATAACAAAAACAACAAGACCCTGGCATTTGATAAAAAGTAGATGAATATGGAAGACTTACTGCTGAGTGAAGCAAGCCAGGCTATGAAAGAGGGACATTAGATGTTTCCACTTAACATATACCAACTGTCCACATTCTGTGGTGGAAACTGAGAGATTAGAGGACATAGAAACATTTAAAATGGTTGAGACTTTGGAGACAATGTGGGTAGAGGGTGGGAAGAGAGGAAGATTGTAAGGAAAGAAATTAAGGAGGAAAATAGAGACATTTATGGGATGCAGATATGGGTTATTATGGGTTATTATCTGTTTATGATAATGTATTTTGTATCCTCAACTGGACCGGTGTGAAGCATATTCATATTGGGTAAATTCAACTTACAAGCAAAGTAAGATGGGAGAAGGAGATGAAAAAAACACTCTCTAAAGATGACATACGAATGGCCAAAAGGCATATGAAAAAATGTTCAACCTCCCTCATCGTAAGGGAAATGCAGATAAAAACAACAATGAGGTACCACCTAACCCCAGTCAAAATGTCTAATATTAAAAAAAAAAAATGATAAGTGTTGGCGGGGGTGTGGTGAAAGGGGAACTCTTACACTGCTGGTGGGAATGTAGATTGGTCCAACCACTCTGGAGAATAATTTGGAGATTCCTCAAAAATCTACAGATAGATTTGCCATATGATCCAGGGATCCCACTCCTCGGTATCTACCCAAAGGACAGAGGAATTCTTCATTGGAAAAGTGCTTGCACATCTATGTTTATTGCAGCACTATTCACAATTGCTAAGTCATGGAACCAACCCAAATGCCCCTGTATGGAGGAATGGATTGAAAAACTGTGGCACATATACTCTATGGAATACTACTCAGCCATAAAAACCAACAGAACCCTGGCTTTTGACAGAAAGTGGAATAATATGGAATATGTACTGCTGATTGAGGCAAGCCAGGCTATGAAGGAGAGACATTGTATGTCCCCACTTAACATATACCATATGTCTGCATTCTATGACTGAAACTGGTTGACAAACGGTTGAACAAACACAAGAGATGGGTGTGAATGTCAGACGAGGTGTATGTGGAGGAGTGGGGCCTAATGAAGGACATTTGGAGAAGGGATACAGAGGTAGAGCATTGGGGAGGTGTGGCTTTATCTGTTAAAGATATTTTGATCAACGAGTCTGGGGAGAAATGTGCACATATCGAAATGATCTCATGGTAAGCCAAACAATATGATTGAAAGTATATACAAAATAAATAAATAAATAAATAATGTGAAAAAAAGTGATATATAGTGATTAAATGTATATATAAAAATAGAATCATCTTACAAAGTGGAGTCACTCTGGTCAAGTTTTTGAGGATCATTCATTGCTTTCACTAGAGATCAAATATTAACTCTGACTTGCTCACACACAGAGTTTCTTATGACCAGAGCTGTTGTGATCATTCACAGCCTATCAAAAAATGCAACCAGACTCTCATGAAGATTTCTTCCTCCTACCAACTCCCCTCCCCCCCCCAATCTGGCTCTTGCTGCCAGGAATGTTGTTATCTTCCTTCTGCTGTCCCAGATATACACATAGAAATTCACTCTGGGCTGGGACATTAAGTCAACATCCAGGCAGTGCATCCAGACATAAATTTTAATTCCTTCAAAGACCACCCTGGGCATGTGAGACAATTAAATTCCTCACCTGAGAAAGATGAGCAAGTGTAAAAAAAAACTCAAGGAACCAAACAAAGAAGCCAGATACTATGACAGAACTTTCCCTGCTAAATATTCATTACCAACTTTCTAGGATAAAAGTAACACCTAACCTCGCACCCAATACAGTTGTCCTTCTCTGGCAGCTGCCCACCCCCATGCCTTTCAGGCATAGGGGTGTATTTCCTCCTTACTAGAAATCTTTACTTTTCTATGAAAACTTCTCTATCCCTATCTCTATCTTTACTTTGCTCATGAAATCCTTGTCCATTGTTGTAGTACTGAGATTGTCTATTCTCAAATATCAAATATAATTTTGAAGTCAATAGTATAATAATAATAATAATAGTACCATTTCAACCAAAGGGAAAATGGGTTCCTGTTACAGATGGATGCTCTATTCTATTCCACCTGGTCAATCAAGGACATTAGCAGAAATGGCAGTAAGATTCTTGCTAGCTCCCATGTGGCTCTGTGCTCAGAGAGGCCATCAGAAGGACCTGCCCTCTCTTAGCTGGGGCCTCTTCAAGTCTAATTACTGTGCAGAGGTCAGGTACGTTTGACGGATTTCAACATTCTGACGTTACCTCTTGACATCTCCATTGTTGAAGGTTGTGCCTTTCAGAAGTTTCTTCCCCACTTTATGCTGGAATCAGAGAAGCAAATTACATACACTGAGAAGCCCTCAGCCATGGTACAGTATAGTCTCAGATCTCTTCACTCACTGAGCTTCCTTAAGCATAATAACAACATAACACAAATGACTCAGGAATTAAGATCAAGGAAATTTATCTCTTTAGGAGGCCTCATCTTAGCATTTCACAATCTATGAAATGGATAATTGAGCTGTAGTATTGCAGATGTTGCCCAGCTTTCAGGTGTTTTCTATTACATTTAAGTGCATTAGTCCTTCCCTCATCCCACATCAAACATTCAACTGCTGATTGAGGCAAGCCAGGCTATGAAGGAGAGACATTGTATGTCCCCACTTAACATATACCATATGTCTGCATTCTATGACTGAAACTGGTTGACAAACGGTTGAACAAACACAAGAGATGGGTGTGAATGTCAGACGAGGTGTATGTGGAGGAGTGGGGCCTAATGAAGGACATTTGGAGAAGGGATACAGAGGTAGAGCATTGGGGAGGTGTGGCTTTATCTGTTAAAGATATTTTGATCAACGAGTCTGGGGAGAAATGTGCACATATCGAAATGATCTCATGGTAAGCCAAACAATATGATTGAAAGTATATACAAAATAAATAAATAAATAAATAATGTGAAAAAAAGTGATATATAGTGATTAAATGTATATATAAAAATAGAATCATCTTACAAAGTGGAGTCACTCTGGTCAAGTTTTTGAGGATCATTCATTGCTTTCACTAGAGATCAAATATTAACTCTGACTTGCTCACACACAGAGTTTCTTATGACCAGAGCTGTTGTGATCATTCACAGCCTATCAAAAAATGCAACCAGACTCTCATGAAGATTTTCCCCTCCCCCCCCCAATCTTGCTCTTGCTGCCAGGAATGTTGTTATCTTCCTTCTGCTGTCCCAGATATACACATAGAAATTCACTCTGGGCTGGGACATTAAGTCAACATCCAGGCAGTGCATCCAGACATAAATTTTAATTCCTTCAAAGACCACCCTGGGCATGTGAGACAATTAAATTCCTCACCTGAGAAAGATGAGCAAGTGTAAAAAAAAACTCAAGGAACCAAACAAAGAAGCCAGATACTATGACAGAACTTTCCCTGCTAAATATTCATTACCAACTTTCTAGGATAAAAGTAACACCTAACCTCGCACCCAATACAGTTGTCCTTCTCTGGCAGCTGCCCACCCCCATGCCTTTCAGGCATAGGGGTGTATTTCCTCCTTACTAGAAATCTTTACTTTTCTATGAAAACTTCTCTATCCCTATCTCTATCTTTACTTTGCTCATGAAATCCTTGTCCATTGTTGTAGTACTGAGATTGTCTATTCTCAAATATCAAATATAATTTTGAAGTCAATAGTATAATAATAATAATAATAGTACCATTTCAACCAAAGGGAAAATGGGTTCCTGTTACAGATGGATGCTCTATTCTATTCCACCTGGTCAATCAAGGACATTAGCAGAAATGGCAGTAAGATTCTTGCTAGCTCCCATGTGGCTCTGTGCTCAGAGAGGCCATCAGAAGGACCTGCCCTCTCTTAGCTGGGGCCTCTTCAAGTCTAATTACTGTGCAGAGGTCAGGTACGTTTGACGGATTTCAACATTCTGACGTTACCTCTTGACATCTCCATTGTTGAAGGTTGTGCCTTTCAGAAGTTTCTTCCCCACTTTATGCTGGAATCAGAGAAGCAAATTACATACACTGAGAAGCCCTCAGCCATGGTACAGTATAGTCTCAGATCTCTTCACTCACTGAGCTTCCTTAAGCATAATAACAACATAACACAAATGACTCAGGAATTAAGATCAAGGAAATTTATCTCTTTAGGAGGCCTCATCTTAGCATTTCACAATCTATGAAATGGATAATTGAGCTGTAGTATTGCAGATGTTGCCCAGCTTTCAGGTGTTTTCTATTACATTTAAGTGCATTAGTCCTTCCCTCATCCCACATCAAACATTCAGAATCCTAATTGGTTATGTGTTTTATAAAACAAGTAGTGGGAAGATACCACTTTATTTTTGTCTCTTGCCTTCATTCAGCAGCTTTATTGAGGTGTAATAAATCTCGTATGTTAAAAGTATACAGCTTGGAATGCTTTGACAGATAGATACATAGTTGTTAGGAAATCATCATCACAATCAAAATAATAAACATACCCATCACTCCTCAATGTTTCTTATGCCTCTTTGTTAACTCCTGCCGGATTTTCCTACCTTCCCCCATCCCAAGGCATCAACTCATCTGTTGAACCTTTCACGTTTATTGTCTTCCTGTATTACAAATTTCCAGTACAGTTTGAGATGGAAGAGGCAGGATATTTAAAATAATAAAGTAGTTTCCTGTGTGAAGCCAAATCAAGTATATTTTGATGTTTACTTGAAATAAGCTGATTGATTTGGAATGTATTATACTTCCTTAGTTTGTATTTGTAACCATTTAAACACACTTCAGAGAGAGAGGGGGAGTAAAGGAATTTTACCTGTATGTCTAAATGAACAGCATGATCAACTGCGTTTTTGTGTGAACCCCCATAGGTAGAATAGATAAGGGTGGGACAGTCCTGCTGTAAGTAAATAGAGTGTTGTTTTGTTTTGTTTGTTTTGTTTGGTTTAGTTTTATTGCCTCTTCTCTCAAAGGTGGTTACTGAGACATACCTAAAGAATCTAGTTGAACAGAGATTAAAAAGGAAATCATCAGCCCTTAGGAACTATCTTTTTTTTTTTTAAGAGGTTTTACTAGAGGGCTTGTGTGCTCACCAGAAAGACAGAGAGAGAGAGAGAGAGAGAGAGACAGAGACAGAGACAGAGACAGAGAGACAGAAAATGAGAAATCACCCTCAAGGGGTATGGCCACACCACAATCTCTTCTCCTCCATTCTCCTCTTGGGATCTTGGGCACGCATGCACACAGCCCAGCGTGAGTTTAAGCCACCAGGTCCGGGACTTGAACCACGTTTGACTACATGGGAATCCAGCCACATAGCCCTTACACCAACTGCGGGTCCCCCTCAGGTACTTCTTGATGCCCTAAACCAGTTTTGAGCATCACTACCATCTGGATTTCCTATCTCTCAGCCATTTTCTCCTATTTCTCCCCAACATCATTAAACCATGTCCAGGCATATCTCTTCCTTTTTTTACGATTTCTCATTTTGTGGGAATGTAACTTAAAGGAAAATTATATGCAGACAACATATCTACGTCTCCAAAGACTAACAAGGAATTGATTTTAACATCATCAAGAAGTTTTTGACTTGATTCCTACCTAGGAGACTTAAAACTTTATCCAACTTTTCTACTATTAATCCCCAAGACTCTTGAGGCTGATTTTAGACCTAGTAACTAAGTCTTCTGCATATAACAGTGCTTTAATCTTTTAATCTATGTTCCTACAAAAGGAGAAAGTCATGAGAAAAGGGGGAAGGATATCTGAACATATCAAGGAGCACAATGGAACAAAATTCCAGTAGTAAGTGGAGAATAGCTAGGAGGTAAGAAATCCACATTGCAGTAATCTTTTAACGCGGGGTTAATACACTGAAGTTTAGACAACTAGACTTCATGTCCAGATTTCTTTCTTTCTTTTTTTTTTTTTTTTTTGTGCTATAGAGCACGTGCACTCGCCAGACAGACAGACAGAGAGACAGAAAGCGAGAAATCACCCCCCAGGGGTGATGGCCTGCCGCAATCCCTTCTCCTCCATTCTCCTCTCAGAATCTTGGGCATGCAGACACACGCGCCCGGTGTGTTTTAAGCCACTGGGTCCGGGACTCGAACTGCGGTCGACTATGTGGGAGCCCAGCAACATAGCCATTACGCTAACTGCTGGTCCCCCAGATTGCTTTCTGATAATTGTTTTCTCTTCATTATAATAATATTAATTAAATATTTGTTTGACTAATACTGGGTTTGTACCCTTTAAAATTAGGACGTACAGATTAGCCAAGCCTGTATTTTAAAATGTATTACATTCAACAATGAAAAAAATCAGCCTATATATTTAAGAATTTGGATAGACATTGAGAGCAAGCTGACAGTAGTAGCACAAGCAATGTGCCAGGTCTGTTTGAGTCAACTCAAGTGGACCCTGGTAGAGGAATCACATTTATGCACTGAACTGACAGCACCTGTGTGTACTACGCTCCTCCTTGGCCCAAACTCTACCCAGCCTTAATTATAACAACCATTTAGTTACTTCTGTCCCCATCATCTCAGCTTCTGGGCAGCAGGATTACCACGTGGGCTACGGGACCCACAAAAGGGCCACTGCCGCTTTCCCTTGTGTTGGGCAAGCCTCTCATCTGTGTCCCTGCCCAAGGGCTCTCTCAACCAGCTGGTTTTAGATACAGATCAAATGCAATGTTCTAATAAAACTTACAAAGACTTAGTCAAAGATCACTGAAAATCGGAATATGGGAAGACAGGAGCATTAATGTGCAGGTGGCTAAAAACCATCTTTCAAGACTCCAACATAAGAATAAATAATCACTCCCAATCAAGGGTAATTCCATAAAACACACAAGTTGGAATTCCTGGCGAACGTGCTATCTTGAAGATACCAAACACTTTGAGGACCTCTCTTACCTGCACACTTTTCTGGCTGACACTGCGTGTTTGTTTTGTTTCCTGATTACAAATAGTACTCACCCTTCTTCCTGATAGCAAAAAGAATACGCTTGATCTTATCACTAGCCCCTAGGAAGCAGCTGGGGAGTTTCTGTGGCCATTTAACAGATGGTTGGAGCCAACCTCCAGCTTAAATTCTGATTAGGGCATCAGGCACCATCTCTTGGGGAACTGTGAAAACTAAATTCTAGTATTTTATATTTTCAAGTTGGCAGACATCCACACTTTATGCCTTGCCTCACAGGAATAAACAAGAGCTGGCTTATTCTGTATACGTGTTATAAAGTCAACTTTCTTTATGTAATTGTTATTGTACACAAGAAATTATTAGAAATTAGGAGTGAGATCGTTTTTGGAGGTAAGAGAAACACTGGCCATATGTGTGTGTGTGTGTGTGTGTGTGTGTGTGTAAATGTGCTGATAACAGAGGCACAAGGAAAAAGGAAAAATACCATCCAAAAATACCCAGCCCAGCATCTTGAAAATACTTGGAGATGCTTTGTCTTATATTAGGCACGCTTCTCTAGTAAGAAACAAATGACCTTGTAGCACAATGCATTCAGTATAAAGTAATTTATTAGATACTTTCCTCAAGGACAAATTTTGGAGAAAGACACCCTTAATTTGTAGGTCAAGTTCTAAAAATGGCTTACATTTTTGGCACATTTCACTAGTTATAAAACCTTTTCTTTTTATTTATTTATGTGTTTATTTATTTTACATTCAATCATTGTACCAAATGAATTTTCTCATCATGAATATACTGTATATTGGTTCAAAGATATTGCCATACATATTATCATCAACAGATAATTCAACACGAAACCTTTTCAGGGATGACCACAAAGTGCAGTGGTTGGACCCTGTGTAGACAGCTGTATCCAACAATTGCAGTTCAAATCCTGACCCTGGTAGCTTGGAAACACTCTGGGAATGTGCGTGAAAATGCCCCAAACTCTGAAAGGATGGAGAAATGGGGGGGTGGGGGGATGACTGTAGTATGAACACAGTTGATGAGGCAGGAGGGGGGTTCTCTCTCTGGCAAGTGCATGTGTGTCTGGCAATGAAAAAAAAAAAACTTCGCATTCACTACTTCAGTGCTCCTTAGCACAGTTACTTATAACAAGTGGGATAGAATTATTATTTCTATTTTACAGATGAAGAACTGAGTTTAGAACTAATGATTTAGGCTAAAACATAGTAAAGGGCAAAGACAAAGTTCACATCCAGGTCTACTGACCTAAGAATCTCTATTTTCCATTTAGTTTAGCTGAAAATCTGTGTCAGGGTGAAAAAGAAGTCTAGAATAAATGTAAGTGAGCAGGAAGCCCATGGAGGCTGAGACAAAGTGATAGGCAAGAGGTCTCCTAGTTACCAGGGACCAATTAGGAAGCAATGGGCTTTGAGTGAAAGGAGACCACCTGGCGTATAGAGCTGAACAACCTTTATATACAACAATGTTCAACTGAATGTCCACGGAAATCTCTTCTTGTATATAAAGACTAAAGATTATTTTAAAAAATTTATATCTATTCCAAGGGCAAGAGAAAGAGACAGAGAGAACCTTAAGCAGAGTCTTGATGCTACAGTCTACCCTCAGCCTTCAGCCAGTCCCAGACTGGGGGCAAACACATACATGCATTCTCAGAAGGTCTCTGGATTTCAACTAGAAACTTTTTTTTTTTTTTTTGAGGGATTGCCTTGCAGAGCATTGCATTTTACTGCTCTGCTACCTTCTAGTCCTTGACACCTAAAGATTCTTGATAAAATAGATTTCAAAGCACGCTTTCATTTACTTTTTTATTTAAGGCAGTGTTTTGCCATGTGATGATCCTCCTGCCTCAGCCTCCCCAGTCTCTGGAATTATAGGCACGCATTACCTGGCTTTTAGCTTGGACCAGGATTTGACACTAGACCACTAGACCTCCCAGGTGGTGTCAGCCTGAGGAGCGAGGCAGAAGCATCTCAGTAGCGTATCATGTGACTGAGCAAAGGCATGCTTTTAAGTGCATGGAAATGCTGTTGTGGGAAGGTGGTGGATTGGGGAGCAGAAGGTGGTAAGGGAAAGGGAGAGGTCTAGAAATGAAGAGAAATCATTAATCCAGCGAAGTCAGTAGGGCTACAGCCAGCAGTGTTCTATTTCTGGAGCTTGATAAAAAATAAATGGCTTCATTTAATTATTATTACTTACATCTATACCTAAAAATTCTTTTTTTTTTAAGAGGTTTATAGGGTGCATGCGCTTGCCAGACAGACAAAGAGAGACAGAGAGACAGAAAGCGAGAAATCACCCCCCCAGGGGGGATGGTCACACCATAATCCCTTCTCCTCCATTCTCCTCTCAGGATCTTGGGCACTCACGCACACACACCCTGCGTGAGTTTTAAGCTACCAGGTCCAGGACACGAACCGCGTTCGGCTACATGGGAATCCAGCGACATAGCCATTACGCGAACTGCTGGTCCCAATACCTAAAAATTCTTAACATTTATGTTACACTTATCAATTAAAAATACACTTTTGAAAATGATCCCACATTTGGTGAAAGGCTGAAAATGAAAAGTAACTAAAACCAGAGTGGAGTGGGCATTGAGCAATATAGCTACAACTCATTGAGGTCTATATCACGCCAGACACATTACTCATAGAATTTATTATTCTTGCAGAGTTGTAAGAGTAGGTGTTAATTATCAAAGAAAATCGATACTCAAAGAGTTGAAGATACTCATCTAAAAGCACACACAAGTGTAAGTACATGAATTCTAAACTAGGTTTATCTGGTTCCAAAGCCAGCTTGCTTTCTCCTGAGGCTGGCTCCTTCATTCCGCTCTCTCCTGCTTAGCTACACAGGGGGGTGGGGCGGGTAGAGGGGAGTGATGGATGGTGGAAGTTGTGGGAAGGGAAACAGGGACCATTCTCCGTACATTCTCAGCAGCCTGTAACTTGCAATATTCTCTCTACAGTGGAAGCACAAGCAGGAGGAGTCTGAACTCTGTCCATGCTGCAGAACAAGGCTCAAGGCTTGTTTTCTGTCACTCAGATAAGCTCCAACAGAGTCAGGGAAGATCAAAGTCATATGTAGCAAAGATTAATTTTTTAATTAATTAAATAGAAATTAACTTTAGAAAGAAATGCTTTCTTAAGGTTATTAAAGTTATCTGAGAAAAATCAGGGTGTTAAGGAAATCTTCAGGAAATTCATGATTAGATCCTATATTTGTTTCTGCTCTTTGGCTGGCGTTCATTTTATTCACATCATTGGCTTGAATCATATCTAGTTTCTTTCATCTCTACTCAAGTAGATAATATTTATTTTCTACCTGCTACAAAGGTTACTAAAGTTACTGTTTGTTGGTTGGTTTGGGGGGAAAATTTGAGTTCTTGAAAGAAGATTTTTTAAAGTTACAACTCATCTTGTCTATGTTTGCTTTATTAAAAATAAATAAAACATAAATTAAGCATAGTAATATTTTTAAAAAATCAGAAAGAATCAGTAACCTACAGTACAAATCATTATCTAAGAATAATCATGATACCTCTATATATTCTACAAAAATATGTGTTTTAAATTTTCTTTGTAGTATTTTCTCCCTACAAAAGTCAGTGCATAAGTGTATGTTTGGCTGGGGCTAGAATGGCAGACTGAGTCAGAAGAAAAAAATTAACAAAGGGAATGAAAAGGACATTTATAAAATGCGTGAGAAGAGAGTAATTATCACAGAGAGTCAAATAGAACTATTTATCATATGGCAATTTCAATCTCTATTTTTTGCTTTTAGTCTTAAAAGAATTAACTGGATAAACTTATCATGATAATTATGATAATATAAAACTTATAATTCCAGTTGATGTGGAGGTAGTCTTAATGATCCTGCATCTCAACCACCCCACTTAATAGAGAAGAAAACTGAGGCTTAGGACCTCAGGAAAGCAGCGCAATTACGGGGTACAGGTCAAATGGCAAATGGCTGGGAGGTTGTCCAAAACAAGTACCAGACCACACACATTTTTCTGCAACTAGCTTCTATCTAGCGAGAGAAAAACCTGCCACTGACTTGCACCTCCCTCCTGACCATTTTTGGGGAATAGAGACCTCATGTACTCATTCACCAGACACAATCCATCCCATGTTGGTCAATTGGCCTCTGAAGTATAGAAAGAGCCATGGGACATCCCCATGCTGGATTTTTCCCATTGCCTCTGAGAGAAGAAGGGTCATAAAACTGCCAACACTGAACCCATGTAATGATTCAGTGCCTACGTGCATTGATTCTCCAGAGCCCACATGATTCTTTTTACCTTGTAATAAATTTTTGAAAATTCCATAGAATAAATCAAGGTGAAATTGTTCTATTTCTATATGAAAAACACTAGCATGTGTGTGTGTGAGTGTGTGCATACACAGATAAACAAGTATCTCTACAGTGTGCCTAAAACAAGGTACCAGGGGAGTCTGGTGGTGGTGAGACCCAGACTCTCTTGGCACATCAAAAGCAAAGCACTGGCATTAGCCTTTTCACTATGTAGTGCTGACTAGCAAGGTTTGGGATTTATTTTTATTTTTATTTTCATTTTTGTTTATTTATTTTTATGGCTGATATATACAAGGTGGCCATTCTCTCAAGACAGTTCTTTTGTGAGTTAATATAAAACCTAATCCTTGGTGACAGGGACTTTCAGGACAATAATTTTTAATATGGCTTGGTAGTAACTGTTTGTTGACAATATTGCAATACATTATATAGACAAGATCATGTTATTTATTTACCTTTTCATCAAGAATTGTGCTTATACAGAATATTCCCCAGATATAAAGTAACTCTTTTCCTCTACATTTCTGTCTCCTCTGAAAAAAATAACTAGCTTATTGACTCTAAGCTGGGTATTGAAGACACTGCTAGCACTTTCATAGGGCACAAGTTGCATATTCAAGGCAGTAGGAAAGAAGTAGAGCCTATAAATCCACCTGAGTAAGAAGCACTGCATTTGCTTTAAGGTGTCATTTCTCTTCACAGGTGGGAAGCTTAAAATTGTCATTCTTGTCCTTGCTCCTTGGGATGGATGACATCATTGGGTACCTGCGAAGGTACGAGGTGTCCAAAGCATTGGGGAAGGTCCTCTGGTCAAAGGCATCAAGTCACATTGCTTCGGGTCACTGGACTCTTCTCATATACAGACACTGTGGTTTCTGTTTCATGCTTAAACTCCAAGAATCTCTGGCAAAGCTGGTACCTGGCTGTGGGGC
>NW_006159488.1:682235-703435 GCF_000334495.1 Tupaia belangeri chinensis
GGGGGGGGGCATAGTTCTGTGGCTTTTGGTTTTCTTATTTCCCCAGAGGGCAAGTTTCCAGAGGGTAGGACAGCTTTATTTCTCAGGGACCAACGGAACTTTGCCTGTTTCCTAAGTTCAAGGAACCTCTCTTCCCAGCCTTGTTGTATGGAAGGTATGCTTTTTCTCAGCTCCACTTTGGAGCGACATGATTCCTGTGGCAAGAAAGTGAAATGAGTGAGAAGAAAAATTTATACATGAAAAGCACAGTTTAATAATACAATAATCCATCTTACTACTATTATATCATATCTGTAAATAAGGATTTTTTTCTTGTAAATAATTTTTGAAAATTCCACAGAAGAAATCAAAGTGAAATTGTCCTATATGAAAAACTCAACCATGTGTGTGTGGGTGTGTATACACACACAGATATTCAAGTATATCTATATACATGATTATACACATAGAGATAGGTATCTATGTATGGATTGTGTCTGTAATTCATTATAGGGCCAAAGTCTCAACCACATTATCAAAATCTATTTTCTGTCTATTTCAAAAATTAAAAATTTATTCATTTATTATTTATTTTATTATATTATTATTATTATTATTATTATTTTGGAGATTTTTTTTTTTTTGCTATAGGGCGTGTGTGCTCACCAGACAGAGAGAGACAGAGAGACAGAAAGCGAGAAATCACCCCCCAGGGGGGATAGCCAAGCCACAATCCCTTCTCCTCTGTTCTCCCCTTGGGATCTTGGACACGTGTGCACACACGCCTGGTGTGAGTTTTAAGCCACTGGGTCCGGGACACGAACTGCAGTCGACTACATGGGAGTCCAACGACATAGCCATTATGCTAACTGCTGGTCCCATTTATTTTTTAATTGACATAAAATCATATAAATTTATGGAGTATACCATAATGTTTGAAATATGTGTACACTGTGAAATTAAGCTATTTAACATAACTCTATCTTACATTCTTATCTTTTTTTGTTGTGAGAAACCTAAAAATCTATTTATTTAGCAATTTTTAAATATATAGTAATTAGTTATTAATCATAGCATAAAATACAATAGATTTCATGAATTTA
The DNA here is from genome assembly GCF_000334495.1 of Tupaia belangeri chinensis. NCBI lineage: Eukaryota > Metazoa > Chordata > Mammalia > Scandentia > Tupaiidae > Tupaia > Tupaia belangeri. The sequence goes on from NW_006159488.1 coordinate 683,318, forward strand.
TTACTCTTTTTTTTGGAAGGGAGAAGGTTTTGCTATAGGGCACTTACGCTCGCCAGAAAGACAGAGACAAAGAGACAGAAAGTAAGAAATCACCCCCTGGGGGAATAGCCACGCTGCAATCCCTTCTCTTCTACTCTCCTCTCGGGATCTTGGGCATGCACTCACAATATATATATATATATATTTGAGAGTGTTTTGCTATAGGGTGCGTGCACTCGCCAGAAAGACAGAAAGAGACAGAGAGACAGAAAGTGAGAAATCACCCCCCCCAGGGGGAATGGCCATGCCATAATCCCTTCTCCTCCATTCTCCTCTTGGGATCTTGGGCATGCATGCACACACGCCCAGCGTGAGTTTAAGCCACTGGGTCCAGGACTCGAACTGTGGTCTACTATATGGGAGTCCAGTGACATAGCCATTATGCCAACTGCTGGTCCCAAGATTTTATATTTTTTGACCTGTATCTTCTAATTCCTGCCCCCCAGTTCTTCCCCTGGTCACTGCAATTCCAATTTCTGCTTCCATGAGTTCAACTATGTTGTATCCCACATAGAGGTGAGATCATATGGCATTTGTTTTTGTGTACTTGGCTTATTTCAATTAACATAATGTCTTCCAGTGTCATGCATATTGTCACAAATGTGTTTGTTATATTGTCACAAATGTCTTTCTTTTTGGAATATACTTCTGAGTTCCATCATTTTCAAAATAAAGGATTAATAATGTTTGACACATCATTCATTCAACCTACCACCTCAACTTTCCTTCACCCATCCATTTTTCTTTTAAATAGTGGCCAGTTAGAAGTTTTGTTTTTGTGCGTATATGCATATTTATTTCTTATAAAATTCCTGACCATGTAAAAACTACCCTTGCAAGAAAGGCTCAGCCAATAACATTTGGTGCCTTCTGGGGTAGGGGACCACTACATTAAGCTCTCTGGAGGCATATTGTAGAGGGAGGTTGTTTCTGCCTAGGGCAGCTGTTAATCAATGGGATTAGATAAGGTAGACTTGATAAAAACGCATGTGGAACAGTAAGCACAAACAATGACAGAAAGAGGTGAAAAAGTCAAAGTGGACATTAAAGAAAATAGAAAAGTTTTGGAAGACAGGCAAATTTGATGGAGGAGACAGAAATAGCAATGCAATTTTTATAGCAGGTAACTTGATCCCAGAAAGTATGTCCTTGAAAACCCAGAGGTCTGTCTCACAGCCTTTGACAGAATAAAATTGAGAATGTTTTATTTAAACCTGCCATTCACAGAGAAACCAAAGAAGGCTAACTCAACTGCTGGAGTCCTTGATAATAAGAGAAGTAGAATTTCTCCTTGGAAGGAGAAAAAGCACTTACACCAGAAGGAAATGCTAATTTCACATCCAGAGACCTGAGTAAGCCTGCACTTTGGGAAGAAGAGGTCAAAGAGGTTGAGGGAGCAGTAGATTAGGAGCCTTAAAGTCACAGCTAGAAGAAACCTCAGGTTTTCTGGCCCAGTCCTCTGACTTTCAAGACCAGGAAATAAACTCGAAGAGGAGAAGTGATGTATTAAGGGCCATACAGTTCATTAACTGAGCCAAGAATCAGAACCAAGGTGAAAAATACCTCTTTTACACATTTTGCATTTATTTTGTTATTTCTTTGGAGAAAAAGAGAGGGGAGGGAGAGATCATCAACAAGGCCTTCATGCTGTGATTCTACATCCATCCTCAGCCAGAGAGGATCATGGGTGTGCGTGCATGCACCCAGTGTGCACAGGGAAACCTTGGATGTGAACCCGGGACCTTCCCATATGTTCTCACGGAGTTTTGCATTACTGCTGTGCCACTGCAGCTGGCTCCTCTGCTGATCTTTTTGCAAAATATTTTTAACAAGGATTCCCTAGTTTGTGTCTTAAGGATGGTGAATTCATTACTTGATCGTGCGAGGGAAAAGCTTGCTTCTTATTTAAGTGACAGTACTTAAGGACTCAAGTATTCTGGAAGTTGATTATGCTTGAGAAGTAACAGCAAATAGGAGTAATCAATCATTGTCTGAATTATCTAGGTAATTACCAGGGGAAAAAGGTTAGAAAAATAAGCAAAATTGTACTTAATTCAGGCCATACTCTCAAAATTTTTCTCTGTGTTTTCTGAAATCTCTTTATGTTGTCTCATACATTTCCCTTGGTTTAGAGGAAAGCCAAGGTGTTTTTCTAAAGATTGATTCTTTGTCAAGTAGTCGTCATTAAATTGTATATTGAATTACATTCTTCAATCCTCTAAGTTCAACTTTAAGTAGATTCCCATTGTAAAAATTAGTCTTGGTTTGTGTGTGTGTGCCTATTTTTGATTATCCCCCAAACCCTGACATTGTCACTCAGGCCTGATTCTAAATGACTAGATCCTGGTATATACTTTCATTTTCCACTGAAGGTGTGAGCATATCAATTAATTTATTGAAAAATTACCTTCAAGAAGAAATAGAGGTAATGTAATAGCAGGACTTCAACATGACAATATGCTACTGATGACATGAAATGCATTAGAACTCCTTGGTAATCACTTGTCAATTTGGTATAGTTTACTGTTCACAAAAATGCCAGTACTTCAAAAGTTAATAGAAGTTAGTGGCCTTTTCCACTATTATAGCCATTATAATTTTCTGCATATTAAAAGACTATTCTGGCTCTACAAAAAAATAGAAAGAACTGACCCCAAAACCAATGGGATCAAAGTGATACTCATAAATCAAGTGTTGTACTTTTGATATAATTTCTTAAATTTAGTGTTCTTGAAAATATCTTTGGATATCCCAAGTCAACACAGAGTTCTTGAAATATTTTAGCACATTTGCCCAGCCAGATCATAGAGTATGGTTTATAAGCAGTTAAAGTTCTGGTGATGATAAAATAGAGAATAGTCCAATAATTTTAATCCACATGTAAGAGAGCTACTACCCATCCAAATTCAAAGGTGCTTGAATAGAGGGTTTTTTTAAATTTTTTTTTTTTTGAGAGGTTTTTGCTATAGGGCGCATGCACTCGCCAGAAAGAAAGAGAGAGAGAGAGAGACAGAAAGTGAGAAATCACCCACCAGGAGGGATGGCCATGCCACAATCCCTTCTCCTCTATTCTCCTCTTGGGATAGTGGGCACACATGCACACGTGTCCAGCATGAGTTTAAGCCACCATGTCTGGGACTCGAACTGGGGTCAACTACATGGGAGTCCAGCGACATAACCATTACTCTAACTGCTGGTCCCAAATAAAGTTACTTTTTATCTTACATTCCTACTCAATATTTTCACTTATTTTTTTCCTACCTTCCTATCTCATTTCTAGCATGTACATGGCATAAATAATAGCTAATTAGATGACAAAAATTATCTCTTGGCCTTTTTTATTGCAACATCTCCAGGGAAGGCTATTATAAAAACACATTTAAAAAGGAAGAGCAGTAATTGTAGAAGACTCGTAATGACCAAATGAGAAAGGTGATAATGTCAAGTTGTTCCCCAACTAGCTGTGAACCATGGACAAGCTAGCTGCCTAACCTTTCTTTCTTTTTTTCCCTTAAGAATTACTTTGTTTTTAATTTAATTTCATTTATTTATTAATTTATTTTAATTTGTCCAGAGAGGGACAGAGTGAGAGAGAGAGAGAGAAAGAGCGAACGAGAGAGAGAGAGAAAGTGAGGAAGCAAGCCACCAGGATTGAGACTCAAACTGTGGTTGGCCATGTGGGAGTCCGCACCCTTAACCACCATGCCACCTGCTGGCCCCACTGCCTACACTTTCAGTTTCTTAGTATCCTCACTTGTGAAATGAGAATAATGAAAGAACCTTCTTCACTTGGTCATTGGGCTTAGATGAGCTGGAATGCATAAAGCACCTAGAACCTGCTGGAAAAATCCAGTCACTGCTGGACAGACAGATCACTGCCTCCCAGATGAGCTTCAGCAAGCCCTTTCCTTTCTTAGGATATGGTTCATTGTGACTAAACTAGCTGACTGAGAATTCAACCAGTTTCTCAACTGTCTAGTGGTAGTAAGATTAATTTTGTGGTTCTAATATGTAGTTTGTATTTAAATGAATTGAAACAGAATAAAAAGTATCAGAGAGTTAGGCCAGCCTTGTAGCTTAGTAGTTAAGGAAGCTGGATCCCACATGGCCAACTGTGGTTTGAATCTCTGCCTGGGAGCTTGAGAAACATGCCAGGTGTGTGTGCATATGTAGGGCCCCAGATCCCAACAGGATGGAGAAATGAAAATGAAGGAATTGCAGCATGACCATGCCCTATTGAGGAGTTCTTTTTCTCTCTCCCTCTCTTTGTTTCTCTCTGGTGCACCTACATACTGTCTGGCAATTAAAAAAAAATAATACACTAGTCATGCTGGATTTTTTAAAAAAGAAAATATCAGGGACCAGCAGTTAGCGTAATGGCTATGTCGCTGGACTCCCACGTGGTTGACTATGGTTCGAGTCCCGGACCTGGTGGCTTAAACTCAGGCCTGGCGTGTGTGCATACGTGCCCAAGATCCCGAGAGGAGAATGGAGGAGAAGGAATTGTGGTGTGGTCATCCCCCCTGGGGGGTGATTTCTCGCTTTCTGTCTCTCTGTCTCTGTCTGTCTGTCTGGCGAGCACGCGCGCCCTATAGCAAAAACCTCTCAAAAAAAAAAAAAAAAGAAAATATCAGAGAGCACTATATATAGTGATTTTTGTTTTGTGATACATTTGTTCACAGATGTATTTGGGGGATACAAAATTAAAAAGAAAAGTAATTGCATTACTGGTTGTGTTAAAAGTGGAAAGTCTTTGGATTATATGGTACCTTAAGATTCCTCTTCTCTTTAGTGATGTAATAGCCTGTTAAGAATCAAAAGTAATGGGCAGAAGAGGGCCCTGGAGATGGAGCCAGGAAATTCTGCCAGGCCTGGAGCTTTCCTGATGAATGAACTTCTCAGTGCCTCATTTTCTCCTGTGGAAAATGTGGATAATGGTGCTCATCTCTAACAGGCTTATGACAAGGAATAAATGAGGTAATGAACATAAATATAGATTTTGCTATGGTTATAATTGTCCTGTTATTCTGAGCATGGCAAAGTCTTTTTGCTTTATGAATCCCATTTCTACATAATCTCTTGTTTCCTTCACTCCATCCCTTCCCTTTTGCTTGCTTTTATGCCTGAAACACTTTAACTCCTCTTATTCCTCCTTTCAGACTTAACTCAGGCACCATCTCCTCCACAGCACCTTCTCTAAACTTCCAGATTTGTAAGTCTATGTCTCATATCATTCCAAGTGTGTGTGTGTGTATAGATATAGACATGTACACATCTGTATATATACATGTACACATCTCTCCATATATTTTTTACTTGCTCCATGTTAAAACAAAAATCTGTAAATGTGTCTGATACTATCTACTATTGGAGCATCACAATTACCAACTTTTAATTGACCATTTAAGTTTTAAAACTTTGCCAAGTACCTGCATATACTAAGTGTTCTGTGAAATATTTGCTATGCTGAACTGACCTCCTGGTTTTACTTCCGTTTTATCTTCCTCCTTCACTCCTTTTCTCCTACACTCCTTTTCAATATATTCACTTATTTTGTCCTGCCTCCTATCCCATTTCCAGCATGTACTTGGCATAAATACTAGCTAATTGGACAGCAACAATTACCACCTGGCCTTCTTTATTGCAGCATCGCCAGGGGAGGCTATTACAAAAGCCCATTTGAAAAGAGAGGGTGGTAATTGTAGAAGACACACAATGACCAGATGGGAAAGCAATAATGTCAAGTTGTTCACATGGCATGACATTTTCTGGGAGACCATGCACGAATATAGAGGTAGAAGAACCAGGGAAAAAGCTTGGGACAGATGTACAAAGGTGATTAGCAGAAGGGAATCTGGCTCTTCCTTTCCTCATCTGCATATAGACCTGTGGAGGATCAAACAAGAGTACTGGGGTCACCACCGTCCCCAGTTATGCTCCCACCACTGCACTGTAGAAAGGAATATCTTGGCAGCCTGATGACCTAACAATCCTGACCTGAACACTTCTGATTCCCAATCCAATATATAAATAATTCAGAAAGCAATTTCTAGGAGGCCATAATGGTGTGACATAGAAATCAATAAAGCTGGGCACAAGGACAGACGCTTTTTCGAAGTCTGAGGCCAGTTGGATGGTTACATCACTCTTCTGGCTGTTGAATGTTTTCTCCTCTTGTCACCGCCAAGTTGCTGAGTTGATTTATCAAGAAACAGGTAACAGTCACCTTCTCGCTGCTGTCAGCAGATTCCTGTGAGAGAACAGGTTACAAAAACATCTGGTTTGTCTCCCCTGCATTTATCTGTTTATTCAGGCATGGGGTTTTGTTCCAAAAGTAACTCAAGCATATAATACTCAGAGTTCTAATAAATTGAAAATTGCTCCTGCTGACATGTCAACAAGTTATTTTCCTGCTGGGGTTCAGTCAAGATTTTTCGATATTTCCCTGAATATTTAAAGTGGCTTCCGCCATGTCAGATATGCTATAAACAATTTTCAGTGTTACAGGTTCGAGGTGGGCTCGGTATGTTTTTAAAATCTCCAGGCCACCCAATTTGCTATTTAGCATATATTTCCAATTACAGTGTTTTGTCTGACAACTCTTCTAAAAGCTGTAATAGTAATTGTAATAATAATAGTGGGACTATGTAGTGCCTTTCCTCCTGAGTGAACCTCTGCTTGCCTTATGGATGGGATAAACTGAAAGCAAATGCCCTGCTGTCATTTGGCTAAAGTTGTATCTGCATTCTCTCATGTACCACATTACAAAGCATTTTTGTATGCATTATCTCATTTAATTCTCGTAACATAGTGATAGATGTCTCTCAGAAATACATATGCTGAGGGACCAGCAGTTGGCATAATGGCTATGTTGCTGGACTCCCATGTAGTTGACTGCGGTTCGAGTCCCAGACCTGGTGGCTTAAACTCATGCTGGGCACCTGTGTGTGCGTGCCCAAGATCCCGAGAGGAGAGTGGAGGAGAAGGAATTGCAGCATGGACATCCCCCGTGGGGGGTGATTTCTTGTTTTCTGTCTCTCTGTCTCTCTCTGTCTTTATGGCTTGTAGTACAAACCTCTCCAAAAAACAAAAAAGAAAAAGAAAAAAGAAAAAAAAGAAAGTTTGTGTTGAAACATTGTTAGATTGTGAAGGTGTTAAGTGAAAAGTTAGGCCTTTGGATGTGATAAGGTCATTAGGCCAGGACCCCTCTGGTTGGCTTTTGGTATTTTTATAAGAGGGGAAAAAGAGACCAGTGGAAGCAGGAACTTAGGGGAAGCTGTTCTGCTCAAGATTCTGCTCTCTGCTATGTTGTAGCCTTGCCAGAAGTTGGTCCCTGGACCCTGGACCTGCAGACCATAGACTGAAAACATCTGTTTCTTTATAGATCACCCAGTCTCAGATTCTTCTGTTAGCAATGCTATGACAGACTAACTGGTTGAGCTGGACTCCAAAGTCTGACTATAACAGGAAACAGTGCATGACGACTCTTTCAAACTTGACTTCATCTCCTCTATCTTCCTGTGACTGATTTTTCCTAGGCTGCTCAGTTGTGACCACCGAATCTTCTGAATATAGTGAAAAGCATGGAAATGTCACAAATGTCTAGCCTGTGATTATCCTACTTCTGAAATGTCTTGGATATTGTCTGCTAGGTATATATCTATATCTATCTATCTATCTATCTATCTATCTATCTATCTATCTATCTATCTATCTATCTATACACATATATATAGGGGTAAGAGTGTTCTAATTTTGTTTTATTTTATTTTATGAGAGATATTTGCTACAGAGCACGTGCACTCACCAGAGAAACAGAGAGAGAGACAGAGAGACAGAAAATGAGAAATCACCCCCTGGAGGGATGACATGCCACAATCCCTTCTCTTCCCGTTCTTCTCCTGGAACTTTGGGCACTCATGCACATGCACCCAGCCTGAGTTTTAAGCTGCCAGTCCAGAGCTTGAACTGCAGTCGACTACGTGGGAGTCCAGCAACATAACCATTATGCCATTTGCTGTTCCCTAATTTTGTTTTATTATTATGCCATGATGAAGAGAAATAATGAGTCTTTAAGCTAAATAACTTAGCAGGAGACATCATTTGATTTTTGGGGTTAGCTATTATTAAAAAGTACCAGTCTAGATTTACTTGTGTCAAGTATTTCTTGAGTGTTCAAGTCCATTAGGTAAAATATTTGGTTTAAATTTGGCATAATTTGGAATATATATGTGAATGATGATATTTTTCATACAGGTATTTATAATAATTAAAATTTGTCAGAACCTAAATATCTAGTATGAAAAGCTTGTCTAAATGGTTAAGGTATACTTAAAATGGATTTTATTTTAGGAAATATTTCTGATAGGAAAACAAAATGAAATGTTAGGTTAAAAAGTAAGCTTCTAGAGACCAGTAGATGGTGTAATGGTTATGTCCGGGACTCCTACATGGCAGACCATGGTTTGAGTCCTAGCTTGAAACTTATGCTGGGTGCATGTATGTGCTGCACAAAATCCCAAGAGGAGAATGAAGGAGCGATTACAGTGTGGCCATCCCCTTGGGAAGTGATTTTTCAATTTCCATTTCTCTCTCTCTCTCTCTCTCCAGCAAGCATATATGCCTTGTAGCAAAAAATCTCTTTCTCGCTCTCATTAAAAAAAAAAAAAAAGAAAGATTCTAAAGTGCATATATTTAAGACTTTATTTCCTTAATGGATATGTGAGGGGACTACAAAAATTTTGTACAAAATGGAATTAAAGTACAAATTTATTTTGATGTGAAAAAAAAATCCATGTAATTTTTTTTCATAATACATATATTCTATCTACTTTCTGAATACCCACTCATACATGTTTAATTTTTAAAAAAGGTGATTTACAAGTGATTTGCTTTAGTGTTCCTTAAGTAGTGAACTTCCTATTTAAAGGAGTTAAAAATTTGTTGATTTCTAAAAATCCATACATTTACAAAGTCTTCAATAGTATATTTATCACCTATAACAAAGAATAGTCATTGATTTAAAATTAATAAATATTCATACTATAGTAAGTGCGAAAATGGTTCTGTCATTGCCAAACCCCTGAAATTTCTGTAGGGCTTGTCTTGCCTTGGGTTTCCTCTGGGTCACTCTATGTCAGCCACAGAACTGAGATGTGACATTCTTCAAACTTCAATACAACACAGTTGGGCTACATTGAAAACAGATGTACGAATGAGTGAGCAGTATTATTTTAGAAGATGGTAAGAAAAAAAATGAAAGACCAGAGAGATGATCTGAGTGAAATTTGCTTGGGACATGGTAGGTTGGCCACACATGATGGAGTATTTGAAGAAGCTTCTCTGGAGAGGAGATATGGTCAGTCATTGAGAAGAAAATTATAAGAACGTTTCAACCAGATAATGATCTGAAGGCAGAGTGTCGTGGGTGAAAGAATAGCAAATATAAAGGCTATCAGGCAGGAAAAATCTTGACACACCCAGTAAATGAAAATCAGGCCTTGGGTCTGTAGATGGATTTTAAAAGAGAAGAGGAGAGTAGAACAAGATGAAGGCAGCTCCCACATCATATGGAGCCTGGCAGATTATTTATTTATTTATTTATTTATTTAGAGAGGTTTTTACTATAGGGCGCATGCGCTCTCCAGAAAGACAGACAGAGACAGAGAGATAGAAAGTGAGAAATCACCCCCCAGAGGGGATGGTCACGCCGCAATCCCTTCTCCTCCATTCTCCTCTCAGGATCTTGGGCACACACGCACATGTGCTCGGCGTGAGTTTAAGCCACCGGGTCCAGGACTCGAACCGTGGTCAACTACGTGGGAGTCCAGCGACATAACCATTACACTAACTGCTGGTCCCGGCAGATTATTCTTTTTAATGTGCAATATTTTCGTACTGAGATAAAAATCAATATATCTAACAGAACAATAGAGCTTGAGTATTCAAATTAACAGGGACTTCTAGATCCAGAGCCTTAAAAATAATAAAAGAAATTGATCTGTGCTAAAAAAATTAGACTTCAAATAAATGACACATTTAATAAATGGGAAAATGTAAATGCAAAAGGATGTTTTACAATCTTATGATGGGAATGTTGTGACTTTGGATTAAAAAGAACAAAGAAGTTCGTGAATATTTTGTAGACTGATAATATTGTTTTGAATTGGTTTTTAAGGAACATTCAACCAGTGTGGCCTAGTAACCATGGCTGCAATGACGATGATAATTCAGGCAAATGTATTACTTACTGCTTTTTCAGCAGAAAAAAAAAGAAATCACATGCTTCTATTATATACGAGGCCAGCATGGTCATGTCTTATGTTTTCTGGTGATCTAATTAATTTGAACTCAAAGCTCAAAGTTTATGTTTAAAATTCAGAGTTCTCTAATTTTCAAAAGCAGCTTTCAATTGACTACAGAACATTTTCAGTATCTTTGTCTATGGATAAAGTCTAAGAAATAACACATTTTTTAGTCTTTGCTTGAACAGAGTTTCTCAATCTAAACATATCAAATACAAGGAGACATCAACAAGTTTGTGAAAAATGGAATTTTAACATATGAGTTTATTTTTTGTGTAAAGAATTTTGAAAACTGTGCAAAGACTTTTTTCATAATACACATTTTCTATGACCTTTATGAAGATCCTTCACATAAGCTTTCTGTTTCTGCTTTGAATGAAATAAGCCTTACCAAAAGCCTGGACATCTGAAATCCAAATAGTCTCAGCATTTCCAAACATGTTAACATTATGCTGAGGTTCATCTTATGAAAAGATTCTATGAAAAGGCTTAGATTGGATCAATAAAAGTCAGCTGTCTGAATCATGCAGGTCTGAAAAAGATGCATTTGACCTCCAAAGTCAATGTAATATAAGTCCAAATGAGAAATACAAACTTTCTGACTGAATCATATTGGTAAATGCACACAAAAATATAATGAATTAAAAAAGGCACAAAATAATTGAGAATATATCATTCTGTATAACTTGTTTGTATGGCCAACTGGCTCTTCTCTGTTGACATTTCTTGTTTTGTGTCTCTTGAAAATTTTTTTAAGAATTATTTATTTTATTTAATTTTATTATTTAGTTAGTTATTTTTATTTAACCAGAGAGGGACACACACACAGAGAGAGAGAAGGAAAGTGAGAAAGCAAGCCACCATGTCCAGGACTTGAACCGTATTTGGTCATGTGGAAGTATCCAGCACCTCAACCATCATGCCACCTACCAGCCCCTGCCTCTTGAAATTTCAATCTAATGTTGTTGACATCATTCACATAGATTAAAAAAAAAAATGTTTTCCCATTTTTTGAGTCTATGATTGTCTCATCAGAGATTTACCAGGAAACAAAAACACGAGTGAAATTCCATCCGTTCAATACTGAATGGTATCTCTATTTTTTTTAATTGCCAGGAGTTGTGTACACTTGCCAGAAAGAGACAGAGACACAGAGAGAGTGGGAGAAAAAGCACTCCCCAGTGGGGCATGGTCACGCCACAGTTCCTTCTCCGTTTCTTCATCCTGTTGGGATTTGGGACATGTGTGCATATGTGTTTACTGTGTTTAAATTGCTAGGGCCAGGATTTGAACTGCAGTTAGCCATGTAAGATCTGGCTGCCTTAACCACTAGACTATGAGGCCAGGCATCAATGGAGTTTTCCTACTGAATATGTGATGCATTAGAATTTTGGTCAATGATTTAATACATTGTACAAATGATCTTTCTATCCTGCCGAGGTTTGTAATTTCTAGAAATTAATTCCATCATATTGGGACCAACAGATGGCATAATGGTTACATGGCTGGAGTCCCACATAATTGACCGCAGTTCAAGTTCTGGACCGGTAGCTTAAAACTCATGCCAGGTGCGTGTGTGGGAGTGCCCAAAATCCTGAGATGAGAATGGTGAAGAGATTGCAGGATGGTCATTCTCCCTGGGTAGTGATTTCTTGCTTTCTATTTCTCTGTCTCTCTGGTGAGTACATGCACCCTATAGCAAAAACCTTTCTCTGAAAAAAAAAATTAATTATATCATATTATGATTGCTCATATAGTAAACAGACTTCTGCCACCATGATTTTTAGAAAGAACATTTTAAAAATTGTCTTCAATATTTAATAAATCAGATTTTGTGAATTATTAAGACAGAGGATATCTGGATAGCCTCAAGTGTCTTGAATTTCCTTGCTCTTAGGGTAGATTTTGCACATTAGTTTTTCACTGAAAAATTTAATATGCTCTTAATGGAAAGAGATAGAGATAGGAAAGTGAGAAAGCACCACCCCATGGGCAACAGTAACATTGTAATCCCTTCTCCTCCATTTTCCTCTCCTTTTGAGATTTTCGACTCACATGCATGCACACTCACGCACCTCTTGTGTTTTTAAAATCATGGGGTTTGGGACCTGAACCATGTCAGCCATGTGGGATCCAGCTGCCTTACCCACCATGCCAGTAGCTGTCTTGAATGTATGTTTTTTATTTTGTTTTTAATTGAAACAATGCAATTGTACGTATTTATGGGTTACAGTGTGTTTTCATGCTTGTATATGATGTGTAATGATCAAATCAGGATACGAGGACCAGCAGTTAGCGTAATGGCTATGTTGCTGGACTCCCATGTAGTCAACCGCGGTTCAAGTCCTGAACCAGATGGCTTAACCTCATGCCGGGCACATGTGCGTGCGTGCCCAAGATCCCGAGAGGAGAATGGAGGAGAAGGGATTGTGGTGTGGCCATCCCCCCTGGGGGGTTATTTCTCGCCTTCTATCTCTCTGTCTCTCTCTGTCTTTCTGGCGAGCGCACACGCCCTACAACAAAAACCTCTCCAAAAAAAAATCAGGATATGAAGTTACAGATATTAAGAGGAATGAATGTAGAGTTAATTGCACAGTGAGGTGACTATAATTAAAAATCGTATGCTGTACATTTTCTGTAGTTTCAAACACTGCAGTTATAAGTCCAAAAATTTGTTTTAATGTGGCTAAAAAATGTATGCTCTTTAAGTCAAGAAATCCCAAACTTGTCCATTCTGTGCATATTGTATTTCATAGTTTAGGTTTTTAAATTTATATCTCATTATGGGTGCATCAATGGAAAAATGTCATGTAGGTGTTTAGTGTTGTTTTGTTTTTAGCATTTAATGTGCTTTTATTGTCTCCCAACTACCTTAATTTAAAATAACGGAGGTCTGGATGGGTGGTGGTTATATTCTATTAATCCTACAAAGAAAGTTGAAACTTAAAGGAAGTTGTTTTCACTGTGCCGATTTGGTTGAAGTGCTCTATAACACAGAAGTTGTTGTACCTCAGTTTTACCAACTTGACCTTTCTCGGACTTGTGAGCCTGTGATACCTCCTCATGGTGTATGTGCATGGTTGGCACAGTGTGTATAAATAGCCCCAGACTTCTTGGGGTATCACCATCTGGAAATCTGATCTTCCTACACACAGGCAAAGAGCTGATGTACTGCCACTATTGCCCCTGTCATCTGAGATTTATCCAATAGCCACAAGTACATCATTCTGTGCTGAATGCCAGCATGAAGCAGGTACAGGAAAGCATGGAATTTCAGGCTTGGAAGGGATTTTAAAGTCATTCGTAAATGTTTTTTATTTTGTAATATTTATAGGTCTACAGTAATTTGAAAATTAAGCTACAGAATGGTCCATGTTCATTCATTTTAACTACCTACCTTGCCTTGAGAGACTTATGCATCTAGAACTGAAGAAATTTTATTCTGAGGGTTTATACATCAAGACCTGAGGAATAGCACCAACTCACAGGACCAGTTTACCAGCCTGTAAAGAGGTAGTGAAAGTAAGACGGGGACTCGACAAATAAAATTCTTATCCAGAATTATTGTATTAGAGAAAAGTGAAATGATGAAATGGGTACTTATAAACGTGCAGGCTCCAGGGTTATGATGGAAGAGATAGCTGCATAATTGCCTAGGCCTTGAAGTCAGAGCCAGTTTCAAATTCTAGATCTGTCAAAGATATAATCTTGAAAATACAATTATCTCTCCGTGACTTCGTTTCTTTCTTTGTAAACTAGCAATAATTTTATCTCCGTCATTTGACTATCACCAAATTTCAAATAGTTAATAATATGCATATGGAAAACAATTAGGATGATAGCTGAGAAAATGTGCACTATATTAATGGTGTTATCATTACCATTTCACTTCTGAAAATTTAACTACCACCAATTCTTGTTCTTTGTGGTGGTTCTCTTCTATGAAGTCACTATGAACGTGAATTAGCAAATGCTGAGCCGTCACTTCTAGGAGAAATATAGGGTTAATTTCCTCCAAACTTATGGTCCCACATTTTTTGTCAGTCAATTAATATATAGCCATACACACACACACACACACACACACACACACACATACATACATACATATATTTGATTTGTTGACATTGAACCCAAGGCTGAAAGCACTGTAATTCCTATCTGAACAAAGCTTATCTAACACGCCTGCATTCTCTGTAAGGTAAATCACAGCCTTCTTGCTCCTAGGAACACTGGACAGCACTTCGATACCAAGCTTGGAGGCCATTTAAACAGTGAAACCAAGAAAAAGCACAAAAATGTAAAAAAAAAAAAAAAAAAAACCCAAACCCCAAAACATAAAAACAGTAAATGCACTGTTAAAAGCACACTTACTTACCACCTGATAGTGGAAGGAAGAAGGCACAACATTGTCTTGCTTGAAGCCATCTGGGAACTGCATTGAGGACTCAGCGCTTTTGGCACTGCACATGTGCTCATCTACAAATGACTGCCAAAGTGCTGTGAGTATTGATTCCAGAGTAGCAAATAAATTTTAGTGAGTAGGCAAATTTATGAATATGAAATCTACAAATGAGGATCAACTGTAGTAGCTTTTATTTACTTTTCTGTCTACATGAATGGGTTCTTGTACTAATTCCTAAACATGTAAGTGTACCTGGTCAGAGTGTAAAACGGCGAGTCCGGTTGTGATTTCACTAGCCTTGCAGAATCGAGGCCAGGTTTCTGTTCTGACTTCCCTCTCCTTCTGCATGTGTTCTGCTCTGCACCTGTGTACCTGTTTGAGATTCCTGAACACAGCAGGTTCTTCTCCATGGAATCTCCTCTGTCTATGATGGCACAGGGCAGAGCACCTCAGCCTGAAAGCTCCAGAGTCCCACAGCCTGGGCATGACATTTGGCCATTGACAGTATGTGAAAGCCAGAACAAGTCCTGTAACCTCTCTGAGTGCAGTTTCCTCTTCTATACGATTGTGGTAATAAAATCACTTACCTTGAAAACTGCCATGGAAAGTTGAGATCGTGTCTATAAAACACTGCACACAATGCCTGGCACAGAGAATCATTCTGTGCTTCTCTACCTGCAGAGTTCTTCCAGCCTACCTCAATGTCACTTCTTCTTTAAGTAGTTGGTGATTCCCCATGTGCAGCTAATCATTTTCCCCCTGTGCTTCCAAATCCACTTTTGTCCCTAACAATTAGAGCACTTGAGGAAATGCATTCTGACAGGCCTCCTTCCCTGTTTAACTGTGAGCTTTCTGAGAGCAGGGACAGGTCTGTCCAATCTTTGTTCCCTCTGGTGCTCCTCAGAGAGCCAGACACAGAATTGGTTCTGAACCATCCTGGTCGACTACATGAGTTAATAAATAAATACATGTATTTGTAACTGCAACATAAAAAATAGTATTTTAAATAATTGGAAGCAAAATGTTGGGGAAATATAAAATACCTGTTTCTGTTTAACATTCTTTTCTGACATCACATAACATATTTAGCTTAATCACATACAACAAATTATTCTACACCCCAACTCTGCAGAATAGGGTTTCTTGGAAAGGGTTATAATCACCTAGGAGGTTTATGTTAGTTATGTAGAGTTCCAGAATCTACCTCAGACCTACCAAATATGTATATTTTACAAACTTCCCTTATGTTTGAGGTTCACTGCTGTGGTGGCTGCCAAAACTCTTCAGGATAATCTCATGAAAACACAGAAATGCAATAGGATCTAAATACCTTGGAGAGGGCAGGAACTATGTGTATTTTGCTCAATACTGTACCCCTGTCTCTAGAATAAAGTGTGACATATTTAAAGAGAATAGTAATTCATTGCTAGTTAGACAAATGAATGAATTATGCAGATAAATAGCAAATTCAGATTCTTTGGTAAACACTACATTATGTTCCTGGAGTGGGAGTCCCAAAAGCCACTAAGTTCAAACTCCAGTGTGGTTAACAATCATCTATTAAAAAAGAAAAAATCTTGGGACCAGCAGTTAGTGTAATGGCTATGTCACTGAACTCTCACGTAGCCGACTGCAGTTCAAGTCCAGGAACCAGTGGCTTAAACTCACGCTGGGTACGTGTGTGTGTGTGTGCCCAAGATCGCGAAAGGAAAATGGAGGAGAAGGGATTGCAGTGTGGCCATCCCCCTGGGGGGTGATTTCTCGCTTTCTGTCTCTCTCTGTCTTTCTGGCAAGCACACATGCCCTACAGCAAAAAAAAAAAAATCTTCAAGATTCCTTCTCTGGCAGCTCTGATTTAGTTGCCTATGATATGGGACTGGAAATCTCCATTTTTAACATGATCATAGGTAATTTCAAATGAAAATGATCAGTGCTTACTATTTGGGAAATACAATACATCCTCCAAGCAATTGGTCAGTACCTACATCAAGTGTAAACAGATCAGTGGTGTATGATGTAGCTGTGCGGTTCACAGATATCAATGCACAGGAGAGATGATATATAATATAAAAATCCTATTCTGCGGGGACAGGGTATGTGATACATGATTTGCTGAGTATGTTTAAGCTAAATATCTTATATAATGTCTATGGTTTGAATTTAAAAGGAAGCAGGTATTTTACATTTGCCCAACATTTTCCTTCCAATTATTTAAGCTACTACTTCTTACGTTGTAACTACAAATAATGTATTTATTTATTAACTCATGTGTCTGTAATACTTGACATTCAACCTAATCAAAGTTGTAAACAATATTGAACCCAAAATATCGTGGGCTCTGTGGTGTTGTTTCAGTAAATCCAGCAACTTTTATGTGTTCACGTTAAGTTTAGACTAAGAAGTATTCTGAATCTCAATTACTCCTGGTAGAAGAGAAACACGGTAGGGTAAATGTAGATCCTGCTGTCCTCTCTGTATGTTGCGCTGTTTAATAAGAGAAAATGAAGCAGGCCAGCGTGGGGTGTAGCAGGACTGCAGCCGTTTTGAAATTAAGAAAGGCCTTGGGACCGGCAATTAGTGTAATGGCTATGTCACTGGACTCCCGCATAGTTGACCACAGTTTGAGTCCCAGATCTGGTGGCTTACACTCATGCTGGGCATGTGTGTGTGTGTGCCTAAAATCCCGAGAGGAGAAAGGAAGAGAAGGGATTGCGGTGTGGCCATTCCTCCTGGGGGGCGATTTCTCGCTTTCTGTCTCTGTCTTTCTGGCACAACTCCGATACAAAAAACCTCCCAAAAAAAAAAAAAAAAAAGAAAGAAAAAAGAAAAAAAAAAAGAAATTAAGAAAGGCCCCTAATGAGAATAATCCATTTCATAGGGATATAAGGATTATGAGTCAGAGCGATATCTGTTTGAGTGCTGAGTCATCGGGATATCTCTTTGAGGAATGGTCAAATGACCAACCAGGAATGGGTATTTGAAATAAAACAGGAATCAGGGTAATTACTCAGGGGATACTCAGGGGGAAATGATTGACTTTGATTGATTGGAGGGAGAAATGACTTGCATGTGCTTGTATCTTGTACCCACAAATACTGAGGACACGTTGCACTTTTGGAGAGAATTTGGTGGTGCTTTGCTATCTCACTGTAACCGGTTTTGGAAATAAACTCCCTTCTCCAGGCTCTGCCTCTCATTTCATTGACCACAAAAAGAAACAGTGAACACAGTTTGCTGGTAACAGTTGGCACCACGAGTGGGAGGACTGGTGAGAATTACCACTGAAAACTACCTGCGGCTGCTAAACCCGTTTAGTTCCTGGGGCTTTCCAGGTGTTTGTCGCCAAGAACTGCCACCAGCTTTAGCTGGAGTAAGAATGATTTTGAGGAATAGACACACTCACTTTCAAGTAAGTGCAACAGCATTAAGTCTTAAGCCTGTGGGTTGAAGTTCTTTCCTGTTTAGATTCTGTTCAAGAGAAGGAACCGTGTCGGTGCTCTGAGAAGGGATACTAGACCCATTTGAACTTGAAGTGCCCATTTGTAGTCTGTGGGCCTTTTGCAGTTCCTAATGACATTGTAGTTTGTGTTTTGCATGGGTGTTTGTGTGGATGACACAAATTCTAAAGTTTGCAAGAAGGAACAAATTGGGTGCCAGCAGAGGGAAACTGAACTCACTTGAATTGGAAGTGTACCTCTGCAGTCTGTGGACTTTTGTAGCTGGTGAGTGGCGGATACCAGAGGAAACAACTTTGAGAACTGAGCTCAAATTTTCTTCCTGGCAAGTTCTACCAACAGTGAGACTGTCTCTCTATTTGAGCTCCTTGGCAGTCATCTTGGGGCATTTGTTTCACTTGGTGCTATTTGGGTTCCTGAGGAACCAATTTGGGTCATGGCTGTCTGTCTGAAGTACCCTTTGAAGAAGGAAAGACAAAGAGAGAAGATCTGAAGGGCACCAGGCTTGTGTGTGACAGATTAATAGGGCGGCCTCTTCAGCTCCATCTCAAAGTCCCTTCAGATTAATATTCACAGGCAGGTCTACAGACAGCTGTGATCATCAACTCATGTCCTTTCTAGTGGGCCTAAAACCTTCTCTGCTCTGTGTATTTTCTTTTTCTTTTTTCTTTGCTCTGCCTACTTTGAATCTGTTGCTTTTATTCATTTTTCACTCTTACAGTTATAAGACAAAAGCAGATTCAAGGCTGCTTGGAGATTTTGTCTGTCTTACTCAGGTTCAGTCAGTTCTGACTACATTGTAAACATCTCACAGTTATATGCAAAAAGTCAAAATAGGGTTAAAGGGGTTTTTGAAAAACCAAACCACTATAAAAATTGTGTAAGATCTTTTGTTTCTGTGTGTATGGGAATGCTTTGAGGGAATTCTTAGGGACACTCACATTTTTCATAAATTTTAAAAAAAATAATTATTTATTTAATTTTATTGATTCATTAATTTTATTTTAATTTGACCAGAGAGAGAAACAGACAGAGAGAGAGAGAGAGAGAGAGAGAGAGAGGCAAAGTGAAAAAGCAAGCCACCAGATCCAAGACTCGAACCGTGGTTGAACATGTGGGAGTGTCCAGCACCTTAACCACCATGCCACCTGCTGGTCCCCATTCCATAAATGTTTTAAAGCCCCTCCTTACACATGCTTCTATGTATTTGTATGTACATACATAGTTCTTAATACTGTTGGTTCTATTAAAAGAACTGTATTTTCTGAGTTATCAGCAACTCAAACATTTAATATGAAAAAAAATGATGAACAACAATAATTTAAAATAATAACTAGCTTTTTCTGGTACCACAGTTTAACGTCGATGGCTGAGGCACATGGTTTTAGAAGTAAGTTAGGTGATTATAAATTGGATGTTTATAAATGGGCTTTTCAACTAATGAAAGCTTAAATTTATGAGAAATTGAACTATGGCGAGTCATAGATATTTGAGTAATGTTTAAGTAAGTTAAGGTGCTTTTATTAACATGAAGTGTAAAGTTTTCCACTTTTTGGCTTTTTAACTCTTACAGAGACAGAAGATCTTAGGTCAGTTAATAAGATTGTTTTGCTTTATATTGAAAATCTTGTCAAACAAATGTCTTTTAAAAAGGGACTAGCGGATGACATAATGGTCAGGTCTCTGGACTCCCATGTAGTTGACTGCAGTTTGTGTCCTGGATTCAGTGGTTTAAAAATACTCACGCCAGGCTCGTGTTTGTGTGTGCCCAAAATCCCAAGAGCAGAATGGAGGAGGAGGGATTACAACATGGCCATCCTCCCCTGCCCCCCGAGGTGATTTCTTGCCACCTCTGTCTGTCCAGCAAGCACATGCACTATAACAAAAATTTCTCTCTCTAAAAAAAAAAAAAAAA